>NW_024412388.1:76999092-77118795 GCF_014898765.1 Herpailurus yagouaroundi
GAGCCATCAGCCCAGAGCCTGACGCGGGGCTTGAACTCACGGACCGCGAGATCGTGACCTGGCTGAAGTCGGACGCTTAACCGACTGCGCCACCCAGGCGCCCCAATCAATGGCTCATCTTTAAAAAAGTGAAGTTACTGAATAAAAGTGAAATTGGGTTTTCCAGTGCCTCTGGTCATTTTCAAGTCATGCTTTCCGTTGGCTCCTTGCTGTGCAGATGTTTCTTCTTCTCTGTGTGATTTCACCTTAAAGCAGGGGTTTCTGAGGCAGGGTGTTCTTGAGCAACAGCAAAGCCTTTAAGGAGAACCATGGGGAGTCTTTCTGGACATGGGCTGGCAGAAGAGGCTCGGTCAGTTAACCAATCAGCTGTATTTGTTGACGACTTACTTCATGGGTCTAGAACTGTGCTAAGCACGTTTAATAGGAAGTAGATTTTTACAAAAGCTGAAAGGTAATTATGGTTAGAATTTGTCTTCACCCTATACTGAGCTCTCTCAGAGACGAAGTAGTTCCATTCTTCAATTGCAAGTCGGTAGGAATCAGCAATCCTCAGTGTTAAATACGATGAAGAGCTCGGCCTTGTTTGTCCGCAGGCATGGAGGCTGGCATCGCCCGGTGCTGCTGGGGACAGGCAGCCTCAAGGAGTGACAGGTTTATTCAAAGAGCTCCACTGGGAAAAAATAGTGAATAGAAATGAGGGAGGGGTCAGGATATAAAAGCAGAATATGACAGTCTTCAGTTTGGACATTCAGGAAAGTATTGTAGAAAGCCGTTCCAAAAATCATCCGTGATTCTAGGCAGAGCTAGAAGGAGGGTTTTTGTTTTGTTTTGTTGTGTTGTGTTTTTCCTGTCCATACTCAATTTCTTATTCCTGAGTCACCCTGTTTTAACAAAAGGATTTTTCTGTTTTCCAAACACAGGTTCACAAGCATATGTAAAATATTTCTGTCTGGACATGAGCCAAGTGCAGAGCACCCTGCCTTGCATTGCAAACAGTTCCAAAGAGCCTGGGGAATCCAGAAACCCTGGCCACACGTTTATGGGCCTGGCTTCTCCCATCTTTGCACAGCTTCATGGTTCTTTAAAGAATGAACACTCCTTACTGACTTTTGGATTCTGAACCAGGGACCTTCTCAGACTCCCTCCCAGAGGGACAGCTGACTTCTCTCCAGTCTAAGGAGAGTTGAGAGATGTCAGGCCTTGATCAAGCTGATAGTCCCTTGATATCTCAACACCTCCCCCACCTCTGCTGTGACTGGTAAGAGCCGAGCTTGCCGGTACTGGTGCAGTATGAAGAGAGGAAGGAGTCTTTGTGACAGAGAAGGAAAGGGGGACAGGTGGTCAGATGGAATGAGAAGGCCCCCAGCCAGCTCTTTGAGAGAAGGTAATGCATTTGATGTACTCTAATGGTACCCCTGACTGAGGGGCCATATGGAGCCCTGGATACTGCATAATTCCATCTTACTCCCCAGTTGAGACCCCCTTTTCCTGCCGAAATCACATTGCCCATTGGGTCACGCAGTTGCCACTGGTATTTCCTACTGCTCTCACTCAGAAGGGAAAGGTTAAAAATACAAGGTGTACCCTGGCATCTGATCCTAGAGCATCTTTTATAATCAGAGTTTGGCCAAACTTCAGCATTACAGAGCCTTCTGGGAATGTATTATTTCAAATACCTGCATTTAGAGACAGTTAAGGTTAAGTCTTTAAGCTGTGGGACGGAAACTGGTAGGACAAACAGCCAAATTGGGCTGTGGATGTACCTGGAGACTTTGGCTGGCTCATACCGCTCCCTATGATGGCAAGCCCTCCTGATTGACACAGCTAAGTCCTATGCCTGGTCCACAAAGGCATTTGGGTTCATAAGCTCTGCTTAGGCGTTGACATTTTTAGGCGGCTTTTTGATGGAAGTATTTCTAAAAGATATTGTGCCTCCCTGCTTTCTGAAGCAATATGCAGTGAGCATGATTTTCCTTTCTTCCCTCATCATATGCTCTAGCTGTGTCTCTAGTCAGAGCTATAAATTCAGAGTTAGATAATATGGACAAAGAGCTGGCTGAAATTGACCCGAGAAGTCCTTGTAACTTGTTCTGAAAGGTCCCTGAGGCCAGATAGCCCTTTCGTTGATTGTCTGAGGCTTGCAAAGGCCAGGTGAAGTTAGGGTAGCAGCCTGAACCTCTGGGTAGGGTAGGACGGTGGCTTCCTCAGACTAATTAATGAGTGCAAAGAGGCTGAAGCTTTCTCGGTCTCTAGAATGCTTTCTCTGTGTTGCTGTCACCTCCCTGGCCTTGGCCACTCATTTCGAGTGTTGGGGAACTTCTTCTTGGAAGTTCCAACAGCTGGACATCTCTTCTTCCAATCTGAGTTTTCTTGAAATTTTGGGGTCTTAATGGCTTGTGGTCTCTGACCCTGTGATGGCTTTTCCAATGAATAGTTCAAGCGACTCGGGTACATTCTGTCACTAGGAGGGCTTATTTCTACTGCCTTAAAATCTCTCTCCGTTTATCTCTGTGCAATCTTTGACGATGCTGGCAAGTGAGGAGGGGGCTGCAGGGTTCCTATGACCTGGTACATTCCAGAGGCCATGGTCTTCCAGAGGCCTGCTCCACAGCTGTCCCTGAATCCTCCCCTGTTTATAATGCATCTTCTGCAGATGACTCGATATCCCAAGATGCAGTTACTGCCATTTACCCCCCGAGCCCCTGCATGGCTACCTTCTGAATGGTTGTGCAGGGGCGGGAGCTGTTCTGGGCAGCAGTATTCTGGAAGCTCAGAAGACCATTCATTCCAGTGTTGCTGAGGGGTGGCCGCCTTCTCTCTTGGCAAGCAGACCTTGCACCTTGGGGTGTGTTCTGAGACTGGGATCAATGTCCTTTTTTGTCATTTTTCTCCGTGTTGCTTGGTTTCAGAAGATGGTGTTTGTATATTTTAAGAACGTGTTTTTCAACCTATCCTCATTTACATTTGCAGTTGGTGGGATCTTCCCCTTGATGATGGCCTGTGATTACCTGTCATGTTTAGCTTCTGGGCTGTTACCAGTTTTTGTCTTTCTGTTAATCTGGATTGTTTTTATCACAGGTTGAAGGCCAGGTAGGCAATGCCAGCACAACTTTATGCCACCATCTTGATACAGAAGTCCCCTGTCCTCTGCTTTGAAGAGAGAGCCAGAGAGTGGAGCAAATATAAGCAGTACCTATTGTTTTAAAAAATTTTCCTCTTGAAGTGCTTTTGTTAAAATGGTGTCCTTTATTGGAAGAAGCAATGTCATTTCCCTCTAACCTCCTCTCATTTGCTGTTTTGAATTTGAATTTTTGCTCTCATTTTCAGTTTTGAGCAGCACTCTCTTGTGGCAATTCTGAATCTTGTGCTGACAGTGTGCTCAGTGTGCTGCTAGGCATCTCATGTCAAGTCAGAAAGTTAAGGATGGGATCCTCTTAATTAAGAGGACTAATTACTTAATTATTGTTAGTCCTGTCTTCCCCAGTCCACTGAGCCAGGGACCATTTCCCATTTTCCCTCTTGCGTCAGTTGCCCACACAGCACCTTGCACAGAAGGCAGGTCAACAAATAGGGAATAAACGCTCTTTGCTAGCCACTGTCCTTACAGGTGGTCTTTTTCTTTTTTTTTTTTTTCTTTTTCCCCTTCCCTAGAGGTTTATCCCAGATTGTTTTCTATCTCTGGAGCTGCTGTGTCCCTCGATGACTCTGCTGGAAACTGACTCCTTTAAAATCTGCCTCTTTCTCCAGGGGGTGGTGGGGAAGAAGAGGAGGTGAAGAGACAGAGGGAAAAATGTACAAAGAAAGCAGGAAGATGTGCATTCCTTCGTACACAAGTCTCTCCTTAATATCAGTCTAAGCTAGTTGTCTTTAAAAAAAAAAAAAATCATCCCTGCTTATAACCATTCACGAGCCACTGCCATAATCTATGGCGTAACTAGGGCACTGATAAGGTTTGAGGAACAAGACTGAAAACCATCTCGACAGAAAGTCAACTGCATCATTTTTAAGTGGGCACAGCCCCCAGCATCTGCAGATATTTAACAATTAATAGTGGGCTGATGAAGCGCCTCACCGCTCTGCCCGAATATGACCTAGATGCTTATAAGCAGAGATGGAAACCTTTCGGGGGACTTATAAATTCTGGTCTTTGACCTACAGGTCTATAATGTATCAGCCAAACTTTTACATGGTGATGCATTTGTTTGTATAATACAGAGTGAGGTCAGGTGGGACCATCCCTTCCAGCTACTTAAAATGTCAAAGGCCAAATTCTGCGCTATGATGAGCAGTTATCAGAACTCCTGAGTCAGCCTGTCAATAGATTCCAGCCTCCTTCTATTTTTTTTTTTTAAAGCAACATACAGTTGCTATATTGGCCGTACACTATTATTACATTCCAACCTCTTTGCTTTTATATCTTTGAGTTTGGTCAGTGATTGTGATAACTTTTTGGTCTAAGAAAAGCCATTTAATTTTTTTTTTTCAAGGTTTCTACAGACAGGTAGTGATTAGAATATATTGTCAAATCTCTTAGGTCTTTTTTTCCCCCCCTTCTTCTTCTTTTTTGTCACATAGCTCACCTGCCAGCTTGTTCTTGTTAATTCAGCTCTTCTAGCTTGTGCCTGTTTCTGCACTTGGTTGTGGGAAGACGAGGTGACTGAGTGAGTAGGAGGTAGCAGCGGTAGCTGAAGCAAGATGAAAATGAACGATATTTTCAGATCCTAAGCAGGGCGGCAGAGGCTAATAATTACATTAAAAAGGCCCTCTGTAGGTAGGTGCAAATAGGCTAGTCTAAACAAGTGCCGCTGTTTTAATATGGGCTGTTGGAGAGATGTCATTACCTGACGGGACTGCCACCTTTCACCTCCAGCCATTGTGATCCGTTAGGTCTCACTAACGGGAGAGCGAGGAACTTGTTTGCAGGGGATTTGTTGTCTCACGCTCAGAGGCGGCCGAGAGACTTGCCAAATGACAGGAAGACGCTTACATTCACAAGGTGTGATCGCCTAAGTGTTTGTCTGTGTCTAATTAGTTTGCCTTTGCTGGTGGGTAGCTCCACAGCCAGGAGGCAGATGGACTCTGCAGGCTGTAAGCAAAGAGGGTTGATTGGTGTTGTTATCATTTGTTTATTTAACCCTCCCTCGAACCACGAAATGTTCTCTAAAGGAGAGCCTCTTCTGCCTTGAAAAAAAGGCATTTAAAGAAATCCCCCAAAACAAAGGAAAGGAAAGGGAAGAAGGGAGAAAACAGCCCCCACCGCGGCGGTGACACAGACTCCTTTTTCCTGTACTGGTAGCGTGTAAGTCAGCTGGTCACAGATGCTCTTTGTTCAAGAGAATATGCACAACGTTTGGCTCAGAGATGGTGGAGATGCTCCAGTTCTTTGGACGGAGGAGAAGATTAATCTCAGACCAGGGCTGCTTTTTCTGTCTTCCGTTTTGTAAACAATAGCGGGAAGGAAAGCGGTGGCGGGGCCCCTGCCGCAGCTGTGTGTGCCCTGTGGAATGATGCCTTGAGAAGTTAAAGAGTGGGGGAGGGTTGCCTTGCTCTTGCTGGTTGCCTTTCTGATGTTAGTGGGTGCCTCTGCCATAGCAACTATCCCTGACAGATGTGCCCTGGCCCTTTTGGGTCTGGAGGTGCCTTTTTCCACCAGGTCCCAAAGGAAGCCACGCCCCCTTCTTCACCCTTCCTGCATCTATACTCAAAGCTGCCTCAAATACAAGCTAGAGCTGAGGGGACCATTACTTTGGGGTAGGTTTTTACAGGAAATCTGGTTTCTCAAGGATACTGCATGAGTGCGTACCCTCAGATCTTTGTTTAGCTAAGGAAAAAGGTACAAGAATTGTTACTTTTTTTTTTTTTAAACGTTTATTCATTATTGAGAGACAGACATAGAGCGAGCAGGGGAGGGGGAGAGAGAGAGGGAGACACAGAATCTGACGCAGGCTCCAGGCTCCGAGCTGAGCTGTCAGCACAGAGCCTGATGCGGGGCTTGAACTCACGAACCGTTAGATCATGACCTGAGCTGAAGTCGGTCGCCCAACCAACGGAGCCACCCAGGCACCCCTGTTACTTTGTTTTTATGGGTCTGTTTCTTCTACTCTGTCCTCAGCTCCTTATTAGAGGATTCTGCCCTCCTAACCTAATGGAGTTACCAGCACTTAGAGGGCCCTGAATAAACATAAGCTGAATGAATGAGCAGGCTTATAGGATCTAATTGTATTATTCATTTATGCTTTATCCTTAAGCTCAGTTTTGTTAAATGTTGCTTGTTACCCATTAAAGGACATGGACTAGATCCTGTCCACCAGGACAGATGAAAATAATCGCTTTTATTTAGTGTCTACTATGTCCCAGGAACTGTACTAACTGCTTTATATGCATTGTCTCATTTAGTCCTTACAGCAACTTTCTGGGGCGGGAGATGGGTTGAGTGGCTCAGTTGGTTGAGCATGTGACTCTTGATTCTGGCTCAGGTCATGGGATCGAGCCCCACATTGGACTCTATGCTGGGTATGGAGCCTGCTCGAGTCTCTCTCTCTCTTTCTCTCTCTCATTCTCTCTTTCTGCCCTTCCCCTGCTGGCAGTGCTTTCTCTGTCTCAAAAATAAAAGTTAAAAAAAATACCCCTCTGAGGGTAGGTGCTATCATTATTTCCATAAGATAGATGAGTCAACTAAGTCTTATGACTCTGAATAGCCCGCCCAAAGTGATGCAGCTGCTAAATGGCAGACCCAGGGCTTGAACCTGTTTCTCTGACTTGGAAGAGGAGAGAGGATGCTCCCTGAGGGCCCTGCCATGAGCACTGATAGCTGAGCAGCAGTTACAACAACCCAACCAGAAAGCATTTCAAACTCCAAGCTCAGCGAGAACGAATCATGCGCTAGGTGAAGGAATTAGCCAGGATTGTTGTAGCCAACAAAGGTCAAGCTAATGAATGAAGTTCATGTTTAAAGCAAGCGAGGACAATTTGATAAATATATTCATACCTCTGTAGGCTCTGAGAAGGGCATACTTTTCTGTGGAGTCTGAGGTACCTGATTGAATCAGGGAGGCTTCTCATAAGATACCACATTATTATTACTACTACCATATTATATACTTCCTATTCACAGGTTATACTTTTTAAGGGACATATTTGGGAGAAGAATTGCCTGTGGCCAAAAAGCCCCGGGTCGTAGAGACACAAGTCCCCAAAGGAAGGGCAGAAATGGAGTGTTGTGGGCAGAGGCGGTGGGCAGTACCTACCTGAGGAACAGAATGATACGGTTGAAAGGGTGGAAGCAGAGATGGAAGTGAGTGAGCAGTAGTGCACATGGCAGGGAGAACAAAGGCCAGGGCATTGTGGGGAACAAAGATTTCTCATTAACAATTAGAGAGCATTGGGTACTTTCCTCCCCCCGCAGAACCCCAGCCTGACCCAAATCGGTGCATAAACAACATCAATAATTTTGGAATTGGGATGCCTGGATGGCTCAGTCAGTTAACCGTTGGATTCTTGATCTTGGCTCAGGTCATGATCTCACCGTTTGTGAGCTCCAGTCCCACAACGGGCTCTCTCCCTTTCCAGCTTGTGCACGCAAGCTCTCTCTCTCTCTCAAAGTAAATAAACTTAAAAAATATTCTGGAGTCAAAATGGTGTCGAAGTTCCCCTTCTATTAGTGTTGCCACCAAGAAGGGCCCAGGCATTCTCTTCCCATAAGCGTGCCCTTGCCACACTTAGGAATTCACATTTTACAGCAAGTCTGGATCCTCAGTCTTTACTTCTTGAAAGCACTGTTTGCACAAGATTAAAGAAATAACTATAATTAAAAGAGAAAATAAATAACAAATATGCATACTAAGCCTTGTCACATGTCCATCTCCACTGGGCATACGCGACTCTTTATAACATGTTCAACCAGAAAAAAAGGAAAGTGGGAGGAGGTAGGAGGTTTGCTTGTAGTTCCTGCCTGGGTTAGGCCTCTGCTGAGCTGCTTCGAGTGTTTTCGCATGAACCTTCATTAGTGAAACCAACAGGCTATTTCCAGAATGCGCGATTGCCTGCCAGGGCCGAGGGGGCTGGGGAGCTAATCTATTTCTGCTACCAATGTCACCCACAACTTTGGGCAACCATGTCCTATCCTTTGCTCACTTGATAGTCTTATAAATTTTTTAATTAATTAATTTATTACAGTTTTACTTGTTTTTGAGAGAGTGTGAGGAGGGGCAGAGAAAGGAGTCAGAGCAGGCTGTGTGATGACAGCAGTGAGCCTGATGTGGGGCCTGAACTCACAAACCCTGATGCAGAGCTCGAACTCATGAACCGTGAGATCATGACCTGAGCTGAAGTCAGACACTGAACCACCTGAGCCACGCACGTGCCCCTAGAATTTTATTTTATTTTTTATTTTTTTTTTAATTTTTTTTTCAACGTTTATTTATTTTTGGGACAGAGAGAGACAGAGCATGAACGGGGGAGGGGCAGAGAGAGAGGGAGACACAGAATCGGAAACAGGCTCCAGGCTCTGAGCCATCAGCCCAGAGCCCGACGCAGGGCTCGAACCCACGGACCGCGAGATCGTGACCTGGCTGAAGTTGGACGCTTAACCGACTGCGCCACCCAGGCGCCCTGCTCCTAGAATTTTAGAAGCGGGTTCTTATATGGTGTCTAGTTCTCTCCCTTGATGTAAGGGCAATCTTGGGGGCTGATCTGTCTGCAAGGAGAGTGCCTTGTATTTTGTGTGCTTTTATGTTATATAATTTTCAAAACAATTCATTTTATCAAATTTAGAGCATTGGCCCGTGACAGGAAATGAAAAAACAAAACCAAAGTTTGAACAAAAATTGTCTTTCACCATGGATAGTTTGAGAAGCTTCAGTGTAGAGCACCCCTTGGTCTCGGCAGGATTGGAGAAAGGAAAAAAGTTCTCAGATCTTTCCTTGCACATCACTACATATCTATGTTTGTTTTTTCTCCCCCTGTATCACTGGAATCTATTTTTTCCCTCCTGGCTTCCTTCCTTTGTTTATGTACACACACACCCCATCAACATTTATGTTTATCAGGCTCATTAGTCTTAAGATTTGACTTTCACTTTGCCTAACAATACACCAAATGAATCTATGGCTTACTAACTTTTCTTTGTTTTTCTGTAACACATTTCTTAGGGATGAATTAAAGGTTTTTTTTTTTTTTTTTTTTTTTTTAATTTGCACTACAAATATCATTTCTATCTGGAAAGGAGCTTGTGTGGCATGCATGCAAAACTGGCAAGATGCCATAATAAACCAAGCTGCCCTGGTATCTCTAAATGGATCAATGAACCATAAATAAATTCTGCAATAAACTGAGAGAAGAAACCCATGCCAGCCTCTTGTTATCATACCCTGTGGCTGTATTTTCCAAGTCTTATGATACTCATTTACTCAACAAACATGTATTAAATAGCAAACCTAAGATCAGAAGTGAGGTCAAGCCCACTATTTCCACAAGCACCTCTAGATTTTATGGGCATTTCTCTGAAAGTCTCTCTTTTCTTGGGAAGATACACCAAGCCAAGACTGGCAGAATCTATAGCTGCTGAAGGGGCAGGGGTTTTAGTGGAGGACTAAAGAATAATGTCTGTGATCCATAAATGAATGAATGGGTCGTGAATGGCATAGGCAGGATCCAAGAGTTTGTTGCCAGTTAGAGTTGACCTTGGGCCAAGAATTAACCTAGTCAGAAGCATGAGCCCTGGGCGGAAGTGTGGTTTAAGAGTTGAAGAAGGGACAGTCTGTATTTTTTCTGTATACTTGAGTGACAGTTTCCTGTGTGGCAGATCCTGACTGAAGTACTTCACACACACTACCTCTTGTAATTCTCACAGCCAACAACCCCAAGAGGTAGGCATTACCATTGTACCCAATTTACAAAGGTAGGAATGGAGGCCTGGAGAGGTTACGTAACTCGTCTCGGGTCACGTATTTGAAGAGTAATGGAGCAGGCTGTCTGACCCCAGGGCCAGGGCTTCTCAGTCTTTAAGAATCACCTGGGTGAATATTACACAGGCTCCTGGACTCTGCCCTCAGAGAGTCTATCAAGTACATCAACGTGGGAGTCAATATTCAGCATTTCTAACGAGCTCCCTGGTGATGCTGATGCTGCTGGTCCTAGGCCAGGCTCACGGTTATTGCCAGGCTCACACTCATCCCCACTAGGTTTGAGGTTTTCTCTCACCTCCATCTCTTCACCTCCCCTCCATGTGTCTTCCAGCAGAGTGGGAGACAACCCTGCCTCATTCCTTGAGCTTGTAAACCCAAGTCTCCCCACTTCTGGTTCTCTAGTGAATCCAGAAGGTTAAAATTCTGCACTGCCTCTGTGTGTGTGTGTGTGTGTGTGTGTGCGCGCGCACGCATGTGTGTGTTGGGCAGAGGGAGGCTGAGAGGAATCAGAATGCATTGCTTTGTGTTGGAAGCTACTGCCCCAAGTAAACACACTTCCTACCTTGCCCATTCCCTTACAGAACACAAAGCAGGGCAGCTAAGAAAAGCTGGGGTGCCTGTGGGAACTGTGGCCCTGTTCTGCCTGCCCACTGGTAGGGGCTACTCTGCTACTAACAAGCAGTCTGGACCTGGTAATTAACCTTGATACTCTGTGAACAACTTCTACGTATGACTTAAGCTTTGTGTTTAGTTCCTCACCACTAAAGAGTTTGTGGATCCCCTGAGTATACATGCTAAAGTTCAGTTTCCATTCACGTTTTCTCCTGAAATAACCAGACTGAATTGGCATCTACAAGCTTGTCCCCTGGCCTTTCCCCACCTAGATGTCCGCAGAGGCTATGGAAAGTGCTGCCTTTCCCAAAGGAATGGATTCTGCAATCCTGGCTGGAGGAGATGGTTTGGCACTGACTCAGCGTGGCCTGCCGTCTACCCTTCTGGGCTTAAAATCCCTCTCCTCCCAAGCCAGGAAGATAATGCTGACCTTCCTTCCTGGAGTTCTGGAGGGATAGTAAATAAGTGATTACAGAGCACCTGGAAAACACCCGTGCTGCCCAAGGGTGCAATAATGACCCTACGTCAGGTCACCTCAGCTGCCCCTGCATCAGCTTCCAGGCGTTAAAGGAAGGTGCAATAAATCACACCCACCGCACACACAGCAAGGAGCCCTTGTTCCTCCAGCCTTCCTTTCTGTGTGTCTGAGTGAAGCCTCTCCACAGACAGGGAGGGACAGTGTTTCCTTCTTTAAAAAAACAATACACAGAATAGTTTCCATTTAATGTAAAAAGAGCCTACCTAAAGGATGCTTCTGTCCATCCTGTGGATTTTTATAGAGTAAATGTGTCTGGGAGAAAATGTCTGTTAGGTTCCTCTTGTGTAAAGAAGGAGAGACAAGTGCAGGAATTCAAGAGACTGGCTTTTTGATGGGCTGCTTCCCCACCTGCTCCCTCCAATTTGCTGTCAATTTCCTAGATGTAATTTTTATTAAAAACATTTATTGGGTGTCTCCTATGTGCCTAGCACTGGGACTTCAGGATGAATACAGCACAGCCTCTGCCCTTGAAGTACACTAGGTTAAATGAGGCAGGGGAGCTTGGGGTGACTCAGTCGGTTAAGCATCCAACTTCGGCTCGGGTCAAGATCTCAGGGTTCGTGGGTTCAAGCCCCTCATTGTGGTCTGAGCTGACAGCTCAGAGCCTAGAGCCTGCTTTGGTTTCTGTGTCTCCCTCTCGCTCTCTGCCTCTCCCCTGCTTGCGTTCTGTCTCTCTCTCTCAAAAATAAATAAACATTAAAAACAATGAGGCAGATGGATGTGATGAAAGAGAAAATAAGAGCCAGTGTGCTGAGGTGCTAGGGGGAGCCTCCTTGCCCCTGGGGGAGCTTGGGGCTGAGTACATAGATTCTGATGTTGAAGTTTCCTTCCTGGATCCTGAACCAGCAGATAGATTGAAATATGTGGGGCCTGTGATGAATTCCTAATGTGACCCTGGTACATAGAGGTAAAACATATCCTAACTTAAAACACTGCTGTGGCCCTTAAGTAACTGGCTGAACTACTGGGCACATGGTCTGAGGCTGGGGATGGACTGCGATGTGGTGCCAGGTATTTCAAGTATATGTATTGTTGGCAAAACCTTTTTTTTTTTTTTTTAAGTTTATTTTTGAGAGAGCGCTAGCGGGGGTGGGGGGTGGAGGAGGAGAGAGAGAACGAATGAATGAATGAATGAATCAATCAATCAATCTGAAGCAGACTCTAGACTCTGAGCTGTCAGCAAAATGCCTGATGTGGGGCCCGAACCCACAAGCTACAAGATCATGACCTGAGCTGAAATCGGACACTTAACTGATTGAGCCACCCAGGTGCCCCTAAAACCTTTTGAAATGTGTGGGATCTCACTGAGGGTTTAGACCACCTTAGGACTGAGGGTGTATTGGGCTAGAGTCTGAAGAGTTGAAGGATTTGGGAACAAAGCCAACCATGCACCCATCATTTACTGCTTGAGGTCACCTATTGTAAAAACAGCTCCATGCTAAGGAAAGTGGTCATCTCCTTAAAGTAGTGGGGAAAAAACCATTTCTACCCCCCCCCCCCGACACACACAGTACAGGATATAATAGCAGGTGATAGCATGATGCTTGTGATACACACTGGTGTTTCTCAAGTGTGATCCTGGGATCTTCTCCTCACCCTCATGTAACTGAATCATCAGGTGCCTGATACAAATGCAGATTCCTAGGCCCACCTGCTGCAAAACCACAGGTTAAGAATTTGGGGGAAAGGAACCTTGGAATATGTATTTCGATGAAAAGGCAATTCTGACACTAAATTTGAAGACTACTGATGTAAATTCTCCTTTTGGGATATCCTATATACTTCCATGCCCTGATTTCCATCTCACCCTCGTCCATGCATGAATGAGACAATGAGTAAGGAAGCATTTTTTAGATGGTAAAGTGTAATATAAATATTAGGTACAACTACCATTAGTTATTTTATTTAATTTTGTAGTTGAATCATGAGGTGTTAGCCATCTAAGGCAAAAGATCCTTATAAATACCAAAACATCATCATGTCTATAGCAATGCAATTTTAATTTGAATATGTTTAAAGATGATTTCAGTGGACTTGTTGGGAAATTCTCTCTAGCTTGGCCATTGTTCTTCCTGCCCATACAGCTAGTAAAATGTAATACTGTGATTTTTGCTGGTAATATCTGTTTCTTTTTAAATTTCACATGACTGGTTCTGCATTGTGGGAAGAACACCTTAGGACTGAGGGAGTATTGGGCTAGAGTTGGAAGAGTTGAAGACGGATATGGAATTTGGGGACTAAGCACCCATCATTTACTGCTTGAGGTCACCTATTGTAAAAACAGCTCTATGCTAAGGAAAGTGGTCATTTCCATAAAGTGGTAGGAAAAAAACCTTCCTACCACCGCACCCTCCGTCCGCCCTCCCCCCACCCCCGCCACACACACAGTACAGGATACAATGGCAGGTGATAGCATAACTGTTGTGATACATACCAGTGTATGTATCATATGCATACATACTTTAGAAACAGACCACTTAAGACACGTAAATCCTTCTTCTTTGACTAATGGAATGGTGGGTTTTTCCATATTATCAGATCTCTAGTTTTATCCTAATTGCAGTTGTTGCTTGGAGGCTTGCTTTCTGTCTCTTTCTCTCCTATCCGTCCCATTGCACATCTACTTTAAAAAATGCAAATAATGATTCTGGAAAAGGTTTGAGCCATTAGATTCTTAATGAACCCCAAACTGGTGGCCCAAGTCACTTCATGGCTGTGATTTCATAGGGCAGTACCAGGCTTCTGTCCTACCTTTGCAATTTACGAACTGTGGGGATTAGACATGGACTTTTCCTCTCTGCCCCTTACTTTTGTCATCTGTAAAATGAAAACTGAAATGCCTACTTTATAAGGCTGGTGGCAGAAATACTAGTTCAGTGGGCAGTGCCTGACACACAGGCACTCCACAAATGGTGGTGAGACTAGTCCTTGAAATTATATCTTTCCCCCAAATTTGATAACTTCGTGGCAGGCTACTTTTCTAACCTTGTCACAGTCTGGCCATGCAAAGCCCCCTAATATCAGCTTCACTAAGTTGCCATTTGTAATGACTGTGAGGAAACAAATTATATTTACCCTGGCTGATCACTTAGAACATTAGCCCTGCTGCTGTTGCTTATTCCTACACAGTCTTACTTGCACGTTCCTCAAGTGACCATGCCAAATGCTTAGGACCATGTTTACCAGTTTTGCAATGACTCACATAAGCAGGAACAGGTGACAGTTTAACCCGAAGGAAGTTATTTCTCCACCAATTTTTCCCACTCCTCTAATTTTGTGATCGATTTTCAGTCTGGTGGGAAAACGTAAATGGTAGCCATGTATCATTCATGTATACATGTGCCCTTGGCCAAGAGCAGACAATTTATATCATTCATTCTTTATGGTGGGAGTTTATAAAATTCCATCAGTTTATGGGAACTGTTACAAAATCTAGAGAATTAACAGGAAAACGGGGGGAGACTTCTTCTATTGAGTGCTGCTAAAATACCAGTTAAAGTGTACTTCTGGGTAAAATGAGTAATAAAAGTTGTCAAATCTAAAGTTGGTTGACTGAAATTTATTCTTAGTTTTACAATAGATTTTAATCAAAAGGTTATAGCTGTGAGGGCTTTCATGACAAAATATGTATATATTTAAGTTCCATTGGTTGTAGAATTACATCAGCTCTAACTGATGTAAATGTAAATTTATTCAGTGGAAAAAAACCCCACTACTATAATGCATTCATTTGCATGTGCAATGCTAGTTCAATCTTTCTCAGCTTTTTCCCCTTCTTTAACTCTCTCCTTCCAAATGCTGTCATTCAGGACAAAAATTGATAGCAGCAAAAAGCATTCTAATTGAGATTTTAAGCTACATAAAAGATATAATTCTAGACTCTGACTTAATTTCCTTACAAAAATGTCAATTTCCATGCTATATACCTGATAGGACAAACTTATTATGGTGATACATAAATCCTTTTTCTCTAATGGAGGGATGGGTTTTTCCATGTTGTCAGATCTCAAGTTTTATTCTAATTGCACTCGTTGTTGGGAGGTTTGCCTCTTGTCTTTTTCTCCTATCCATCCCATTGCACATCCACTTTCAGGAAAATGTAAATAATGATTCTAGAAAAGATTTGAGCTGTTGGATTTTTATTAAAAAATTTTTAAGTTTATTTATTTTGGGGGAGAGAGCGTGTGCACGAACGAGCGCACAAACCGGGGAGGGGCAGCGAGAAGGAGAGACAGAATCCCAAGCAGACTCCACACCATCAGTGAAGAACCCAGTGTGGGGCTCGAACTCAAACACTACAAGATCATGACTTGAGCCGAGATCAAGAGTCAGATTCTTAACCAACGGTGTCACCCAGGCACCCCAAGCTATTGGATTTTTAAAAGAACAATGGAACCGAAGCTGGTGGCCCAAGTTGCTTCATGGCTGTGATTTCACAAGGCAGTAGTAGGGCCCAGACTCGTTGTCTCTGGATTCATGAGTAGATGGTGCTCTGTGTGTCTGCATGTGTGACTTTATTTTTAAGGTAATGGGCATTTCAGTGGAATTTTTAGAGCATAGTGTGGCATGGCATGGTCTGGAGGCTTGGGTTGGGACTGGGAATTCTGGTGATGTCTTGGTGCTGATAAATCCTATACTTCAAATGGGAAGAGCTACCCGTGTGTCTGCCTATGTGCCTCTTGATCTGCTCTGTTACAGAGCAAGCTTTGGGAGGATCTACAGGCTAGGGTTTATTGCTGTTAATCAAGTCACGGTGGTCCTGGATCAGATAAAGCACTGCATTTGAACTTTCTTCCACCATCCTCTTTACAAGACCTCAGTTTCAGGTGGCTGCCTAGCCCTTGTCTGGGAATCTTCTGGTCATTCCCTGCTTGACAAAGACATTCTTCTGGAGTTAAAATGAATGTCCCACCCCTTTGACAGAAAATCCTTGAAATCCTTGAGGTCACACACAAATTGCTTCAATTCATTCTCTCCATTGATAGGACTTCCTCGAGGACCACTGTGTCAGTAGTCAAAATTTTAAGGGCATTTACAAAAGAAGGAAGTAAACCTGTGATTAATGTATATCCTAGGTTTGATGTAACATGTTAAAGAATAAAAACATCTCCTCTCCAAAAGAATTTCTCAATTCTAGAATGGGTTTCAGGGGTTAACCTCCCTGACTTAGGCATACTTGGAATGTTCTGTGATTATTTCCTTATGGCTAACTCTGGTTTTTATGGTTGACACCTCTTTTTATTATCACATCACCTGTGCTTATCTCGATCATCATATTTTTCATACTGTCTGGAAATTTCCTTTTGATTCTTCCTCTTCTCCAATATGTTGTATACTCTTCAAAGTGAAGGCACTGCTCATTTTCCTGGGAGTACTTCTGGCCTTAGCCATGCCTGAAATTAGGAAGTGAGCCAACACTGATGAATGAGTGAATGACTGAATAAATGAGGCACTGGAGTAATTACTAGCATTTAAAAATAGTTTATTCATTTTTGAGAGAGAGAGAGAGGGACAGAGTATGAGCCAGGGAGGGGGAGGCAGAGGGGAGACACAGAATCTAAAGCAGGCTCCAGGCTCTGAGCTGTCAGCACAGAGCCAGACGCGGGGCACGAACCCATGAGTGGTGAGATCATGACCTGAACCGAAGTTGGACACTTAATGACTGAGCCAATTATTAGCATTTTTAACTGTTAGGCATTCAGGGTGAGGTTTGGTGCCTAAATACTCTTTCTTTCTGGGCCACACTCTGGAAGTTATATACAGAAGGTATGGAAGTTTAGCAGCTTTTATTGAAATCAAGGAAAGCCTCTGATACAACTCTCTTGACCACCCTCCAGGTGAGAGGTTTCTATGGTAAGTAGGATTGGACTCCCAGGAAAGATTCCTATTCTACTCATCCATGAATCATACAGAGCAAACTCTAGGTCCACGTAGCCAACCACTGGCTGGTCAGGAATCTAGAAGAGGTAGCTAAGAGGAAGGCTGGGCCTGCAGAACAGCCCTGCTTTGGATGCAACCCCCAAGGGGACAGAGAGCAGGGGTCAGGGCACTGGGTCAGGAGCACAGGGAGAATGTTGGACTCTACTGTGGCAGAAAGAGGGTGGCCTTGGCCTGGCCTGAGAAGTATTCCTGTGTAGGTAGACAGTACCTGCATCCCTCTGGATGTGAATCACCGTTCTCGGTCGTGATTTTGTCTGCTGGTGAAATGTGGCCCAACAAGTGTCAGATCAGCCTGGTAGGGAGGATCTAAGAATGGGTTGATAGAGAAGCTGGGAAAATAATTTCCTTCCTCTACGGGCTGAGGCAGAAAAGTGAAAGATGCAGGAAGGTGTTTCCTCCCTTGCCTAGCTAAAACCCAGCATGACAGATTTCTGTGGCTTTCAGGGGTGACTCCCACTGACTGGAAGGGTCTGCACTTCTACCGTGAATATCGTATTTCCTCATTTCAAAGACAGCTTAAATTATAAGGCAAGGTAGCAAAAGCTTCTAAGGAAACAAAGACTTGTGTGAAAAATGTTTATATTAGTACTTGCTTACTGACTGATCAGTTGCACCTCCCCACCTCCCTTTCCCTAGGGGGAACTGGCAAATTGGGCAAAGTAAACTCTACCGGGTGAAATTTGGTAATACACTGAGAAAATAGATGTGCTGGGAAATCTCCACACAGCCGAATCCCATCCCCCTTTATGCAGCAACAAAATCGACAAGGTGCTCAGGCATCAGAAAGGGAGCACATTACAGCACTTGTCCTTCAGTGTATCCTCTCTCCTTATTTACATATTTCCCATAAAAGGTACATCTTCAGAGTTCAGCTCCTAAAAGCGTACATGCTAATTTTTCTACAGATCTATTATGTATGAATGAGAAGAGTCTGTTCTCTTCTTGGTGTGTGGAGGATTTGTGCGTGTAGCCCCCCATTAGTGTTAATGGCAGATCTATGCATAATTTCCCTAACTCCCAGAATCCAGGGCGTCTGGCTAAGCCATGTGCAATTACTTACACACACAGTGACAGGGAGTCGGCTCTGGGGCAAAAGAAATCGTGTTCAGAGACTTTCAAATCTCACACATTAGCGGTCTGTGTCCAAAACAGAGGGGTGCAAAGGATATCATAGAAGGCATTTGCTTATCTTTTTTTTTTTTAAGTTTATTTATTTATTTTGAGAGAGAGAGCAAGCAAGCTAGTGTGCATGCACTAGGGGCAGGGAGAGAGAGAATCCCAAGCAGTCTCCACTCTGTCAGTGCAGAGCCCGATGTGGGGTTCAATCCCACGACCCTGAGATCATGACCTGAGCTGAAACCAAGAGTCACTGCTTAACCGACTGTGCCACCCAGGCACCCCAATATTTGCTTATCTTAAAATACCTATAAACAGTTCATGGCTTCTATTTGTTAAGATATCTCTGTGGCTCATAAGACTGTGTGAACTGGCAGAAGTCAAGGGCAGCATAGCTCTATGGGATGCCTGGCTCTGAGAAGGTACATAATGCTTTAAAAAAAATTTTTTTTTTAATTATTTAGTTTTTTAAAATGTTTACTTATTTTTGAGAGATCACAAGTGGGGGAGTGACAGAGAGAGGAGGAAAGAGGATTCAAAGTGGGCTCTGCGCTGGCAGTAGCCAGCCGGATGTGAGGCTCAAACTCACCAACTGTGAGATCATGACCTGAGCTGAAGTCAGACACTCGAATGAGCCACCCATGTGCCCCCATAATGCTTTTCTTTAAATTTTAAATTAATTTTTTTTATTTGGAGCGATTGAACAAATGAATGTTAGGAGTCTTTTTTAATAGGTTTGAGGATTCTCTGGATTTGAGGCTTCAATTTTTGGTTTGGAAGCCATTCCCTGCTACCATGTAACATGTTTCCTAGATGTCAGGAACTTTAGCTGCACTGTTAAAATGAATCCTCCTACCAACCTTATTATCCTAATTTGGAGATAAGTGAACTAAAGTTTGGAAAGCATAAATTACTTATCTCCGGCCTCACAGTCAGTAAGAATTAGAACTAGAACTTGAATGTGGGTTTTGTGCTGATGAAGTTCATGTTCTTTCTTTTACAACATCTGCCTATTTCCCTATCCCCTCTTTCTTGACATACTTTCTCAGTCTCTAAAACAATTAGCAATCCTACTCCCATACCTACTCGTTTATAGCCACACCCATACTGGTCTAAATATAAAAAGCTACATTTGTAATTAGGTAAAGGTGTCCCTTTCCCTGTTACATCCTTTTTTTAATAGGAAAACAAATTTCAGTGAGGGAGTGGTGTTCACTAATAGAAAGCTACAGAGCAGGTCACACGAAGCCTCAGTGGTATCAATCCCCACATCCCTGGATTATGTTGGGAGAGGAAAAAAAAAGTCATTGTGAAAAGTTTTTTTGTTTTTTTTTTTAAAGGTGATTTAGAGAACAATTGTTTCTTGTTCTTGGACGTCAGTTATAGGTAATCTCTGGCATACTGACGGTATATTTCCCCCATTTGCTGAATGGACATTTAATTCCACAGACACAGAAATATTAAATTCTTCTGCGGCATGATTGTCACCTTAGTTTTTGCTTTGCCAAAATTGGTGTTTACATTATGATTTCAAGAGCAAAGGCTTTTTGATGCAATTTGAATAACTATCTGCACATTAGTTTTACCTGACAATTTGCCATTTCCACAGTTTATGTGCTACAATTCCATAATAAGTCAATTTAAATCCAATTCTATAATAAATAATAATTAGTAAATTAATATGTATTAATGTTTGGTTTGTCCTTAGTGACAGATTTCAACCCAGTACCCTTCGTACTCTATGAACATGTCACATAGTTATAAGACTTATGGCCTGTTGAACAAGTTCTGTTGCTCTGTGATAATTCACCATGTTTGTATCTCCAGGAGTTCTATCTTCCTAGCTTTTCCCACTCTGCTAATGGATTCTGTTCCTCATGTTGCAGAAGCTCAAACCTTTAGCTTTGACTCAGATGAAGTACTTGAAAACACTTGATAAATTATGAAATATACAAAGAATAGATATAATCACTGTCATCATGACATAGGACATACCAGAAAGGAAACGTGGGAATTGCAGCTTTTCATTTTAGTAAGAGTTTCCTCTGATTTTTTTTTTTTCCAGCGTAGACTGGGTTTCATAGTTGTTATAGGATCAAAAGCTGTGTGATTCCAAACACCTTGTCAAGTTCAAGTACAGTGTTTGGCTTTATATGCAGTCCTTGTTGTGAGGATTATAGTTTTTCCTTTTGTAGTTTTTTGAGCCCAATATTAGGTCTCTAAAAATTTGTTTTATAAATGATTTAATTTCGGAAATTCATGGCCCTGGGTAAATATGATAACTAGTTTAAAACTTAGTTACTAAATGGGGTGCCTAGGTGGCTCAGTCAGTTAAGCGTCCGACTTCGGCTTAGGTCATGATCTCGTGGCTTGTGAGTTCGAGCCCCGCGTCAGGCTCTGTGCTGACAGCTCAGAGCCTGGAGCCCGCTTTGGATTCTGTGTCTCCCTCTCTCTCTGCCCCTCCCCTGCTCACACTCTGTCTCTCTCTCTCTCTCAAAAATAAATAAACTTTAAGAAAAATTAAAAATTAGTTACTGAAAAAAAAAGCTAGTGACAGTTAAGAACTATTAAGATAGTAGAACCATCCTTGATAAGTGAGCAATTTCCTGGAAGTTAGCAGAGCACATATTTTTTGTATCTTCTTTTACTAGGAGGATGTATTTTGGATGGAGGAATGTGATGTAATAGGGACTGGCTGAGGTATAAGAAGGGGATATTTCATTGATAGAGATGGAAGTCAAAGGGAGTAGGAGAATAAATTTCTTTGAAAGCATTTTTTTTCTCAAGATATGTTCTCTTGCTGCTCAATTGTAATGTATGCAAGGAATCTTATGTAATGCCAGAGACTTAAAAAAAAATACAAAAGCTTAAAATTTTCTACTAGCCCCCTCCACTTCCCTTCTCTTGCTTCAATTTTTGCCCATGTGAAATTGTTCTGGGCACCTTAGGAGAAAAAATGATGCACTGTAAGAATAAGAAGTTCCTGTGGTAGTTGTTCTGAGAACCTTTAGAGAATGTTCTCAGTGAGCTGCTGGCCAGCACCTGAGCTGTGGCCCTTCAAAGCCAGTCCATCAGGCAGGAAACTTGTTGACAGTCTTACCTTTAGGGTTCCATGATTGAATTATTGATGAATAGATATATTTTATACAAAACAATTCAAAGTTGCAAGATAGTCCCTGAGGTAAGTTTAGGATTTCATTTGATAGTATAAAAAAAATTAGAGCAAGAGAGATAGAGCACAAGCCATTCTTTTCCTGGAAAACCAGTTGGTCAACTGACTAAATTAAGCATGATGTTAATTAACTTATTGTGGAGGAAAAGCTACTACTTGATGTTGATGTATTCATCATAATGTGTGAAAAGAATCTGGACTGTTGGAGCCAGAAAAAGGAATGAGTATATACTGGAATGTGGGATCTATCTGCCAATGATGCTCAGACAGTGAAGGATAATTCTTAGAATGTCTGACACTATCAACCCATACACAAACATAAATATGTGGAGATAGGTGCTTGGGGATGGCTGCATCACCCACTGTACATTTGGACACATATTGTGAAGGGCAAGCCTGTTTATCACTATATGTAAGAAGAATGGAGACAAAGATGTTGAGGTTTTTGTTTGTCTGAGTTTCTGATGTAGTGGGCAGAAAATAGCTGCTTCTCCCCAATTACCTTGCTGTCTTTATATTTTTATACTCACGTGTTTGGAAGCTTCTTTTTTTTTTTTTTTTTAATTTTTTTTAACGTTGATTTATTTTTGGGACAGAGAGAGACAGAGCATGAACGGGGGAGGGGCAGAGAGAGAGGGAGACACAGAATCGGAAACAGGCTCCAGGCTCTGAGCCATCAGCCCAGAGCCCAACGCGGGGCTCGAACCCACGAGATCGTGACCCGGCCGAAGTCGGACGCCCAACCGACTGCGCCACCCAGGCGCCTCTGGAAGCTTCTTAATGTATCCTGTTATTAGTTGGCCTATACTTTTTACCAAGTGCTGAATCATGACTGGTTGGCAAAGAAGTCGACGTAATGTCATATGTAGTGAGAAGGGGGATATCAGTCAAAATATAATCAAAAGAGAAGTGAAGACTGCCTCTTGTTTAACTCTGGGAAGTTTTCTATATCTTTAATGACTTTCTGTTTACTACTTCTGTCAATTACTGATAGAGGAGTGTTGAATTTTCCAACTATAATTATGGATTTGTCTATTTCTCCTCTCTGTTCTCTCACTTTTGCTTCACGTATTTTGAGGCTCTGTTATTAAGTGCCTAAATGTTTAGAATTGTTTTGTTCTCTTAGTGAATTGACCCTTTTATCATTAGGAAATGTCCCTTTTTATTTTTTTTTTACTTAGTACATCTGATACTAATACCGTTGTTCTAGCTTCTTTCATTCCTCCTAGCTTATGTGTGTGTGTGTGTGTGTGTGTGTGTGTGTGTGTGTGTGTGTTTACATGGTATATCATTATCTATCTTTCTATTTTTAACCTATTTTGTTTCTTTATATTGAAAGAAGATTTATTCTTGATGGTATATATTTAACTTGATGGTCTTTTTAACTTGTTCTGGCAATCTTGGGCTTTAATTGGAGGGTAAGACAATTTACTTTGAAATTAATTATCAACATAGCCAGATTTAAAACTACCAACTTGCTCTTTGTTTTCTGTTCGTCTTTTCTTTGTTCCTCCTTTCCCCTTTACCTGCTTTCTTTTAGACTGCATTTTTATTCGATTTTATCTCCATTATTGGCTTAGTAGCTATATTATTTTTGTTTATTTTTAGTGATTATGCTGGGATTTATAGCATACATTTTTAACTTTTAATGTGCTCTAAATAATATCATGACATTTCACATATAATGTAAGAAACTTGTGATAGTCTAGTTTTACTTCTATTTCCTCATCATTTATGCAATTTTAAACATTTTAATTTCTCATGTTAATCCCACAATATATTGTTATTATTCTTACTTTAAACAGTTATTTATCTTTCAAAGATATAAAAGTGAGGAAAATGCTTTTTATATTTACCTACTAGTATGGTCTGAATGTTTGTGTCTTTCTAGAATTCAGACATTAAAACTTAACCCCCCAGGTGATAGTATTAGGAGGCAGGGCCTTTGGGCTATGACTAGGTTAGGAGAGATTAATGCTGTTATGAAAGACCCCGGAGAGCAACTTTGTTCCTTATGTCATGCAGGGACACAGTGGAAAGGCACCATCTACGAACCAGGGGTAGGTTCTCACCAGACACCAAATTTGCTGGTGCCTTGTTCTTGAACTTCCCAGACTCCGGAACTGGGAGAAAAAAAATATTTGTTGTTATAAACTACTCAATTATGGTATTGTGTCATAGCAGCCCACATGGACTAAGACACCTACACATTTACCCTTTCTAGGTCTTTTCTTTCTTTTGTGTATGTCCACATTTCCATTTAGTATCTTGTGTCTTCCATCCACAGAATTTACTTTACTATTTCTTATAGTGCCAGTCTGCTGGCAATGAATTTCCTTAGATTTTGTTTGCCTAAAAAGGTTTTTATTTTGCTTTCACTTAAAAAAGTCATTTTCACTGGGTATAGAATTCTGTGTTGACAGGTTTTCTTTCACAACTTTAAAGACACCATTGTCTTTTGCCTCAAGCAGTTTCAGACAAAAATTCCAATATACTCTTATCTTCCTATGTTTGTAATATACCCATTTTTTCCTTTGGATGTTTGTAATATTTTCTCTTTATCCCTGAATTTAGGTAATATGTTTGTGTTGTATGTAAATGTACTTTTCTTTATGGTCCTATTCATTTTGAAGTTGGTTAGCCTTTGGATCTGTGGGTGTGTAGTCATTAAGTTTGGAAAAATGTTGGTCATTATTATATGTTCAAATATTTTTTTGTCCACCCCTACTCTCTTTGTGATATTTCACTGACATGTCTGTTAAATTAGTTGCTGTTAGTCTGCAGGCCATTGGTGCTGTATTCATTTTTTAAGTATTTTTCTGTCTGTGCTTCACTTGAGATTGTGTCTGCTGCAATGTCTTCAAGTTAACTGACTTTTTTTCTTTCTAATATGTCTGCTATTAACCCTGTCCAGATGTGTCATTTGAGAATTTTAGTTTTTATTGCTAAAAGATATTTTCATTTGAGACATTTTAGTATTCAGTGTCATTTTGGTCTTTTTGAAAAATATCTTCTATATATGTCTTCATCATACCCATATTTTCCTTCCTGTTCTTAACCCTATGGAGTGTATTTATAATGCACATCTTCCTTGACTTACAATGGGGCTATGTTCCAATAAAACCATTGTAAGTTGAAAATATCATAAGTTGAAATGCACTTAGTATAGTGCACCTAGTCTACTGAACATCATGGCTTAGCCTAGCCCACTGTAGGCATGCTCAGAAAACTTACATTAGCCTATGGTTTGGCAAAATCATTTAACACAAAGCCTATTTTATGATACAGTGTTGAATATCTCATGTAATTTGCTGAAGACTATACTGAAAGTGCAAAACAGGTTGTCTGTGTGGGTACAGAATGGTTGTCAGAATGGGTACAGAATTGTATTGGTTGTTTGCTCTCGTGATTGTGTGGCTGACTAGGGGTTGCCACTTCCCAGCATCACCAGACAGTATCATACCACATAGCACTAGACCAGGAAGAAATCAGAATTCAAAATTTGAGGTACAGTTTCTACTGAATGTATATTGCTTTTGTACCATCGTGAAGTTGAAAGATTGTGTTAAGTTAAACCACTGTGAGTCAGGGACAATCTGTACCTGTTTCAGTGTCCTTTTCCCTAATTTTATCATCTATCATTTCAGTGTCTAACTCTAGTAATTGATTTTTTTCCCTCTGATTGGGTGTATTATTCTTGCTTATTTTCATGTCTGGTAAATTTTGATTAGATGCCTGGAATTGTGAATTTTATGTTGTTGGATGTTGACTTTGGTGTCTTCCTTTAAATAGTGTTGGATTTGTTCTTGTATGCAATTATTTGGAATCAGTTGGATCTTTTTGGGGCTTGCTCTAAGCTTGTTACAGCAAGTCTATGCCAGTCTTTAATTTATGGGTAATTTAATGTGGCTACTTCTGACGATTTTGCCTGATGCCCTGTGTATTATAAGGTTTGGCCACTCTGGTAGGAACATGATATAAGCTTTGGGCCTTGTTTGATCTTTTGCTTTCCAAAGGTTTCCCCTGGGCTTTGGGGAATTTACTTTCTTACATGTATAGATCAGTCCTCATCCAAAGACTAAAGGGGATCCCTCTATAGATGTATAGAGTTTGCATGCATGCTCTCCCTCTCACACACTCTTTCAGAGCAGCAACTCCATCCTTGACTTTCTATTTCATAGATTATAGCTGTCATACCTTCTTGAACTTCCATATCTGTCTTGTCTGTCTCGTCACCTAAAGGAGACCATTGGGCTGTGTATAGGTGTCCTTTCCTGTGCTATGGCTTGGAAACTATCTCCAGGTAGTAAGCAGCAGAATTGTAAGACTTAACTTTCTTCCTACCCTTTTCTCAGGGATCATAGTCCTATGCTGCCTATTTTAAAATGTCAAAAAAACTTTGTTTTATAGATTTTCTTTTTCTAGTTGTTGAATGCAGAACTCATACTCCATTTTGGTCAGAGCTAGTGGCTATTGTGAATCTAAATGTAATCATACATATAGTTAATGCTTAAAATATATAGGCTATTATTAATTTCCTCTGTTGCTTTGGAAAGTGGAACCAAAATATTGAAGTGGTGGTTTGATCTTTCTACCATACCTATCCAGCAATGGAAATAAGCAGGAAAAAGTAAGGTCTTGTTTGTTTTTAATCACAGGAAGTAATTACATAGGCTATGCAAGAGAGGCTTTCTTGTAAAGTAATTCCTCATTGCAGAGTTAACTTCTCTATTTCCTCCCAAATATCAAATTCCAGGATACTTTTGAGCAATGTTTCATAGCTAAATATTGCTACTTAGAGCTGAAGTAGAGATGGGTTCTTGTGAATCCCAGGTTAGTGACATGTCTATGACTAATCTTTAGAATTGCTTCTTCGATTTTAATTAAACTATCCATGAAAATAGCTATGGAAGAGACTGAAACTAAGAAGATTGAGTGAGAGAATATTTGCTAAGTGTAGAATTTACAAAGATTTTGTTCTAAGTGTATCAACATAGACACTTTTTTGTCTTTGAATGTATTAATATTGTAGCCTTGATAAGATCAGTGATTTTATTCAAAAGATAGGAAAAAACTAAATGGCCTAAAGATTTTTCCCAACCAGTGCTTTTATAATACCCCAGTGAGTTACTAGGAGATAAAATAACTGAATTCCTGAAAAACAAACCAGACCCTAAAGGTGAATTTTCTTTTAAAAATTATATGGAGTAGAGAGAAAAAGATAAAAAATAAGAGAGGGGTGGGATGTGTTGCAACATATTGGCTGGATTTATTGAATCTCCAGACTGCTTGAGCTATTTGAGAAAATCTCCTAGGACTGCATGCCTGTTCTCTGAAGTTGTCCACTTCTGGGGGACTGACTCAATAGAAAGTTCCAAAGGCCATTTGAGTTCCAGGAGCTTGTTTTTCAGCCCTTGTCTTCAATTTGCCTAAGGAGCACTTTGGAAAATGGTGATAGGAGAGATGGGAATTTCACAGGCCCCCATTCTGGGTCTGAGAGCCTACCTTTCCTAGCCCTTAATGTTAAACTAGGAGACTGAATGCCTACGAGATGACCTGACCTGACATAAGCTGGTTATAAGGAGAGTTAGGACTACTCTCTCATTTAACAAATACTGATGGAGCACCTAGTGTGTGCACTGCATTTAGTTTAGTGTTGTTTACACCACTGCAGGCCTTCCTGTGTGAATTATAATAATGTGGAAAGAGCTTATCAGGATTTATAAACAGATTAATTTTTTTTCACTCTATCTTGAAAAAGGAAGTCTCCCTGAATCTATTGCTGAGGTATGTTCAAGGAAATTCAGCAGCTGTGGTGACAGTAAAGAGCCCTAGTCACAATCGGCAGTGAGTGCCTATATGCCAGAGCATGATGTGTTTTTACCGAGAGGGAGATTTTCATGCAAAAATGGGACTAGAGGTCAGGGACCAGATACAATGGTCAAATGTGAATTAAGAACAATTAATGAGTCTGAACACAAATTAATTGAGTTTTTACCAGATAAACTGTCAGGTCATACTGTCACTTGAATTCAACATTGCAACAGCAGAAAAATATTGAGTGTTGAACTGGTTATAATATTATTCAAAAGTGTTGTCAAGTACAAACTCTTGTCAGATGCCTTTATCTGCTCAGATCTCCAGTTACTGTTCAAAGTTCAAATTTCACTAGATATGAGTTGCACAATTATGTCAGCTTCTCAGGTTCAATCGAGACAATATCAGAGAAAAAGGAATGATGTTCAGTAGAAATAAACAAAGGCTGTTTGCACTTCTGGAGTGGAGGAGAAACAGTGACGTGCCGATGTGGGACAAAACAAAGATGCTGCCTAGAAAAACTGCCTTCTGATATGCCGATATCAATGAAGTTTGGTTTCTTCTTTCAACTTAAATTTTTCAAAAATTCTAAGCAAGAGAGACAGCAGTTTAGAGTGCTCTATTAAGGTTCTCACTGTTATTTCTAGGGGGAAAAAAAGTCCAACCTTTGTGAATCAGAGTCATGCCTGTCTGACATGAAACAGAGACTTCTTTTGTACACATGGTGCCTTTGGGCAAATTAGGAAAAAGTGCCTTACATAAAAGACCTCTCCTTTGAGTGAATGAATTGGGAAAAGGTACTGCTTCCTCTAGGCTGTAGCCTAGTACTAGGGCTCAGGTCTTGAGACTAGAGAGCCCCAACTTGACCTTTGGCTGGATACCTTATACAGGACATGGGTTTACCTAGTTTTTGTTTAAAGTCTTAAGATTTTTGGAACTTCTCTCTTGGTCGGTATAAGCTGCCATGGGTTTGCTAGGCCTGGGGTTTGTTGCAAAGATGGGAGTTTGCAGTAACCTAAGACTTCAGGACATGAAGCATGAGGGTCGGGAGTGCGGAATCCAAAACGGCAGTCTGTGGACAAAGGTGTAGTTGAGGACCGGAGGGTCCAAATGAGCGCCAAATCCGAAGGAACTGGACAGAAAGGCACAAACTAGATTTGACCAGAGACAATGAGGTGAGAAAGGCATGTTCTAAAGAGAAGGTGGCAGGTGGGCCGGAACGATGCATGAATAGCTGCAGGGCTTGTCGGCATGCTGAGCTGGATTGGACAGGCATCAAAAATGTAACTCTTGGGGAGGAAGGCAGCTATAAGGACTTGCTAACTCTGGAGCAATACTGACTAGGTTCAAATCCTTACAGAGCTCAGGCTAAAAACTGAGAACGATTCTTTTTTTTTTTTTTTTTTAATTTTATTTTTTAAACTTACATCAAAATTAGCATATAGTGGAACAATGATTTCAGGAATAGATTCCTTAATGCCCCTTACCCATTTAGCCCATCCCCCCTCCCATAGCCCCTCCAGCAACTCTCTGTTTGTTCTCCATATTTGAGTCTCTTATGTTTTGTCCCCCTCCCTGTTTTTATATTATTTTTGCATCCCTTCCCTTATATTCATCTGTTCTGTGTCTTAAAGTCCTCATATGAGTGAAGTCATATGATATTTGTGTTTCTCTGACTAATTTCTCTTAGCACAATACCCTCTAGTTCCATCCATGTAGTTGCAAATGGCAAGATTTAATTCTTTTTGATTGCCAAGTATATATTCCATTGTGTGTGTGTGTGTGTGTGTGTGTGTGTGTGTGTGTGTGTATGCTACATCTTCTTTATCCATTCATCTGTCGATCCGTCGATGGACACTGGGTTCTTTCCATACTTTGGCTATTGTTGATAGTGCTGCTATAAACATTGGGGTGCATGTGTCCCTTCGAAACAGCACACCTGTGTCCCTTGGATAAATACCTAGTATTGCAATTGCTGGGTCGTAGGATAGTTCTAGTTTTAATTTTTTGAGGAACCTCAATACTGTTGTCCAGAGTGGCTGCACTGAGAACCATTCTTGACCCCTTTCTTTCTCTCATACCCTACACCCAATCTACCACCAAATCCTGTTGGTTCTACTTTAAAATATACCCAGACTGTGACCACTCTTCACCATTGACACAACTCGTGTCTGAACCACTGAAATAGTTTCCTAGCCTGTTGAGCATCTTTCCATTGAATATTGGCCACTCTCATGTCTTGTTTTGGAAGAGTCTGTTCAAATCTTATGCTGATATTTTCATTGAGCTATCTTGTTACTATTGATTAGTGGGAGGCCTTTCTTTATATATTTTGATCAGAAGTCCTTTGATCAATACATATATTATAAATATTTCACCCACATTTGCTTTGCCTATTCATTTTCTTTTTTTGTTGTTGTTTTGACAGAGCTTTACATTTTGATAAGGTTCAGTTTGTTGTTTTTAAAGTTCTCTAGTTAATCCTCTTTAAGTCTTGCCCAAGGAATTTTTGCCCACCCCAACATCATGAGAGTTCTTCCATGTTTTTTTTTTTTTTCTAGAAGCTTTGTAGTGTTTACTTTTGTGACTAGGTCTGTGATATATCGCTAATTTTTGTGCGTGGTGTGATGTAGGAGTTGAAATTCATTTTTCCCTGTATGGTTATGTAGTTATTCCAGAGTAATGTGATGAAAAGATCCCTTTACCTACTGAATTCCTTGGTGCCTTTGTAAACAATAAACTGATAGCATATGTATGGGTCTATTTATGTTGTCTGTGTTCTATTTGTCTATCCTATTAGGTACTGCCTAGATTATAGTGGCTTTATTATAGGTCTTCAAATCAGGTAGTATATAGGTATATATATACTCATTTCTTTTTCAAGATCATTTTGGTATTTTGCCTGAATTACCATTTATCTTATTCTTTGCCCATATAATTTTATAATCAACTTATTAATTTTTACACAAATGCCCACTTGGATTCTGATTACAATAGCAGTGCTTGTGGAGAAGGGAAATCTGTACTAGTTTTCTAGGGCTATTAGAGCAGAATACCACAGACTGGGTGACTTGAACTACAGAAATTTATTTTCTCACAGTCCTGGGGACTAGAAATCCAAGATCAAGGTGTCTACAAAGTTTGTTTTTTTCTGAGGCCTCTCTCCTTGGTTTGCAGATGGCTGCCTCCTTGTTGTGTCCTCACAGGATTGCCTCTAAGTTGGTGTGTGTGTCTGTGTCCTAATTTCTTTTTATAAGGACACCAGTTATATTAGGTTATGGCTCACCCACGTGACTTTATTTTGTCTTCATTACCTCTTTAAATGCTCTGTCTTTAAATATAGTCACATTCTGAAGTACAGACAGGGTGCTAGGACTTCAATATATGAACATAACATGTTGATAATATTAACACTTTCAGTTCTTGAACATGACATATCTTTCCATTTATTTAGATTACCTTTGATTTCTCTCTGAGTTTTGTAGTTTTCAGTGTATAGCTCTTGCACACACAGTGATAATTTATATGTAAACATTTGCATTTAATGTCTTGGGTGCTATTATTAGCATTTTTTTTTTCAGATTTAATTCTTAAATCGCTAGTATACAGAAATCAATAAATTCTTGCATGTTGATCTTATAAACGGATACTTGCTAAACCTACTTATTCTTGTAGCCTTTTTTGGTATGTTGATTCGTTATGATTTTCTACATACATAATCATATTGTTTTTGAATAAAAACTATTCTGTGTTTTTGTTTACAATCTGAATGGTTTTATTTCTTTTTCTTTCCTTGCCACACTTGCTAGGACCTCTTGTGAGGTCCTACTACAATGTGAAAGAGTAGTAATGAGAAGAGACATTCTTGTCTTGTTGACCTTCGCAGGGAAAGGATTTTTACCATTCAGTAGCTATATGTTTTTTAGAGCTGTCCTCCATCAGCTTGAGGAATCTCCTTTCTATTTTTATCTATTGAGTTAAATTATCTTTGCTGATGCTCAATTATGCCAACTTAATATACTTTTTGTATCTATTGAGATGATCATTTGGCTTTCCTCCTTTATTCTGTTAGTGTGATGAATTGGGTTGATTTGTCTTGAAGTGTGTTAAACCAACTTTACATTCCGAGGATAAACCCCACTTGACCATATGGTATTATTCTTTTCAAATACTACTAGATTTTATTTACTAATATTTTGTGAGAATTATTGGCCTCTAATTTTTTCTTGTGATGTCTTTGTCAGTAAAACAAGCTGAGAAGTGTTCCTTCATTCTCTATTTTCTGAAAGATTTTCTGTAAGATTGATAATGATTATTTTACAAATATTTGAAGGAATACACAAATGTCTGGAAGTGTTTTAAATTATGGATCCTAGCTCTTTAACAGATCAGGGCTACTTATATTTTCTACTTCTTCTTTTTCAGATTCAGTAAGCTGTGTCTTTCAAGGAATCTGTCCGTTTTATGTATGCTGTCAAATTTACTAATACAAGTTTTCATAATCTCCCTTTATTATCTTTTAAAAATGTATAAAACCTGTAATGTTTTCTTTTTTATGATATTTGTTTGGGTTTTATCTCTCCTTTTAAAAAACATAAACTATTTACTTTTTAAGCAATTTCAGGTTTACTGAAAAATTGAATAATAAGTACAGAGTTCCTGTATACCTCTGTCTTTAGTTTTCCCTTAATATTAACATCTTGCATTAGTGCCATTCATTTGTTGATGGGCCAATATTGATATATTATTGTTAACTTAAAAAGTCCATAGTTTACATTAGCTCTATGGATTGCACATTCTGTGGGTTTTGACAAATGAGTAATTACATGAATCCAACCTTACAGTATCATAAAGAGTAGTTTCACTGCCCTAAAAATCCCATGCTCCACCTATTCATCTCTCCCTCTCTCCAAACCCCTGGCAAACACTGACCTTTCTACTTTCTCCATAGTTTTGTCTTTGCCAGAATGTCATATATCTGGAATTGTACAGTATGTAGCCTTTTCAGGTTGGTTTCTTTCACTGAGTAATATGCATTGATGTTTCCTCTGTGTCTTTTTGTAGAATGATAGCTCATTGCTTTTCTTTCCTTTTTTAAAATTATCTTTCTCTAGGGGCTTAACAATTTTATTAATCTTTTCAAAGAAAAAACTGTGGTGTTGTTGCTCTACTGTATATTTCACTATGATCAGAAAGCACACTGTGTGTAATTTTGTTTCTTCAAAACAAGTACCGAGACTTCATTTGTATTTGTATGGTTCATTTTGATGAAATATTCGTTGTTTCCATCACTATATTACTTTTCTGTCTACTTGTTCTATCAGTTATTGAGACGGAAGCACTAAAATTTCCAACTGTAATAATATATTGTCTATTTCCCCTTTTAATGCAATCAAGTTTTGTTCCATGTATTTTGAAGCTCTGTTAGATACATAGTCATTGAATACTTTTATGTCTTTTAATGAATTGGCTCATATATCATTATCAAATGTCTTCTTTTATTTCCAGTAACATCCTTTGTTTTGAATTCCCCTTTATCTGATACCAATATAGTCACACCAGCTTTTGCATGTTTACATTTGCATGGTATATTTTCTTCCATCCTTTTACCTTCAACCATTTGTATATGTATATTTCAACTGTGTTTCTTGTAGTTGTAACTTTTTTTCCTTCAGTTTGACAGTCTATTAGTTGTTGTGTGTGTCCATTTACATTTAATGCAATTATTCCTATTGCTGAGTTTAAAACTACTATTTTGCTATTTATTTTCTATTTGTCTCTTCTGTTTTTGTTCCTCTGTTTTTAGCTTCTTTTGGGTTAATCAATATTTTTCTTATTCCGTTTTGTCTCCTCTATTGACTTTTAGCTATACTAATATATATATTTGTTTGTTTGTTTGTTTATTATTTAGTAGTTGCTCTAGGAATTACAGTATGTCTCCTTAATCTCTCACAATCTATCTTAAGTTGTTATACTACTTCATGTTTAATGTGAGAGCCTTATAACAGTATATGTCCACTTCCCTCCCATCCTTTGTACAAGTGTTGTTATAGATGCGACATGTATTTCTTTTTTAAAGTTTATTTAAGTCATCTCTACACCCAATGTGAGGCTCCAACTCATGACCCTGAGATGAAGAGTCACACACTCCTCTGACTGAGGCAGCCAGGCACCCCAATATGTGACATGTATTATTAATATGCTACTAACCTTATTTGTATCTTTTAAAGAAATTAAAGAAAGAAAATAGTCTTACTATATTTCCCCACAATTTTCCCTTTTTCTATGTTCATCATTTCTTCCTATAGATCTGTCTTTCCATCTGATATTATTTCCCTTAGGTCTGAAGAACTGTCTTTAATTTTTCTTGTAGTATGGATCTGCTGCCTATGAATTCTCTCCACTTTTGTTTATCTGAACCTGTATATATTTCATCTTAAATTCTGAAATATATTTTCACTAGCTATAGAATTCTTAGTTGAGAGTTTTAGTTTTCTCTCAGAAATTTAATGATATGATTCATTGTCCTCCAGCTTGGATTATTTCTGATTGGAAATCAGAAATCATTCGTATTGTTGCTCCCCTGTAATGTGTCTTTTTTTTTTCTGCTGGATACTTTAAAATGTACTTATTTTCCATTTCTTGCAATTTGACTATAATGTGTTTTGGCATAGTTTTCCATTTTTATTATTTATTTATTTTCCTGCTTAGGCTTGGTTTAAAAAGTTCTGCCTAAATCTATGGGTTGATGATTTTCAGCAACTTGGAAGAAAGACAGCCATCATTGTTTTAAAGTAGTTTTTTGCTCCCCCATCTACTTGTTTTCAAATTCTAATTGCATGTGTGCCTTTATTGGCACATTTAATTATGTATTATGGAAAATAGATATTTGTCTACATGTTTGTTTCTTCTAGAATAGAAGCTTTCTGAAAGGTCGGTGTCTTGTCTTTATTTTTCTATCCTCATAACTTCATATAAGTTAAGACATACTTGGGAAAAGTTCAAAATATATTTGTGGAATTGATGAATAAATGACTGGTAGTAATGACCACTTATTAACTGCTTACTATGTACCACTACAGTTTTATTTATTTATTTATTTATTTATTTATTTATTTATTTATTTACTTTTTTTTTTATTTATATATGAAATTTATTGTCAAATTGGTTTCCATACAACACCCAGTGCTCATCCCAAAAGGTGCCCTCCTCAATACCCATCACCCACCCTCTCCTCCCTCCCACCCCCCATCAACCCTCAGTTTGCTCTCAGTTCTCAACAGTCTCTTATGCTTTGGCTCTCTCCCACTCTAACCTCTTTTTTTTTTTTTTCCTTCCCCTCCCCCATGGGTTCCTGTTAAGTTTCTCAGGATCCACATAAGAGTGAAACCATATGGTATCTGTCTTTCTCTGTATGGCTTATTTCACTTAGCATCACACTCTCCAGTTCCATCCACGTTGCTACAAAAGGCCATATTTCATTTTTTCTCATTGCCACGTAGTATTCCATAGTGTATATAAACCACAATTTCTTTATCCATTCATCAGTTGGTGGACATTTAGGCTCTTTCCATAATTTGGCTATTGTTGAGAGTGCTGCTATGAACATTGGGGTACAAGTGCCCCTATGCATCAGTACTCCTGTGTCCCTTGGATAAATTCCTAGCAGTGCTATTGCTGGGTCATAGGGTAGGTCTATTTTTAATTTTCTGAGGAACCTCCACACTGCTTTCCAGAGCGGCTGCACCAATTTGCATTCCCACCAACAGTGCAAGAGGGTTCCCGTTTCTCCACATCCTCTCCAGCATCTAGAGTCTCCTGATTTGTTCATTTTGGCCACTCTGACTGGCGTGAGGTGATATCTGAGTGTGGTTTTGATTTGTATTTCCCTGATAAGGAGCGACGCTGAACATCTTTTCATGTGCCTGTTGGCCATCCGGATGTCTCCTTTAGAGAAGTGTCTATTCATGTTTTCTGCCCATTTCTTCACTGGGTTATTTGCTTTTCGGGTGTGGAGTTTGGTGAGCTCTTTATAGATTTTGGATACTAGCCCTTTGTCCGATATGTCATTTGCAAATAGCTTTTCCCATTCCGTTGGTTGCCTTTTCGTTTTGTTGGTTGTTTCCTTTGCTGTGCAGAAGCTTTTGATCTTCATAAGGTCCCAGTAATTCACTTTTGCTTTTAATTCCCTTGCCTTTGGGGATGTGTCGAGTAAGAGATTGCTACGGCTGAGGTCAGAGAGGTCTTTTCCTGCTTTCTCCTCTAGGGTTTTGATGGCTTCCTGTCTCACATTCAGGTCCTTTATCCATTTTGAGTTTATTTTTGTGAATGGTGTGAGAAAGTGTGTACCACTACAGTTTTAGGTACTTTCATGTGAATTACTCATTCCTACCTCACAACAATCTTGAGAAATAGAAAATGTATACCCTGATTTTACAGAGCAGTTAAACTGAGGCCCAGAGCTCAATCAGCTTGCTCAAGTGTACATCACTTCCCAGTGGGGGAGCTGGCCTTGAACCCAGCATCAAAACATCTCTTTGTAATTAATGGCGATGGAGAAAGTGCACAGCATCATCTTGTACTACTAGGCTTTATTTTGCCTCCCATCCTGTACCATCACTCATTAATGAAAGGAAAATAAATTGTGGGCAACACCAGGAGTTGAGGAAACAGATGGCAAAATGGCCTTAAGCTGAATGGGACTGGGCATGCCCAGCAGGAGTGTGTTCCGACTGAGATGGGCAGAGAGGGCAAGGCTGGGGGCAGGTGCCCCATTTGCACCTACTCATGCAGTTTAAAAGATGGCAACAAACAGCCATCCCCGGTGACAACAGGAAACTTGCTAGCTGCTGTTTCTTACCTATTTTGGTCTCTGCAAAATTGATCAATTTTGGCCTCTACTGGGAGTGACTTACAAGGGCTTACAAAAAGTGTTGCATATGAGTTCTTAGGGAAGCACTTCCAGGCACACCATCAAGGTAAATATAGGAGCAGCATTCTGAGTTTCTTTTCTATTCCATGTGTCCTGTGATCCTGGTAATTTCTGCTAGAGAAAGGGGTTACTTTGTGCCTTAACAAGAAAATGGTGATTAGCAAATTATTTTTTGTTATGGCTGTTTCATGATATTACTGATCTGAAATCTACCTTTATTTATAGCCCCACATCTTCTATTTATTCATTGGTCTATTTGTCTCTCTGACATGTATCTCACTTTGCTGCTTTTAAAATTTATTCAGCTTTTTCAAAGTCTCCAGCATCCCCATTTTGATTTATGGCTTTTTAAATATACCTTGTTAGTGTACATTTTGGACAGTGTTAACATAATTTCAGGTATTGAGGACAAGTGAGGAATCTGCTTAAGTCCTTAGGAGAAGCTAAAAAGACTATTAACAACCCAAGTCCATAAAAAACATCTGTTCCAGTCATGCTGGTGATTTTTTATTAGTCCTTCAAATCCGTAACAAAGATCTCTAGAGCAAGACAAATGTTCTAGTGGAGTGCAATTTCCAATTTCTTAGCTAACCTGATTTTGTTGATTCATACATATGCATGATTCAATGCTGTTCCTGAATACAAAAAAAAAAAAAAAAAAAAGGAAAGAAAAATTCTTTGGGGCTCTACTTCCCTTTTATATTATTTATATTCCTTGAAATGCCCTTGAAATTTCATTTGCTAAGGGAAGCTAAACAAATAATTGCATACTAAAAGGGAAATGAGTCTAGCAAGCTAGATAATTTGTAACATCAAATATTCTTTTTTCACGGTTAACATTTTCTCTGTGAGGAAAACATGAGGAGTAAACAGACCAATGTATCTTAAGTGCAATAACTAATAACAATGCCAGATGCATGAAGTGAAAATACCTCAGGATACACGCTCACAGTCTGCTTCATCATAGCTGAATGCAATATGCTATAACAATAATAGGAGTCACGCTTGTCATATTTCTCCTGATCTCTAAAGAAGGATGCCAATGCCATAGTAATGCACCTTGCTTCTCTTTCTGGCTACCAACATTCTTTTTTTCTTATTGGGGCCCTATTACATAGTTTGAAAAGTTTCCTCTGAAAACAAACTTGACAGTACTCTGAGGCCAATGTAATGAGACAGACACTGGCACTTAGTTCAAAATCAATCATAACCACAAACGGAAAGGAGTGGGTAAAACATATCAGACATTGTTTGAGATTCATCGCACTGTTCTCCATGGGAAGGCAGAAAGGCAGTGTGGGGATGAAACTTCATTTCTCTGACGTGACACTCAATGTCTTCTACCCCACTATCAGAAGGGTTTGCACGGTGAGGCACGCTTCTTGTTGACTACACCCTGAGAAGTGTCTTGAAAATGAAGTACGTCGTAATTGAAATGAGCAGGTTTGATTAGGCAACAGCTTGATGGACAGTCTATATTTCTGTTTCCAAATAGATTTCTGTGCCTATGTAAGAAGTGACTATATTTTAACACTCAAACTTCATGGTAAGTTGGGGGTTCTGAGTGCTAAAAGAGTGAGGAAGGAGTCAATCTGCTTCTCGGTATTGAGCATCTGGTCCTAAATTCCTGATCTGATCACCAAAATAGAAGAGTTTTAGAGGTAGAAGAGATGGAAGAAACAGGGGTGGAGAAAGGAGAGGTGGGACAGTCAAGAAATATCAGGGTCCTCGGCCTTCAGGTCACGTCTCAGGCCAAATAACTTTTCAGTAAGGTCTGAGAACTTCCCTGTTTGACTCTCCTTTGGTTACTTCTGTTGCCCGTGGTGTATACATAGTGCAGTGTCTTCCCCAGTCACATCTCTATTTTCACACTCCCCTCCGCATACCCATTGGCCATTCTCCCCAGCTGCTCCTTTCTCTGGTGTCATCAGAGACAAGTTCACACATTTCTTATATTTTAAGGGCTCTCCTACTAGTTCTTGGTGGAAAGTATGGACATAACATGACTATAAGTGTTATTACCAAGTCATAACATGACTATGGACATAATGTGACTATAGAGGTGTACTCTAGAGAGATTTAAAGTACCAAGGGGCAATGGGGATAGACAAAGAGGATTTTACAGAAAAGAGGTAGGGCTCTAGAGAAACAAAGTAAATGATCTACTACTGCTCCTGCAGAGCCGGAAAAGTTTCCTTATTTGGAAACATAGGTTAAGAAAAGTCATATTATCAGCTTTTGATGCGTGACCCAAGATCAGGGGAAGGCAACCACAGGCACAGATCACAGTGAGATCATGGGAGAGGTTCGTACAGGAGCGCTGGCTATTTTATAAAGGTATCTGAATGAATGAGTGCGAGGTTGCTCTGGCATAAACAGAAACTGAGCTCTAATGACTGAGAGGCATGCTTCTCCACGTTAGTAGTTCGACCTAGGTGAATAAGGCTTGCAGACTGAACTCAGGAACCCTCAGTCTGTAAACACCCTGTACAACTAGTGTAGAATACCCGGGTTACATGTTAATGCCTTAGTCACCAAAGTCCTTTGTACATTCCTGTAATAAGAGTGACTTGTGTGTGAGAGGCAGGAGAGCTAGTGGTGATGAGCCAGACCACCTGCATTTGAACCTTGCTGTGTCACAGGAGTACCCATGATCCTAGCAGATGTGTCCTCATATAAAAGTGGGACAAATGATAGAACTCAGCAAAAAGGATTTGATGTAAGTATGTATGTATGTCACTTAGAAGAGTGCCTGGAATAAAGTAAGCACTGCACAGATATTTGTTATTATTACTCTTTTTAAAGGTTTTAGCTAGATTTATGGGGAAGGGACAGCTGTCCTCACTCACATTTCATTGTTCTGTACACTCTATAACCCAGGTCAGGCCAGCTTCAGTGCTGGACTCCTGCCATGATCCTGGCTTGGGTTTCAAATTGTTCTTGGCCACCCTAATCTATGTTAGGTTTTATTTTCTTGAATGACTTATTTGGATTTTTCCAGGAGGTTCTGGCAAACCCTAAATACATAATTTTCCCAAATGAAGTTAAAACAAGAAATGAGCAAAAGATTACAGATCCATTACCAGCTCTTAAAATAGTAGTCTATAGTTTGGGCTATAGTTTCTGTCTCCCTTCTAAGATAGGGTCTGGGATCCCCCACTGAACTGCTACTAGTCACTTTCATTTTGGGGGGTAGAATCTGTTGGCCCCCTATTACCATCAAAGGCTGTGTGGAAGGCCGGTAGGACTTTCCCTTCATTATGGCCTCTCTTGCCACCCCGAGTCTTGGGAGGTTATTGAGTCAGAGCAGACTTCAGGTGTAATTCCACTGGCACTCTGCCTCCTGCAGGAGAAATTTCTACGAGAACTTGCCACATAAATGCTGGAAAGCTGGGTAACTATTTGAAGAAAAAAAAATTTATGTAACATAACTAGCACAGTGCCTGACACAGAACACAGCCCTAATAAATGATTCTTTTATCCATTGTGTCATACACACAAAAATCACTTGGGGAATTTTCTCACAAGACTAATGAGATTATAACATATGTAAATCACCAAACAATGTCTGACACTTGGCAGACAATCAATATTTACCTAAATCAACTATACCTCTTCCTTTGCCCCAAATCACATACTATGTTGGGGCAGATCTGGGACTCTAGGCGCCAAAATGTTTCCTTTCTAAAAACTTCAATTTTAGGATTTCAAAATCACTTGTGGAAAAAAACCCTACTTTTTAAACTGGAGAAGAGTAGATATTTTGTCCAAATACTTTACAAAATAGAGAAGCATTGAATAGATTTAACAATATTTATTCAACAGCTTGCATGTAGTCATTTGTAGAAGACCAAAAATACATTTTAGTGTCTGCTTTGAGAGCATTTACAGTCTATTTGGGGAACTAATGTCTACCCTGAAAATCCCATGGGTTATTGCCAGGATAATGTGAATTTATGAGTAAATGTGCTTTGTAAATTGAAATCAAAGGCAAATTATATAGACATAAAATATTAAGCCATAATATAAAAACATATACTTGTAGATATTACTAGAATATATTAACACAAGTTAATTGACTATGACTATGTCTAATCTGCTTTTTTAAAAAAGCTTAACAAATGTTTATTTAATGAAAACATTATACTGACCATGCCGATTATTCCCATGCTTTTCTTTGTAGAAATTGTCACAACAAGATCTCAATGATAGGGTTTTTTGCTTCTGTTAATTTGTTTTCTTGTGATGCAGTTCTGAGATTGGAATTGCTAAATGTTTAATCTTTTTAACCCATTCATTACCTTTCTAATTGTATTCACTGTGCTTTTAATTTCTAGAAGTTCTATTTCTCTCTCTTACTAATCTGCCTGACTGGTCACTTTTCATAGTCTCTTATTCCTTAGTCATGCTTTTATCTATTGCTTTCATTTACTTAAAAATGCTAAACATATACTTATTTCATATTCTGAATCTGGTTATTTGAATATCTGCCATCTTTGTAGATCTAATTGCCTGATTTTTGTTCCTATGAATAATTGTCCATGGTGGCTTAAGTTCTCAAATGTGTGTGTGTGTGTGCGTGTCTGAAAGGGAGAGAGCTCATGATCCTTCCAACTTTTTCTGTGGTATGATTCCCTAGAGAAGATTTGTGTGTGATTCTCCCAGATACCTGGGAATACTTTAAACTAAATTAGTGGCTTAGGTATTTGGGGCTTACTATTGTGTGAATTCCAGCCTCAAACCCATGTGAAGACTGGCTTGTGGTTACAAATTCTCATGGAAGTTTTTCTCTGCTCTCCTACAAGCCAATGCTGTGATTGGAAAATTTCCTTAATTGCCTCCTTATGAGTGGTGCCAGAGAATTTTCATGTTGACCCATCAAAAGAGTTGCCATCTGTGGTCCCAGCTATATGTGGGAGGGTCTCTGCTACAACCTCTCTTTTGCAAGTGGCCCAGGCATTTTTTTTCCTTTAATTCCAGATAGCGTATTAAAGCTGAAGCCACCAGTTTTATGAGATGCTCACATCTTTTGTTCAATATGTCCTGACCTGTGAAGAAGGCATCACCTATTTTCATTCCACTTCAGCTATAACTTGAACATGTTTTAAAAGATTATCCAGCATTTTCATATACCTTTTTCTAGAAAGATTTTTTTGGCTTGCTCTGTTGTTGCATGAAAAGTGTGTCACTTGCCTTTCCATTAGCTATCACATAGCATTTTCCTAATAGCATTTTCCTATAAAAATAAACATAATTCTTGAACAAAATGGATACTATTTTACTTACAGATGTCCCCCAGTGTTGAAGGCTTAAGAACTCTCTGCATGTTCTTACCAGTAGAAAATGGGCACAGGAAGTTGTGTAGGGAACAAAGAATCCTTATCAGTCAGAGCCCCACAGTTTCCTGGATTCCGAATTTCCTAGAGAATTTATCTTGTAGAAAGAAACTAGGCTCTGAGGCTCCCCCTCTTCTAATATTAGATGCTCTGTCTGAATAATTGAGTTAATAAAATGAATTCCAAGACACTTCACCAACCACCTTCATGGAAGTTTTAGAACTGCCTCGAAAGTGTGTTCTTGATTCTAATATAGATCACACCACTTCTGAAGAAGCAGAGGTGGAGGCTTGACCTTTCCTAAGAATCCTGAGTGTGAGAGAAGATAGAGCATGTTTCCTGCCAACTCTATCTATGTGGAATATGATCCAGTAGATATGATGTTCTCTGAAAACAAATCAGCTATTTCTCTCAGGGAAAGGAACAAGAAAGGAGTGAAGAAATTCCTATATTGTCTTTGGCAGCACTTCCCACGTGGCGAAGTGGACAGAAGTTGTTCACAAAGCAAGATGGGAACACAGAGATAGCACTAGTGTTAATCCCAGCCATAATTCATTTAACCATTCTCTTGTCAGGCATTTAGGTTATTTCCAATTGTTTGTGCTACAGTGAACGCATTTGCATACATCTTTGGCCACATCTTGGGTTACTTCCTTAGGGTAGATTCCTTTTTTTTTAAAGTTTATTTATTATTTTTATAGCGAAAGAGAGAGCAAGGGAGAGGCAGAGAGGGAAAGAGAGAGAATCCCAAGCAGGCTGTGCAGCGTCAGCACAGAGCCCAACACAGGGCTCAAACTCACAAAGCATGAGATCATGACCTGAGCTGAAATCAGGAGTCAGAGTCTTAACTGACTGAGCCACCCATGTGCCCCCTTAGGGTAGATTCCTAATGTGGACTCCAGGTTCCAGAAGAGCATCGTTGAAGCTCTTGGTATGTGTTAACCAAGTGCATTTGACAAAGGCTGAATGCTCTGATTTATAATCTACCTGAGTGGTCTTATCATTTTGTACCAGCATTGAGAATGGCCATTAAGAAAGATTTTGAAAAATAGATTGATAAACAATGCTATTTAATTGTTGCAATGTAATTGTCTTTTATTATAAGCAATGCTGTCTACTTTTCATGTTTATATGATGTTTATGTTGCTTGTGTATGTCCTTTGCCATTTTTTAAGTTGGCGCATTGGTGTTTTTCTTTTTGATTTATGATACAAAATTCTTTATAATGATGACAATTATTTTTCATATTAGCTGCACATATTTTTCCTTGATTTGCTCTCTGCCTTTAATTTGTCTTTATAGTGGTGTGGTAGATACTTCTGTTTTCTACCTAGATTTCTTCTCTCCTTTTCCATAGTTGAGTAGAGCTAGGCATGTGACTCTTTGCCAATGCGATGTGAGCAGAAGTGATGGATACCACTGACTGTGCCTTTAAGACAGTGGGAATGCTTCCTTCACACCCTCCTCCCTGCTTACTGGCTGGAATCCCAGATGTGATATAGGCCCAGCTTTAACCATGCAGGCAACAGGAGGGCCCTGAAAGATGGCAGAGCAAGGGTTTGGAAAAAACTTGGGTGAAACTGAATGGCAGACCTTGGACTCCTAGGTGACTGTGGATAAAACACTTCTTTAAGCAAAGTTACTTGCAAAGTCAAAATTGTTGATTCCCTGTCACAGCAATCTACCCTTACTCTAATGGTTTTAGTCACACAGAAATTAGGTTTTTAAGCTAATAAACTATTTCTTTAGGACGTCTCTCATAACTTTTATGTATTCTTGATCCAAGATCTTATAGCTATTTATTAATTTCTCTACATTTTTATAGTATTAATTTAAAAAGTGTAGTTCCTTAATCCATTCGGAATTGGTTCTGGTGTACCACGAGGTAAAGTTGAACACATTTCTTCAAAAAGTTACCCACTTGCTTCAGCACTAATTATTGAATAATCTCTCTTTTTTCCATGGCTTTATGGTTCCATCTCATTATACACTTAGAGATTGTTGTTTTTGAAATATCTGCTTTGTTTCATGTACTGCCCGTTTCTATTATTGTGAAAGTAATATAATGCTTTAATTATTATAACTTTATAGAATAATTTAGTGGGTAAGTCTTTTTTCTTTGAACTTGGTTTTCAAAATTTTCTGTGTTATTTCTTTACACATCTTCTTATATAAATTTGGAATCCTTTGTCAAGTCCTTGCCTTTTTACTCCACACCAAAGTCCCACTAGGATTTTGATTATTATTGCATTTAAACTTCTATGTTAATTAGTGAATAATTGATATTTTTACAATAGTTAATTTTCCTATCCAATAAAATAAAGTCATCTCATTTATTTGCTATAACTAAGTAAAGCTCTGAAGGTTTCTTCATAAAACCCCATAAATTAATTTAGTAGTAAAACAAATAACAAATATAATTAAATATGATGTTTAACATGAATGTTATCCTTTCCTACTATATTCCCTAAATAATTGTTCTGATATATTGGAAAGCTTTGCCTATTGAATATTTATCTGTACGTGGCTTGTTTAGTAACTTCATTTCGATCTCAGCTGATTTTCAGTTGATGCTCTGCATTATGATAAAGCTCCTCAAATGAGTTCTTTCCACCCACTGACTTGATTTTATTCAGTGACAATTCTGCTCTTTACTGCGTCTAGTGCAGATTTTAATTCTTCTGTTTCATTTTTTGTTTCTTTATAATCTTTACTTATGTCAGCCAGATCCTTTTTATCTCAGTCTGTTAGGGTTATAAATTATACCCTTCTCCGCTCCTTTGCTGAAAGCAGTGTTTGGGGGTTTTAGAGAAGTTTAAAGAGAAAGATGATCATACAAGGTTTTTACAGGCTTTCTTGCAGTATTCACAGTGATTAGAAGCATAGGCTTTCTAAGTATAGGAAACCCGTATTACTGATGGGGTTTATTTGTTACAATTTCATGCTTTCTTATATATCTTAAGTCAAATGGGATTTTTTTTCTCAGCCTATGTTTATTTTTATGACAGCTTAATAAAAGCACGTTATTTTATTTTCACCTTCTGGATAGGCTAAATTTCATTCTGCCAACTGCGTCAGTCAGGGTCTCAGCAGGAAACAGATGGTAGACTCTAATTGGGTAATTTGGAGACAGTCTAATAGACTATTTGCAAGGATATGGGTGAGGAGCAGCAAAAACCCACAAGGGATAGCACCAAACTCCAGAGCTAGTGAACCCCAGGCCTGAATGACTATAGGGAAGAGTGGCTACCAGAATCCCAGCATGAGAGCCAGGCGGAGTGTATCTCCAGACTGAGGCTGTGCCTTTGGTTGAGGGTCACTCCTGGATAGCAGGAAATAAGTTTGGGGAATAAATAACCAGCCTCAGTCTTAACCCTACATTTCCTTCGGGTGCTCCACACTGGTCAAACTCAACTGGAAGTCAGAAGTCAAGGGGTTCCGTTAATCAGGCTATACAAATCAGCCCCAGGGGCCTAGACCAGGGTGGAGAAAGGTAAATCTGGAAGGGTAGGCAAAAGACAATAAGTTACATCAATCAAAGAGTCCTTAACTTTTCATTGTTGTGAACATCTTTCTCCTTTCACTGGCCAAGCCTCCATTTGGTGAGTGTTCTGGATGGAAACTATTCAAAGTCAAGGGTGCGTTTCCCGAGGAAAAGGAGAGAAAGATGGCATAGGAGGACAATTCAAAGGAGGTAGCTGAGTGAGACAAAATATCACTGGAGGTCACAGAAGAGATGGGTACATAGCTCAAATATGTATGGAGCTACTCTATGGGCAGGCTCAGAAAACTTGTGTAACCCATCATAATTAAAGAATCATAGCATCACTAAAAATTCGAATCTCCTTTTGTGTGTATCTCAATCACTTAAGGAGGTTCAGCTACAAAGACCGACATAAAATAGGCTAACATCAACCATTGTCTTCCATTGTTTTGCTTAAGAGAACTTGCAGGAATTTTTTCACTCACCTGGTTTGGAAAAGTACCAAACTACTGTCCTTGCATTTGTCTCTAATACTCTTCTTCTCCAGGTTCCCTCTTCTGTACAATACCTCCCAATATGCCACATTTCTCTCATTTCATACAGCCCCTTGGGCATGCAGTTTTTCTTTTATTCTTATTGATTTTCTCTGTAGAATCTTCCAGTATGACTTTTTCAGAACACTAGGGAATGGATATCAGGTAAACAGACAAGACCGAAAACCTCTGAGTCAGGCAGAGGGAGGGGAAAGCTGTGGACAAGTTAGTAAGCTTCTCATATTTTCTCTTCTCCTTTCTGTCTTCTTCCTTTTCCCTTTCTAAGAAGGGAGAGGAAGGATATATGAAGAGGATGCCAGAATTTGCCCACCAATCTGAATTACTGTGCCAGATTTGTCGCATGGTGGGTGCAGCACTGTGGAATTCTGCAGAGGGAGGAGCATTTGCAGGAAAGCTGCTGTTACTATATTTGCATGGTGGAGCTTGAGAACAAGTCCACAAAGGTGTGTGAGTTTTTCCCACAGAAGTTTTTTTTTTTTTTAAACTATTCCTTTTGAGTGAGGTATATCTAGAGATATTCTTGGTCAGGAAAAATGAGCCAGTGGTATGAAGGTCTTAACTAGGAGTGGGTAGATGGATGTACCTGCCGCCCATGATGCCTTATTAGCCCCCAGGAACCCCATCTTGGGGTGTTCCCAAGTGTTACTGTGAGGACCGTGAGCATGCCATTTCCCGTGGTTTTTCAAGGGATATGTGTGGCTGCAGCATTATGTCTTTCCTGGCCTGCCAACCTGATTTCACGGAGTTTTTGAAAAACAGTCCCCTCAGGGAAGTCCATGGTTGTTTTGACATTTGGGATAGAAAATATTTACCACGTAACCTTTACATTAAAGGACTCATTGCTAGGGACAAACAAAGCATATTTTTTTGCCTCCATGTGAGCATTTGGGATGGTGCCCTAAGTGAATCCTTTACATGAAGAAAGGACGAGCAAGAATATAGGGGAAAAGAGAAAGGAGAGAAAAGAAGTTAAAAATGAGAATGTGCATATCTAGACTTCCATCTACTTATATATATTTCCCACTTTGAATATGGACCCTGGGAAATACTTATTAAATATGAGGATATGAATCTCCATTGCCCTAAAGTGTTCATTCTTCACAATCTCCGCTGAGGCTGGAGAGTTGAGGAGGGAAGTTGGAATTGGAGCATGGTTAGATTCTAGAGACAAATCTTACCTGTTCACTATTTTAGTTGTGCCCTCTTTGAACCTCTAGGAGATAAGTGGTCTTTGACAATGAAGTGATGAGATTGAGGAATGGTAGGAGGCCCTCTCAGCTCTGGAGGACTTGTAAGATGGAACAGAACATTTGAAAGGGCATGTGAGGTGACAGTTATTCTCCTTCCAGCTTTCTTACTAGCTTATCAATTCCTTCAGCATAGAGACTATTTTGCTGATATTTGTATCCCTCATACAATTTTTTTTCTTCCAAGTTTTTATTTAAAGTCAAGTTAGTTGGGTTGCCTGGGTGGCTCAGTTGGTTAAGCATCTGACTTTGGGGCAGATCATGATCTCGAGGTTTGTGGGTTGGAGTCCCACGTCAGGCTCTGTGCTGACAACTCTGAGCCTAGAGCCTTCTTCAGATTCTGTGTCTTCCTTTCTCTCTGCCTGTCCCCCCGCCCTTGTGCTCTCTTTCTCTCTCTCAAAAATGAATGCACATTAAAAAATATTTAAATTCAAGTTAGTTAACATGTAGTGTAGTATTGGTTTCAGGAGTAGAATTTAGTGACTCATCACTTACATATAGCACCCAGTGCTCATCACAGCAAGTGCCCTCTGTAATGCCCATGCCCCAATTAGTCCATTTTCCCTCCCCACAGCAACCCCAGTTCTCTATTGTTAAGAGTCTCTTATGGCTTGCCACCCCCATGTTTTTATCTTATTTTTCCTTCCCTTACAGTCTGAAGCATTTTTAGAAGGAAAGTTCTTTTTTTTTTTTTTAATGTTTGTTTATTTTTGAGAGAGAGGCAGAGAGAGAGGGAGAGAATCCCAAGCAGACTTCATGTTTGGCATGAAGCCTAAGGAGGGGCTTTGACCCCATGAACCATGAGATCATGGCCTGAGGTTAAATCAAGAGTTGGACGCTTAACTGACAGAGTCACCCAGGCACCCCTAGGAAGAAAGTTCTTAAGGACTCTTTGATTAGCAGAATCTGCAAAAGAAACATGGAAAATCATAGTATAGGAAACAAGATAATTCCCTCAAGGCTCCTTGTCATTGGACATTTTGGCAGAAGGACCTAAAAGAGCAAGAGCTAGAGATCAGTCTTCACCTCCAACCAGTCTCTGTTTACACAAGGTCTTTCTTCTGCCTGTGTACTCTGAGTTTGTCTGGGTTTTGAGGAAAAGGAAGAAGGTGGGCAAGGGGCCCCTGACTCTTCTACCCTTCTTTCACATGGAATGATTCTGCTTTTAACTGGTTTTCTGTAGTTCTGCACTAGTATTTGTGAATACTTCCCCCGGGACTCTTCTTTAGACCTGTTAGATTGACCACATGTATTTCTCTCCTCGTATGCTTGAATTTTCCATTATAGTAGCATTCAAAGAACAAAGCCCAAATTATATAACCTCACAGGGACAAAGAGGCAGGAAGGGAGACAACGCAGACAAGAGAATCTAAGACGTATTTCGAAAGATAGAAAGTAGATGGAGAGTGGCAAATGATTCAGCAGAGGAGGTTAAAACACAAGTACCTGCAGAGGATTATACCAATAAAAAAGCAGATTCACCCAACAGAATCCCAGAAAAAAAAATTAGGTACTGTGTTATGTGGTAAGCAAATCAGGGAATTTGTGGGAATTTAGGATATGGAGCATTTGGACTCACAGGCCTACTGCCCAGTCCAGAACAGCTAGGAATCTGTCTCCATTCTGTCCCACCTTTTGCAATCCACTGCCTGTCCCCCACATTCACTGCAGAAAGCAGAGATTTAATCTCTGGAAAAACTGAACCAGGGAGGCTCTGGTTTGGGGAACACAGCCATGGGAGAGGGCAAAGGATGAGACCCAGAGACAAAAACCAGGGACATTAAATGATAATTTGCATATTGAGTAGTAGGGACCTTGGCATCCTTTCCCTGCTCAGCTCACAGAATATATGAACTCAGTCACATGTGGTACCCAGGCAGGAGTCCAGAGGAGTCTTCTTTTCAGAAACTGAAGAATCCCAGAGAAAAGGCCTATGGATGTTGACATGTGAGAAACCTTCAACTAAAAATTCAGCTCAATGATAACTTACCTACAGTAAAGCTCAACGGTTGCAAAGGAATTTTCCATAATCCATGCAAAATCCATGCAAAAGAATACTTTGCAATCTTTTCACTACCTTCTTCTTAAACATGAACAGAGGGTCAAAGATTCCCACACATCTGAGGAAAACCTCCAACATAAAAGAGAGATATTAATATATGGAAAATAGAAGATAGAAGTTACAGCCTTTAGAATGTAGTGTCCGACTTACTATGTTTTCACTTACAAGTTTTCAACTTTTCGATGGTGTGAGTGATAGGCATTTGATAGAAGCTCCTTTGAACTGTGAATGTTGATCTTTCCCTGGGCCAGTGATAGGTGTACAGTCCCTTCTCATGTTGCCGGGCAGAGGCAGGAGCCCCAGCTCCCGGTCAGCCACTTGGCAACCGTTCTGTGCCCACATAGCCATTCTGTTTTTCGCTTTCAATATAGTATTTAATAAATTACATGAGATATTAAGCACTTTCGTATAAAATGGGCTTTGTGGGAGATGGTTTGCCCAACTAAAGGCTACTCTAAGTGTTCTACGCACATTTGAGGTAAGTTAGGTATATTGAATGCATTTTTGATTTATGATATTATCACCATGTTATGGGTTTATCATAACCCCGTGGGAAGTCAGGAAACCTGTACCAGGGTAAGGGGAGTGGTGGAGTGGAACAGAGGAATAGCTCTTTTTCGTGTAGTAAAAATGGATACTTTAAACCAGTGGTTCTCAACCTTGGCTGCACCAGAATCACCTGGGAGCTTTAAAAATGCTGATGTCTGGGTTGCACCCTCAGAGATTCTGAATCAGTCAGTCTGGGCTGAGGCCTCAGTATTGAGGTTTTAAAAACTCTCAAGTGGTACTGATATACACCCAAGGTTAAGAACCGCTTAGATTAAATAATACAATTTAAAAGTTAATTTTAAATAAAATAATAAAGGTTAACTTTATTAAAATGTTATACTGCTTAAAAAAAAGGAAAAGAAAACACTGGCTGCAGGATCAGATAACTCTTTTTTTAAAAAATTTTTTAACATTTATTCATTTTTGAAAGGCAGAGAGAGACAGAGTGCAGATGGGGGAGGGGCAGAGAGAGAGGGAGGCACAGAAACAGAAGCAGGCTCCAGGCTCCGAAGCTATCAGCACAGAGCCCGACGCAGGGCTCGAACTCACGGACCGTGAGATCACGGCCTGAGCCGAAGTCAGCCGCTTAACCGACCAAACCACCCAGGCGCCCCATCAGATAACAACTCTTGAGCCTGGCACCCGAGGGAGGCCCTCCCATCTTCCCCAGCTCACCTTTCTAACTTCATTGCCCACATTTTGTCGTTCAGGCCATGCCCATCCACACTTGCACAAATCCCATGCTCCTTGGCTCTCTTTCCTGTGTTCTTTGTTCATATTTCTCACCCCACTTTGAGTGCCTTCGTATTTTAGTACTCTTCATTGCCTGTTAATGTTGAAATTATCTTTCAATATCCTGCCCAGTCCCATCCCCTGCCATGGTCACTGGCATAAAGCAAGGAGCTCCTTCACTGATCATTACCATTACCTGCTCTCTGTCTCATTTATTTCATAATGAACATCTTCATTACTATGGACTTCCAACAATGCTAGTAACTCATGTGGCCATTCAGCTTTGTTAAACTCCCCAAACCTGGGCTTATCTGTACATAGCACATTTTTAGTAGTTCACTGTACCACCTACAGTTTTTTAAAATTTATTTTTTTAATGTTTTATTTTATTTTTTGAGTGAGAGAGAGACAGTGTGAGCAGGGGAGGGGCAGAGAGAGAGGGAGACACAGAATCTGAAGCAGACTCCAGGCTCCCGGCTCCCAAGCTGTCAGAACAGAGCCCGACGCGGGGCTCAAACTCATGGACCATGAGATCATGACCTGAGCCTAAGTCAGATGATCAATCGACTGAGCCACCCAGGTGCCCCTCAAATTTATTTTTAACTTTAATTCCAGTGTAGTTAACATCAGGGTTATATTAGCTTCAGTTGTACAATATAGTGATAAAACAATTCTTTACATTACTCAGTGCTCACCACAAGTGTACTCTTAATCCCCTTCATCTAGTTAACCCATCCTCCCACCTGTCTCCCCTCTGATAATCACCTGTTTATTGCCTATATTTAAGAGTCTGTTTCTTTGTCTCTTTTTTTCGTTGTGTGGTTTCTTAAATTCCACACATGAGTGAAATCATATGGTATTTGTCTTTCTCGTGACTGACTTTATTCACTTAGCATTATATATGCTCTTTAGATTCATTCATGTTATTGCAAATGGAAAGGTTTCATTCTTATTTACATACATACGTACATACACACCATATCTTCTTTATCCACTTACCTATTCATGGACACTGGGCTGCTTCCATAATTTAGCTATTGTAAATAATGCTGCAATAAACATAGGGGTGCATATATCTTTTTGAATTAGTATTTTTAGTGTATTCTTTGGGTAAATACCCAGTAGTGGAGTTACTGGATCATATGGTAATTTTATTTTAATTATTTTTCTATTTTTAATTTTTTGAGGAACCTCCATACTGTCTTCCACAGTGGCCGCACTGCTTTGCATTCCCGCCATCAGTGCATGAGGGATTCCTTTTTCTCCACATCCTCGTCAACACTTGCTGTTTCTTATGTTTTTGATTTTAGACATTCTGACAAGTGTGAGGTGATATTTCATTGTAGTTTTGATTTGCTTTTCCCTGATAATGAGTGACGTTGAGCATCTTTTCCTGTGTCTGTTGGCCATCTGGGTGTCTTCTTGGGAGAAATGTCTGTTCGTGCCTTCTCATTTTTTAACTGGATTATTTGTTATCACAAGCATTATTAACATTATCTTCTGTAATCTTGATGGCAACTGTGTGAGGTAAAGTATCACTGTCCCTAATTTGCATATGGGAATATCAAGTTCCAGAGAGATTAAGTGCCGAGACTGGTGTTTTCCAGGCAGCTCATGGCAGAGCTGGGACTTAAACTCAGGTCTTTTAGGTCTGCTCTAGCTCTGAAACACCTTTTTGCCTTTGTTTTGATTTAAGTGGGCAGATGTTCTTGTTTTCTCAATAGATTACTAATACCTTGAGAATGATAAACATATACTTTAAAGATCTAATAACTGGTGCAGATTCAGTGTCTTGCACACTACAGGTCCTCCAAAAGTATTTGTTCATTTGATTATGGCAATAATAGAGCATAGTTATTGGGCCAGATCTTCATAGGATTATTGCATTAAATATTACAAGAAGTATGTGAATTGTTAGAACTGTAATACTCATTTAAAAAATCAGTAACTGAGCTTAACAATGTAAAGGGACATGCACAAGGTCACACAGCTTATCCTTTCAGGGTGGAGCTGAGACTGAAACCAGAACTGGCAGAATCCAGTGCTCAGAACTTCCTTGCCTCATTTCTTCTCCATGTGAAGTCACCAAGAGCAGCTCTCGTTGTAAAGATTTTCTCAATCCAGATTAATAATCATCATTCTTTAGATTTCCCCCAGACACAGTTGAGGGTGAAGGCAGGACAGACTGTAACCCATCTGGTGGATGGTATTCACCATGACAGAGTTGGAGGACTATGTGAATGCAGGCCCATGCAAATTAACAAACCCATGTGTCAGCTATTGTCTGGCAGCCCCTTCCTGCTTTCTAAAAATAGCTCAATTTCAAGAAAGCTAATGTATTTGTCAATCAGAACTTTAAATCTTGTGGAAAGGAAAATAATAACCCGCAAATAACATTTGAACCCTGTCCTCTAAGTTTTAGAAAATACACACACACACACACACACACACACACACACACACACACACACTTTGTCACGTGGCAGCGGTCGTGAAGTAAATATATCCCACTGCACTGATCTTACATCTTGTCACATTAATGTTTCAGAGCACTCAATATAAATATTAAAACTAATAGCTTCACTCTTCAGCTATTACTCCTCCATCCCCTGAAATCATCATAAAACTTTCAAAGCCTTTTAGAACATTTACACACTTGAATCTGATGGTGGGGAAAGGAGATTCACACAATGAAACCCATAAGCTTAAATAATAGTGAAGAGCTGTTTATGGAATATGCTTTATTTATTCATCATTTCAAGTAAAGTTTCCATTTTGATGGAGGGGAAAAAAAAATCAAAGTATAGCTGCCAAGGGAGAAGGCTGAAGTATTGCTTTTCTATACTGAGGACTTGGAAAAAAAAAAGAAGTCCATGAGAATCTCAGACCAAGGTCAATCAATGCTAAGACTGTGGGTACGTAAACAGCTAATGGATTGTAAAGACACATACCAATGTTATGAATTTTTAAAGAGCAACTCTTCAGCACAGAACCCCATAAATCAATGATGACTTATTGGCTGGATCAATTATGCAAACTTTTAAAACATTTAATGACAGGTAATGAACAGGTCTCTGGAGGACACCAGTCAAGAGTGTTTTTGTGGTTGTAGTTACATCTGCTTAAGTGAATTGGGTAGAGGTAGTCATTCCTAGGAAGTGATTAAAAGTTAAATCCAGAATCTGCCTAAAGTGAAAAAAGAATAATTACTTTAGTCTTCCTACATATCTCAAACAGCTGGGGAAATGGGTTGCCTCCTAATGGATTCATAGGTATCCCATGTTGGTTTTTGACTGTGCTGTTCTCAGGGAGCTTCTATTTCTAAGCATTTGTTTGGAGTGTCCTGGCAAAACAATCTAAGCAGCAAAGAGAAAGATGATATTTGAAATCAGAAACAGTATAGAATGAGTGATGACCCAGATAGGTTCTTATAATTACTTATTTTGAAATTAACTCTAAATATCAATAGGAACAGACAGACAGGGAGAGATGGGGTGATGTTGCAAGATTCTGCTCAACCTAGTAGCACAGGACAGAAAGCTAAGTGTGGGTGACTAATCTCACAGAAAATCTCACATCATCACTTATGGCATTACAGTGCTTTAATCACATATTAAAATAGCGACCCAGTGCAAAATGAACTTTGGGGGGTAGATTTCCGAACGTATCATCGTTTAGAGTTTAAACATTGATTTTTTTCTTATCGTATAACTTCAGATAAGTCTAAATTATAAAAAGACAGAAGTTAAACATGCCATCGAATCCTGAATGTGCTTCTTTATATCTAAGCCACCACCATTGATGCTGTATTTTCATGTTAACATAGTTAAAGAATTGCTCAGATCAGGTAAAGCCTTCCACCTGATTCTGAAAACACTGAAAATTCTGATGCTCCTGTATAGCTCTGACTCATTTTACTGCTAAGCAGAAAGATCATAAAAAATGAAAAGTATAAAGTAAGTTGGGTTGTGAAGTGCCCGAGCTCAAGTGTCTCTGGCCTGGAATTGTTTTCTGTGTCAGAGAAGCTTCTTTCTAATTGTTGCTACGTTTCCAAAATACTTTCAGTTAAGTGGGATCAATGGAAATATCTGAAAAAAATTACTGATTTTTGGATATTTCATTTTCTTAAGAGACTTTGATAATTAGCAAACTATGTAAGGAGTTTGAACACTTTGTGTGTGTTTGGTAGAGATAGATATCTTTGATAATGAAGATCACAAATTGCCACAATTTCTACCCCAAACCTGTGATATGTATTTATTGTTAAAATTCATATTCATGGCTAAGCAAAATGACTGTAGAACTCTAGTATCTAGATCCTTTGTTAGAATATATACATCCTATTTTGTGTTGATAAATAAACAAGAGTCCAGGGTTAAAGGTAAACAGACATGGGTTCAAATCCTGGATCTGACATTTACTGGCTGTATGACCATAGGCAAGTTTCCTAACCTCTCTTGTTTTGTATCCTTATCTTTAAAATGCGTAGCACAAATTCTACCTTCAAAAAAACACCTACTATATAGATACTCAATAATGGCAGTGGCTATTATCTGCCAAATCTGAAATATCCCTGGGAGCAATAATTAGGGAATGACCTCAGGAGAAGAGTTATTGCTAAATTGAAGGAAAGGAATGACTTTCTACCAAATGTTGTTGACTTTTAGAATAATAATAGCTGATAACACCAAGGTGTGTATTATGTATCAGGTGCTTTAGTTGCAGTAGCTCGTCCAAGTTTGTCAACTCTTGGATACAAGCACTGTTACTACTATTTTACAGATGGAGTCACTGAATCTCAGAGAAATTAAGAAACCTGCCCAAAGCCACCCAGGTATAAAATTGCAGAATTGGCATTCCAAAATAAATCAAACTGTGTTGGGCCAGAATGTGCCACAATGGTGAGCTTGTAATTGGTGAAACAAAAAACAAGGGACTAAAAATACTTATCAAAAAATTTCTCTGTTGGTATGCATGGCTCTTAGAGAAAGAAAAAGGGCCAGATTCACCATAGTATATTTCTGCTCCCAATTTGTCTGGGAAGGCAAATACAGATTGCAGGAATGGTCATGAGGTTGAAATTTGTCCTAAGCATGAAGGAACAAGAGGCAATGGTGGGCAGCTTAGTGTACAGTTTTGTGTATGTGACTTAGCGACTAATTCTGTCAGACAGGAGTCATGCTGTGAGTAAAAATGGTCTGTTTCTCTGACCCAGGGGTCTTGTGTCTTCTGTCAGTTTATGTATATAAAACTATGGCATTCTAACTTGTTAGCTTCCAAGTAGGATAAAATCTCATACCCTTCACAGTTTCTGACTTAATACTGAGGAGGAGAGGTCATAACTGTCACACCTCCACATGGAAGAAAACATCAGTAGTGTCCCCTGATACATAAGTTCCCAGAGTTTCCCAGCAGAATGAAGGGTGGGGAGTGGGATGGTGGAGACAAAACTTTCAGAATATCTTCTGCTTGGGTATTTATTCTGATAAAGATAAGAGTTGGAGAGATCGATGCAAATTAATAACCAGTAAAATGTCACTTCATATTTATCAGAGTGGCAAATATGAAAATGTTGGACCTACCAAGTGATGACTGAAGGTGGGGCAGTGGAGACTACATGCTGGTAGGAGTGTAAATTGGGGCAATCTATACTTCAGAGGGCAATTTGGTAATACTCATAAAGTTGAATATACCAACTCAGTGTTCTAGATATTCTAACTCCTAGGTGTATACCCTAGAGAAACTCTTGCAAAAGTTACATCTATAGGAATATTCACCGTAGCATTGTTTGTGAGAGGGAAAATGGGAAAAAATACTAATAGTCATGGAAATGAGAATTAATAAATAAATACATTTAGGTACATTTATATTGTCCAGCAGTTTAAATGAACAAACAAAAATGACATACATAGATATGAATAAATCTCAAACACATAATATTAAACTAATAAAAGTAAGTTGATGACACATACTTAGAATGTGATGCCATTTGTATAACGTTTTGGAACCACATAAAACAGCAGTGTATATTTCAGGGATACATTCACATGTAGTAAAGGTATAAAAACATGCACAGGATGAGTGTTTGATACTATGGAGAGGGAAAGGAATGAAATGAAGAAGGGTACACAGAGGTTCTGTAATTGGAGTTGTGATATATTATTTTTTAAGCCTAGTGGAAAGTACTGAAGAATTTGTTACATTTCCTTTTAGTCATTTGTCTGACATATTTCATAAAAATAACTTTTAAAGAGTACTTACGGTTTATAATGGAAAAGAACACATAAGGTTTAGTAAAATGTACCAGAAAAACTTCATTAATAGTATAGAGATTTCTATCTCAGAAGACTTAGAATTTCTGTAATGTAAAAATGGGTTGATTTGATCATCCATCAGTTGGACAATGCATTCCTGAAATCAACCATATCTATAGTATTGAATGCAATTCTAGAAAATTCCCTTTTGATCTGCTTGTTTTTTGGGTCATTTGTGAAGTTTTTCACTTATTAGATAACACATTATTAATATATTAATGTAATTAATAACACTTTAATATACATTGAAAATAAAGTTATTTGATGAATTGAGTACATACCATTATTAATGGTAATTAGGTCAAGAAGTAATGTCCTGGAGTTAATTTGGCAACAGATGGGTCTACACATCTACTGTAAAGGATCAACTGTATGTCTTTAAGGAGGAAAGGTTATCCAAATTATTCTTTTATAGCTATCAAGTGAAAACATTTTAAAATCCTGGTTTCTGATGAACAGCTCTGAATTTCTTTAAAATGAATATTTAAATAAAAAGCAAATCACGTTTCTCTCATTAGAGGAAGTGCCCCCAAATATCTAATTAACTTCTTTCTGAATTTCTGAGCCTGAAATTTTGTGGCCTCAGTATCTCCATCTTCTGGACAATTTGCAGAATCACAATATAGATTCCATCCTATGTTATGGCCATTATTTAGGGAAAAAAGTGAGATGATTATGTGATTTGGTGTGGTCCATTTATTATATGACACATATTCTTTTTTTTTTAATGAAATTTATTGTCAACTTGGTTTCCATACAATGCCCAGTGCTCATCCCAAAAGGTGCCCTCCTCAATACCCATCACCCACCCTCCCCTCCCTCCCATCCCCCATCAACCCTCAGTTTGTTCTGTTTTTAAGAGTCTTTTATGCTTTGGCTCTCTCCCACTCTAACCTCTTTTTTTTTTTTTTTCCTTCCCCTCCCCCATGGGTTTCTGTTAAGTTTCTCAGGATCCACATAAGAGTGAAAACATATGGTATCTGTCTTTCTCTGTATGGCTTATTTCACTTAGCATCACACTCTCCAGTTCCATCCACGTTGCTACAAAGGGCCATATTTCATTCTTTCTCATTGCCACATAGTACTCCATTGTGTATATAAACCACAATTTCTTTATCCATTCATCAGTTGATGGATATTTAGGCTCTTTCCATAATAATATGACACATATTCTTAAATCACAGGCCATGTCATTGTGATCCTTTATAAGATGCATATTGGGTTTAGTGACATGTCCTTACTATTTTCAGGATTTATTTTATTCTTGTTATTCTAATTTTTACCACGTGTCTGAAACTCCAAAATATATTCCATGACTCACAGATGATGGCACCAGCATCCCCTTGCCTTTATCTTGTTAATAACCTTTACAAGCTATCTCTAAATGGGTACCGTGCAGTTCCACTATAGAGACAAAGGTAAGATTTTTTTTCTACTGCTTGCTCAATGTGGTAGTTAAAAAGTCAGGGGAAAGGGCTAAGAGGGATGGTTGACTACCAGCTATGAACTGAGCCCTTTGCAAGCCACTTCTGGCTCTGCAAAGAGAGGAGATTCTAGACCCTTCCAGGTTTTAAACTTCATCTAGATTTTCTTCTTAGACCAGCACCAATTCAGAACACCTGCTCTTTGAAATTGAAATGCTAAAGCCACCAATTTGCCAGAAGTACTCTGACTTCCAAAATCACGATCCTTTATGATGAAGACCATCATTAGTGTCACTAGATAAACCAAGCATACCAATTGATACCTGACAGACACAATACAATATACAAAACAAAACATCTCCCAAGACTCCTTTGAAAATATTAACAGATGTTAAAGCTAAGAAGTATGCTAGAAATCCATCCCTTTCCTCTGATTTTGCAATAGAGGGACGATAAGCTCAGAAAAGGTGTATTATCTGCCCCAGGCCATGAAGCTAGGTATTGAGAGAGCAGAGACTAGAGTCTTTGGACAAGTGTCCTTTCCTCTGCCACGTTCAACTCTGAGACTAATAGTACAGGTTAGTTATCAGAGGTATTATTAAAGTGGTGGTTTTGGAAGTGATTTCAACAGCATGAGAAAGAGAAGATGTAGCGGCCATGGAAAAAGCTAAAGGAGCCCAAGGTGATGATGTGCCTGAGGTAGGATATGTAATATATGAGTTTTGAAGATGAAGGGAGTTACTTTGGAGAAGAAAGAGGAGAAATAGAAAGAGTTTTTATAAAACTTCTCTTTCCATGAAGGGTAGACTTACTCCACAGACAATTTAACGGGAAAGGTTTTATATGCACATAAAGAACTTTTGGATTAAAGATCATTGACAAATATCTTGGTCTGCAGGTTTTTGAAATCCAAGTGGCAACAAACTCTTAGTTGTAAGATCCAGTTAGGTCGTTTGGCTACTTGACTGACTTTGATCTTTGATTTCAGGAACCCGAGATTTAGTATCGTTTTAATTTTACTAGTGGTAAAGAGAGACTGGGTGACTTGGCTAGAGAGAGAGAGAGAGTTCCTATTAGATGTAAAGAAAATCAGGTTTCCTTTGTTTTTGGTTCTCTCCTGACCAGTCAGAACCTTTGCTATGTCTCCACTGTATAAAGGGCCTGTGGACCAATTCAGCCAGAGCCTTCATCGAGGAACATGAACACAGAGGACTGATGCTGTATGGGATGATCTCTGAGTCGTCATGTGAGTGGTATGGATTTTGTCAGGCAGTTTATATTTTGTACAGTTAAATTCAATAAACACTCATTGAGGACCCACTGTGCACCAGATGCAAAGCCAAGGGCTAAGGATATGCTTTTAAATGAAACAGACAACTGTCACCATCACGGACTTTCAGTCTAGTGGAATAGACAGGCGTTAAGCAAATAATCTCAAATGTGATGAATCCCATTAAAGGGGAACTATAAGGGAAGAAAAACCTAGGCAAAGTCAATGTGGCTTTTACCTTAGCCTGGATGAGGCTATTTCATTTCATGAGATAAAGTAACGATTTAAGTCCCTTCCTTCTTGAGAAATAGCTATTCATTCATTTTTATTGGTAAGTACTTAGGAAAACCTCTTTCATTGGCCTGATTTTCATACTAATCCAAAGGAAGAATATGAATTACTGAAAGTTAAAATTTTGTGGAATGGTTAATTTTGTACACTTAATTATGGAATTCTTTATATATTTCCTGTATTTTATAAGGATACAGGCTAAAGCATTGCATTCCTTCATTTTATTTCTCGTCATGATCAATCTGGATCATGGCTTGCACTCTGCCTGAGTTTCCCCAAAGAGTAGACCCTGTGACAAAGTCATGTTTGCAGTTGCTCTTTGTTTGCTTTGTTTTTGTTTTTAGAGAAGTAGTCCAGAGACAAAGTGAGGGATGGAGAAGAGTGAAACATGGAAGGAAGACCAGTCCAGGGTGCGCTGTTGAGCTAACACTAGGAAACTGGGGCTACCTCTCAGAGACAACCTAGGAAACCCTGTGCACATACCTTAAAAGTTGTTAGTGAGCTGCATTATTCATTGGCCCCCACACACCATTGGTCAGAAGTTACCCCCAGGGAGTATTGACCTCTCCAGCGGGCCCTGAAATGGCTGAGTGGGTTCCAACCAGTGTCTCAGTCTCTGGTGGCAGGGAAATCCAAGACAGAAAGCAATGTAGCCTCTGAGGCAAGATGCTGTTAGTGGACGTACAGTGTTCAGAACAAGGGAGAAAGACAGGACATCTGACATCCCTCACAAAGGACTATTAAAAGTAGTTCCCTGCTTTCCATGGCTGAAGGACAGGTGTCACAGTAAAGAGGTAAATAACACCAAAATGAATTCTGAGCCTTATCATAAACTTGAGGGGAGTGAGGAGAGCAGAACCAACTCTACCTGGGGTATTGAGAAGGAGGCACAGAGAGGAGGATGGGGCGGGGAGCCACAATCCATGCCACATTTTACAGTAGCCGTCTGTTTTTGTTTCCTCCTATACATAGTTGTAACTTGGTGGGTATCTACAGAAACACAAGAATTAATGTTCTAATGATTTGTATTATGATGTGGTGCTAATATATGTGAAGTCAGTCCTGTCTTCAGACAGTTCACATTTCAGTTTTCTGAACAGACTGGATAGATTCCATCAAGCTTCTTCTTAGTTGCTAAGAACTTCATAAATTCCTCTTAGTAATTGACTTGCTTTCAGACAATAATTGTTAACTGATAAATAGGAGAATTGTCAGGTGTGGAATCAGTGGTGAGAGAAAGATAGTTTCTCTGTTGCACTTACCAAGAATCACCGATAAGACCTCTGATCCCATTAAGGATATAAACCCTTCAGATGGAGTTGATGACAGCCCCATGGGCTGCCTGAGTCCTCACCAGCTTGGCTGTTCTCAGTGCATGTTCAGCCAAAGGGGGATAAAATCAATGCAAGAATTTCATGGCCTCCAAGAAAATTACTGTTGAGAGATGACCCAGTTCTTTGATTGGTGTCACCAGAAGACAGGCCTCCTTGAGAAGTGAATGTAATGACATCCACCAGCTGCTTAAATTCTTTCTATTATATGCATTTGCTTTCAAATAGCTTTAGCATTTTAGCATAAACTACCACTTGCTTTCCCCCCAGATTTGGGCTCTGGGCATTTTTAAAGCAGCAGGCAGAGGCAAGCCTGGCAAAAGCAGCGAGCCACTCTACATCTCTCAGGATGGATGAAAGCATTTTTGCTTGGATCCCGTGATCATTAAGGGCTAAGAAAGCCGCATGAGTGGATTAGTGATTCCAAACTGAATTCCTCCCTCCCCTTTATTGTGTTCTCATTCACAAGGATCGCAGTTACTGCTGTGAGCTGAAATCCTGGGACCCTGCCCACGATTTTGCCACCTCGACTTCCCTGGCCCATGTTAGCTCTTATATCAGTGTGCCCTGGCTTCACTCATTCTCGTATCTGCATTGGCTTCTGAAAACTCTTGAAAGGATCCTTTTTTGCCCCTAAGAAAGATCTAGATGCATGTGAAGAGAGAAAGTGGGTTATGGGAGTCAAAAAGCTAGAGCAGAAACTACAGCAACCCTTGCACATGAATGAAACCCAGGGGATTTTTTATCCATCTGCCCCCAGTGCAAAACCTGGAAGCCTTCTCCAATTCCCCCTCGGCTCTCGGCCACAATCTTTACTCATGCCAGGCTACAGGGAAGGATGGTGGGTAAAATGTTGAAGAGATAAAAATAACAATAACAACAACAGCAATCTTTTAAATCGAACTCTTTACTGAAACTTATTATGTTTCAGGCACCTATTCTAAGCCCTTTTCACATAGCTTCATTTAATCCCCGCAATATCCCTGTGGGAACACTCAGGGACTGAGGCATGGAGAGGCGAGGTAATTTGCCTAAGATTATACAAATACATGCTTCCCCTTCCTAGTTACTACTCTCTTTCTTGGGGGTAACCGTAAAGGATCGAATAAGGAACCTATAGAAGGGGTTAATGTTAATTTCTGTTATTCCTTTTTCAAAGGAAAATGTAGGTACTGGGATGTGCTGGGGGTGAACATCTTATGCTCCTTCCAAGGGAGAGGAATTAAGACCTTGAGCTTCTCTGGCCTGATCACATCCTTTTGGAATACGTGAGACCCTGAGCCATCTCCAGGGAGTTCCGTGCCCAGACGCGTCACACTAAATACTTTGGCATCCCAACCTGAATGCATGGCTGCATGAATACGATGAACAGTATCTTGAAGATACTCATAAACAAGAAGCTTTCACCACACACCTTCTTCGCAGCAGCCCACTTATGGACACATTCATCCATGTGTGCCCAGGTGTTATCAGCTGCTGCAGGCAGGCATACTTTCTCTTCTTTTCTTTTCTTTTTTTTTAAGTTAATTTATTTTGAGAGAGATAGACAGGAGGGGTAGAGGGAAAGGGAGAGAGAGAGAAAGAGAGAATCCTAAGCAGGCTCTGCACTGTCAGCTCAGAGCCCAATGTGGGGCTCAAACCCACAAACTGTGAGATCATGACCCAAGCTGAAACCAAGAGTTGGACACTTAACTGACTGAGCCACCCAGGTGCCCCAGATAAGGTGTAATTTCTAACCAGCACTGGGATCTCATTCTAACCCAAGCATTTTTGGCACAGAGCAAGTTTGTGGTTTCCAGCATGTTTTTGGCTCAGAGGAAAAACTTGGAAAATTTAGCTGTACTGGGACCTTATCTTCCAACATTCCCACCTGGAGATGTATTCTCCACTGGGAACCTGTGAGATGGGTGTCATTCCCATTTCCTTGAAGGAGTTCCTGGGCCTTTGTGATTCTTCATATGCACCCCAGGAGAGCAGCGTGCAAATATGGGCAGAGGTGAAAGATTTCCCACCACCCACTCTGACTCTGACTGTGGGATTAGGTTGAGTTTGTCAAATGGCTTATTTGTTTATAGTAACCAACAGTTGTCTGTGACATGGTAGAGCATTGGGTGATCTCCCTAAGTGGTACCCAGACAGCTAGTCGCCTCTGTTTCCTTTGGGGAACTCCATGGAGGGAGTGACTGAGTTTGGTTGGCTCCCACTGGATGGTTGCCAGTGAGGAGTGGGCGACGGTGCCCGCCTGCTGAGCAGCAGCCTGAGAGGAAATGGTGAGAGTCCATGCTCTGTGTCTGAATGCCTCATGTGTGTGCTTCCTGCATTTGGGAAGAGGCAGCCCCACATCATAAAACCTCCCTGAAAGCCACTGAGGTACCTCTCTAAAAAATGTAATGGACTATACTGAAAGCCTAGCTTTGACTGATGTGAGGCTTGGGACTCTGCCCAGGTAAGAATCCATGCAGCAAGTAGACCAGAGAAGGCAGATGACCCAGAGTAGGGCCAAACTGTTTACCAGCAGATGTGTTTTTGAAAATCTTCCTTAACTGGTCATGGCAGCGGAAAATATCCTGCTGTTAAACGCATCTGCAATCCGCTGCTCTCCCAGTCCACCTACAAAAATTTTGACCTTTAAAGAAATGATGGAGAAGCTGGTGATTTTTTCTCTGGCATTGAAGCTCAGTCTGTTTGAAGCTCCAAGGCAATTGCAGCCCTCTTTGCTCCCTATTTCGCATCACTTTTAAGTCTTGTCCTGGCCACTATGAACCCTTCAGCACTTCTCCCTGTGCAATCACTTGAGTCAAGATCTGTGATTTGCAGATGACATGTACATTTCTTGGCTGATGGTTACTGAAGCAGTTTGCAAACCTTAGGCGGTTAAGGGGGGGGGGTGGTGGCGGAAGAGCAGATTACAACTAGAAAACTGTACTGCCCCCCCCCCCCCCCCCCCCGCCAATTTCTATTTTCATGCAAATGGTAGCTGCTTTCTCATTATTTTGATTGAAGGGAAGGTAGCTCAGTATTCCTGTTGGCATGAATTACCATATTCATGTTTTTGATGACCAAACAATTGGTTGATATCTATTGTTTGTCACTCCTATGAGAGTACAGTACTTGAGAAACCCAGGTGGGGGGAAGATGTTATAAACATACTCTTTCCCTCCAAAAATGTCCAAACACAAAGATAAAATCTTAGGTTCCTCTCATTATAACAATCTGTTACAAGAATATATCCAACGACATTCAGCTTTCTGAGCTTTAGACAATGATGGCTGCATTTTGGATCATCTTTCATTTGAATATCTATAATATATGTAAATTAGTGAATCTATGGGAGAAGTTATTTGGTGTCATCTATTGAAATATTCTCTCATTTAAAAAGGACTGTCTTAATGACAAACAAGCCTTATCTGATTTTTAAGCAGACATGATATGTGTATAAACATAATGTGATCTGAAACACACGTTAATGAGATTTCCATCAGAAGGATTACCGAGGTTCTGTGTTCAGACACCGAGAAAAGCCAAATGGGTGTATCAAGCCCCCATTTCTAATCTTCAAAAGCAAATTTATTGAAGTGTCTCAATTTTGCCACACACCCTAACATCTGCATATGGGTCCAGATTCCTAATCCTGTCACACTGTGAGGCTGCAGATTAAGAGAATGTATAAACAATGCTTCTGTCGCTACACATAAATATAGACTGCTAATTCAAGTGTGGGCTTTATAACAGAGACCCCTTCTCTTAAGCAGATTTTGCACTAAACATTGTTCACATCCTGAAAAAACAAACAAACCAGGGATAGCTTTTTATATTTTCTTCCTTTATCTAATTTAAAAGATGTTCTCCATAAATAGAAGCTATCATATCAATGTTTCAATAACACACGTGAAGCAAAGAAAGAAACACATAAAGAACACTCCACAATGTGTCAGACAGTGTGTTAAATGCTTAACATACATTATTCCTGTTACTAAGAAATCAATAAAATAAGTATTCATTGAGATTTTACAACATTTCAGTGTTACATACTATAATTCTATTACTTCGACAGTTTCTGTGTATTGCCCCCTTTATCCCTTTACTATTATTTTAGACATATTAGATATGAGAATGTTTGTGAAGGAGTCCCTGAGACCTTTGTAAATCCCCAAAACCACAGAACTCCTCCAAGGAAACAAGAAGAGAATAAAGTCATGGTATCTAGTTCAATGACACACAGCTGCCTCCCGGTGCAGGCAGTTCAGATTCATGCCTCAGCAAAATTAAAAATTGCTACATGTTATGGGCTTCCAGGATCATTTAAGAACACTCAAAACCATGAATGTTAAATTCATAATTGCCAAGGGCTTATTGCATGACCCACGTCAGTATGGTACTCAATTGTTATTTTCAGTGACAATCAAAATAGCTTCCATTTATGTTTATTTTTGAAAGACAGAGACAGAGCACAAACAGGGGGTGGGGCAGAGAGAGAGAGGGGGACACAGAATCAGAAGCAGGCTCCAGGCTCTGAGCTGTCAGCACAGAGCCCGAGGCGGGGCTCGAACTCACGAACTGTGAGATCATGACCTGAGCCGAAGTCAGACACTCAACTGACTGAGCCACCCAGGAGCCCCAAAGTAGCTTCCATTTAAATTATCCACAAGCTTTTATAGGATTTCAAATTTATGACTACTCTGTATTTTGTTTTGCCTTTTGAGTTCCATTTGTTCCACAAATATAAGTTCCAAAGTCAATATAAGTTGAAGCCTAGATGTTATGGTGACTCCTCAGAGAAATTAGAGAAAAATCATTAGAGACAACAATATTCACAAAGCATTGGGGAAAGGTTAAGATATGTCCCCTTCCAACTTTCCATAACAGGAAAAAAGTATAACTGTAGAAAATATGATTGTATTTTCAAAAGTATATAAATCAGCCATTTAAAGTATAAGATTTAAGTCACAGTTCTATTGATTTTGTTATTGGATAAAAAAAATCACAAATTTTACATCAATATAGGGAATAAAAAGAAAGAAAACGGATCATTTTGTGCTGCCTCTACCATCAATGTCATGTCTACCTGGCTTGGGTCATGTTTATTTTCCTACAGGAACTTATGTGTTCATGTCGATATTTCTTTAAACTTGGTCTGAATACCAATTTTTAAAATTCTAATTCAATTCTCTCTATGATTACATACTATTTTTGGTAACAGTGATAATTCAAACATATGTAAAATAAAAGTATTTCTTTTGTTATCTTTGGAGATCAATCTCTTCGAGACCACCTCTTCAACAGTCTTGTTTTTATTTCCACCTCTATTTACTTCCCTTCTCCCTACCTCATCATCTTATCCTTTCTGTGGTTCTGAATTCTTGGGAGAGGCCTGAAAGCAGTCCTAAATGATTCAGGGCTAGGAAAAATAACTCAACTATAGTTCTTCGGGACTCATGGGTCCTCACCAAAGTCTGATAGGTCACTTGCTACATCAGTGCTCAATATGTTTTATCCTCAAACCCAGTAAGATGCCCAGAGTGCAATGCAAACAAACAAACAGACAAAAAACACATTTTCTGTTTATAAGGCCCAAAGTGAGGAAGCTCTCATACACTTGTCTTAGTTACTTTATCTGCTACTGTGACTGAGACAGGGCTGCTCTGCCCTCTATGTTTGGTTGGATTGTGGGTTGAGATCATCTAGAACGGTAGGATTGAGGGTAGAATTGTTTAAAAGAGTAGAGATGTCTTCTGGAACAGAAACACCAACATCACCCCTGAACACAGATCTGAACCTGGCAAGATTCTCTTGAGTAGAAGTTAACCAATATGGCAATTTACTTGTTATCCATAAGAGTTAATGTAAGCTGCTTCCAGCGGTATTTAAGCGTTCAACCAAGTGCCCTGGGCTTTCAGGAATTGGAGAGCTCTCTTTTTCTGTTCTCATGTATACATCATGTGCTATAAAAGTCAGAGTTCAAGCTGATCACTTTTACATGAATGAGTTCATGTGCCTAATTCCTAAATCACACACATCTTTTTTTTTTTTTTTTTTTTTTTTTGGCCCAAGAAGATAAACAGAAGCTCAGAGAAATAAAGAGGCTAACCCTGAGCAAAGGCATTGAAAGACTACAAGTCCCAGGTACCCTGGTTTCCTAGGCCAGAGAAGTAAGTACAGTCTTGCAGGCAGAATATCTTCAACCTTGAGAAAAATAACCATAGAATAAAAACATGTGATGCCTTTCTCTATATAAATCCATGTGATAGTCATTTATTAAAAGAATGCATTTCACAAAAAAATTCCATCAAATCTATAAGAAGGATTTTCATAGGCAAGGAAAACTAACTAAATTACTACCTGGTTATATCTTTGATTAGTTCTTTTGAATATCAAGCTTGTGAGCACAGACTCATTTGCATGACTAGCTTAACTAATTTATCTGATTTTAAGGTCTACATCTACAGAAATTTACATCAGAAGTGTTTCTGTTTTCAAATTCCATTTTCCTCTGGAAATAACAAATCACAGAAGAGTTTATACAAGTTAAATAAATGTAACCAAATAGACTCATACTTCCTGAAACTGTGAAAGATCTGGTGATACTGAGGAAGCAATTATAATCTTAATTGGCATCAAATGATAGAAAATTAGTTTCATGGTAAATATTCGCTTTCTTTGTTCTCAAATCTATTATTTGCGTTAGAAACGTGACATTTAGCCTTGCAGAAGGAACCCAATTTCATTTATTTTTCTCAAGGTCTTTAATTGAGGATTAAGGACCAATCTTTTGTGAAGATTGCAGAAGGGGAATTTTGCTGTTTTATTCAGATAACACCAAAACAAATGCCAAGCATCACCTATCTTTAATGTTAAAGTCCCTTGAATAAATAAAAATTAGTCTCAGTTGTTCAAGTGCCTTTTGAATGAGATCCCAAAAAATAAACAAAAAACAGGTTTGGTGAGAAATTTGGTACAGTCTGTTAAAGGGAGTGTTTGGACATCAGTTGCATAATGAACACCTAAAACTTAGTTTCTTGAAATCACCATTTAGTATTCATGACTTCCCATAGTTCTGTGAATTGATTGGGCTTGGCTCTGTGGTTTTCACTGGGAATTTCTCACGTGTTTGCAGCTGGAGCTGGATCATCTGAAGAACTGACCAAGTAGGATGTTTAAGATGGATTCTTCTCTCCCATGTGTCAGTTGGGATGGATGGAGCAGCTGGGGGCTGGCTGGGCATCTCTGTCTCCACGTGGCTACCTTAGATTTCCTCATAGCCTGGAGGTTTCAGGGCATTTAGATTCTTACTTTCATGGAAGCTGGCTTCTCTTAGAACCAGCTTCTGATGTATCTCACCTGTCAAAATAGAGTGGAGGAACAAGCTTCGACTCTAGATGGGAGGAATTGTAGGTGGTCATTTTGAAGACAAACTATCACAAAGAAAGTACACAATATTTATACTTAATGTGTTTATCAGTTATTTTGGAGGACAGTTCCACTTAGTTTCTCCATATAGAACATGTGGCTCCAGAAACATCTAGATCTATTAGTCAAGGCCAAGTGTTGGGGGAAGATTATATAATAGAGGGCATGCCATTTCCATTCCTCTCTTCATGAGGAGAGAATAAGGAAAGAAAGTTTCCAGCATTTCCCCACAGACTCACCCAGCCCTCCCCTTGGGAAGAGGAGAGACTGACCTGAGGAGGGTGTTTGGAAGAAGTAGCTGAGTTGGTGAAACTGAGCTTCTGTTAGTTTTCCTTTTTTTCTTTTTTTAATTGTTTTTAATCTTTATTTTTGAGAGAGAGACAGAGTGAAAGTGGGGGAGGGGCAGAGAGAGAGGGAAACACAGAATCTGAAGCAGGCTCCAGGCTCTGAGCTGTTAGCACAGAGCCTGACGTGGGGCTCGAACTCAAGAACTGCAAGATCATGACCTGGGCCGAAGTTGGACACTTAACCGACTGAGCCACCCAGGCGCCCCTCCCTTTTTTCTTTTTTAAATTTTTTCTAGTTTATTTTTGAGAGAGAGAGCAAGAGAGCACATGCTAGCTCTCGCACGAGCCCAGTGTAGGACTTGAACTTACCAGCTATGAGATCATGATCTGAGCCAAAATTAAGAGTTGGATGCTTAACTGACTGAGCTACTCAGGCACCCTCTCTGTTAACTTTCCTTTTCATTTCCATCTTTGAAGGGGTCTGCAGTGCTGCTTGGCCAAGGACTGTAGGGCAAGTCTGCCTTATTCATGGTTGCAGGGATGGGAAGTCCATTCGGCCCCCACATCTATGACTGGCTAATTCTGATAGCTAATTTCTTCACTGGTTCACATCTTAGGGGTTATTTGTAGCTCCCTAGCTCTAAGAAAAAATCCCCAAACACTCGTTCTTTTTTTTTTTTAATTTTTTTTAACATTTATTTATTATTGAGAGACAGGGACAGACAGAGCATGAGCATGGGAGGGGCAGAGAGAGGGGGAGACACAGAATCTGAAGCAGGTTCCAGGCTCTGAGCTGTCAGCACAGAGCCCAATGCGGGGCTCGAACTCATAAACCGTGAGATCATGACCTGAGCTGAAGTTGGACGCTTTACTGACTGAGCCACCCAGGAGCCCCAACACTCGTTCTTTCTTACAACAATTTTTGAAAATCTTGGTTGAAGAACACTCTTTTTTCTCCTGCTTTCACTTATTGGGTGTTTATTTTATGTCAGGCACTATTCAGTGTTTTACATCTCTCAGCTGGTTTAATCTTCTGTGTAATAGACATTGTTTTCCCACTTTTCAGTTCAGAAATATGAGATCCATGTCACATAGAGGCCATGTGGCAACATCAGGTTTTGGGCACAGGTGGTTGACTTTTAAAATCAGAGCTCTTAACCACTATGCCACTATCCATCATAAACCAGTTCCATACATGCTTTATTTAACTCATGTATTTTTTGACCAATGACACTTTCATGTGATTTCTTTGTTTCAGAAAGTTTTTCATATCAAATAATAATGGTAATAATAATTAATACATATCCAGCACTTACTATGTCAGGCAGCTGCTCAACAGCTTTCCAAGGATGAACTCATTTAATCATGACAATAATCCTGTGAGTTAGGTTCTACTATTCTTACATTTTCACAAGCAAGGAGACTAGGCAGAGCAGGTCCAAGGTCATGCTGTAGGATGCTGGGTAGAATGGTTTCTGGGATATTGAGAAAGTTCTTCTGTACCCTAATTCTTTGTTGATGGCTAATAATTCTTCATTGGAAAACATGATGTCTACACACTGAGAGGTAGGGCATGGACCTAACACCTCGTTACAGGTGTCAGGAATGCAGTCTTAGGAGTAGGTTCAGATGGGGTGATCAGCAAGGTATTCTGGGGGAGTAGATTAACTGAGAAAGGGGAGGGGAGACAGCAAGATGTAAACGAGGAGACACTGATTTTCTTCTACTCCAGGTCTTTCCCAGGAAGGCCCTTTTTCTCTTACATTCTTACCCACTAACTCATTCTTTCCCTCGAGTTCTAGAAAGCAGGAACTATTGAGAAAGTAGCCTATCTGAAAGTATATTTCCTGCTGTTTATCTGCTTCGAGAACTGGCTGAAGTTTACTTTTTGGTACTCTAGAGACCTAGCTTCTTCTTGCCTTCTTCCAATGTGGTCTATTTAATCTCCTGTCGTGTGGGAAATTATGTTCAAAATCTCCGTGATCCTCTGTCCATAGTAAGTTATGCATGTAGTGACAAGTACATGCCACAAGGTCTTGAGATTATATCTGCAATGTGTTGCTGCCGACTGTTGATCAAGATAGGCTGGAAGAAAAACATTATTTTCAGGTGTGAAAAACCGTCACCTTTATCAAATAATTTTTCTTGCATTTTTCCCAAGACGTTGTAGCCTATTTAAACTTGGGAGGTTAAGTTTGTAGCATTCATTATGACTGAAAATTTAGTTCACACAATCATGATGCTCTCTTTATTAGGTGTTACTGTTAAACAATATTAAAATAAACACAATGTGGCTGGCCTTTTGTAAGCTACATGGCATGTTTACTTCTTTGCCTGGTTTCTTAATTGCATTTATTCATCTTTCTGACTACCAGTGCCAAGGCCACCCACAATATTTGCTATTTGAGGGTATGTGCTTTACAATTTATGTTGCCCAATGCCAACCCTTGATGGGTGCATCTTATCTGAGTGGTTTGTAGTGTGTTGTGGCTTGAATTCTTGGCTGGCAGTTTGCCACAATCCCAGCTCTTGCCTCTGCATTCTACCCTTGTAAATGGAGAATGATGGCTCTTTAAAAAACTCACTTAATTAACAATCCCATGATGGTGGAGGAGCAAGACCATGGAAATACCAAAACACACCTCTCAGCTTTTGTATAAATCACATGGAGAATAATGAAAATGCTTGAAAGCAACATATTCACAACAAAGAAGCCAACCGTGCAATTAAAGACCTATGCCTGGCCATTTACAAACAATGAAAAAGGTAACTTTCCTCATCCATCTTATTAAAAAAAATTGGAGCAGACTGTGTCATCCAGACCCAGTTTCAGGAGAAATGTCAAACATCAATAGAGGCATACTTGGTATCTTTAAGATTTTTTTTGCTAAAATAGAAAAGTCATATTGAGGACAAATTTGAATGCAGGAAAACCACACGTAATCCCACTGCCCTAACACCCAGTTTTTGAACATTTATAATCTTTGTCCCTACATAGATCTGTGTTTTCTTTCGCAGTTACAGTCACAGAATATATTCCTTTCACTAAGCTTTTATCCTTTAACATTGTAGGGGACACATTGTTCCATGTTTCTACTTAGCCATCTGTCTCAAAATTTGTTTCATCAATTTCATATTATTGTTTCCACAGGAAGAAACATGTATATGTACCACACAAAATTTTTTTTTTTACTATTCAATATTTCCATAAGAATGCATTCCCAGAGATGAGGTTGTTGGTTCAAAAAGGTAGGGACATTTTAGTTGTCCTTAATCACTTGCTCTGTTGCTTTCCAAAGAGGTTGTAGGAATTATACTTGCCTCCCCAACAGTTTGAGAGTAGTAATCTAATTTCAACCTAACAGTGGGTGCTACCGTTGTTATTCTGTTTTCCATTGTAATGGAAACCTTTAAAGATTGAAACCAAACTAGGTTGTCTTTCAGGACAGCTGAAACTGCTGCTGAATCAACACCTTGTTATCTTTGTTCTTGGGAGGAAATGAGCTAAGGATGAAGAACCAACAAAAAAGACCGCTAGACAATTTGTGTTCACTGGATGCACTGGGTAAGAGACTCTTCGGAGTGGCTCATGGAATTTTCTGGCAAGGGGCAAACATACAAGTGCTACTTCAGGCCTCAGGCTGGGAAGACAGGTACAGCCTTGTCAGTGTCAAGGAAGAACATGGGTAGCAGGAGACCTAAGAGTGAATGAAAATTGAATTATCTTTACTTCTCGGACTTGTCTATTGAGAAACAGCAGCGCTAGCAACCATTTACTACCAACAAGAGGCAGTTCCAAGAGAAGAATATAAAATATGCTCTGCTCAACCCCACGAAACTCAGAGTGTCTCACAATGGCCAATTTATTATTTTTACCCTGTCCAGTGACATGGAAGGATGCATCGGGGAGCTGCTAGCCTCTGCGATGAATAACTTAAGTCAGGCTGCAGCATGTGAAATAATTCAGCTGACCAGGATTTACAACACTAGCTGGGTTTTTTTTGCTTTCTTTGGGGTTCATGAAGCATGGTGTTGTGAGATACCACAGGAGTCCTGTGATGAAGTTACATATCTATTTCTCTTCCTTATTTTTATTTTTTGGTATTTTCATATTATTTTATTGCCTAGTTCAGATGTCTTTCTAAGCAGGGTCCAGTTTCCTAGGGGACTCGTCTCTTCTGACTCTGAAAATTAGAACCTCAGACAGATCAGACTCCTAAATACTCTGTTTTTATACTCCCTTCTTCACCTATCCAGTCCCAGATGGTTTTGACTGCCTGATGCCGTGTGGATTGTATTGAGCTGCAATTTATTTTACTCAATTATTTATGTGCACTTGCCCAAATAAGAGGGGTAGCAATGCAACACATGCTTACAACTCAGTCCATCTCATTCCCCAGGTCATATGTCAGTTTGCAGGATGGCTGGCTAGATTTGCAAAGGTCAGCGGTGGTGGGTGGGTGGGGGGGTCCATCCACTGGCATTGGAAAACACAACTTTCAGGAACTACCTCTGGCAAGACTCCTCTCTTTCTGGGCACAATTCCATGGCACTAAGGGGAGTCTGAATCTGTGTGCTTCAGGTGACTTCAGAGGACCAGGACTGGGCAATCACCTATTCCCATCTTTGACATTGCATAAATGTTAGAGTTGGAAGGGACCTCAGAAGTTCATTTGGTCAAATTCTCACTTTCTTATTCTCACTTTGCCGAGAGCCAGTTGCAATGTCCCTTTCTTTGTGTCATCATTTGGAAAACGTTAAAAGCCATCCTTTCCTAAATTACTCTATGGTCCTTCCAATTCCTGTTTTAACTGGGAAATTTTAATGAGATCCTTCAAGCAATTAAAACTGAGCAAAAACACTCATTGAAGTGGAATTTGGAGGGTAGCTATGGTTTCTATTGACAAACCCCCTTTTGACTCCTTAACATTGCTGAACCAAGTCTGTGTCTTCAGAGGTTACTGTTGGACCACAGGTTAAATATTTTAATATTCACTGATTGGGGGAAAGTACCATGAGCAACTAATGCAAAATCCTTGAATGCTGAGGGCATTAGTGGCTCCATAAAATGTAAATGCATTCTTAATTATCTCAAGTCACTGCACGCCCAAGTAGTTCTTTTACAAGAAAAACACAGCTTACTGATAATGAGCACGAAAATTACTAAGAGATGGGTGCGGTAAATCTCTTAAACCTCTTTTGTTTTTTATTTCCTTACCCCCCCAAAATGTTTTTAAATTTTTTTAACGTTTATTTATTTTTTTGAGAGAAAGAGACAGAGTGTGAGTGGAGAAGGGGCAGAGAGAGAGGGACACATAGAATCAGAAGCAGGCTCCAGGCTCTGAGCTGTCAGCACAGAGCCCGATGCAGGGCTGGAACTCACGAACCACAAGATCGTGACCTGAGTCGAAGTGGGATGCTTAACCAACTGAGCTACCCAGGCGCCCCTCCTGGGTAGCTCCAAAATTTTGATGTGACTTTGCTAGTATGTATGGTTCCCTTTCTAGATTCTACAGATTAATGTAGAACCTCACAAGAGACTTGGCCATGGCATGGGAGTGGCATTTCTGCAGTTTCTAAGTTGGGGGCTAGCTCTTAAGATTATTATTATTCATCATGACTCACTTTATTGGCTCCCTGAAGCTTATGGTGTCTTGAGAAACCCAAGTTATATGCAGTAGTTGCAGAGTGATTTTATTTTCATATGTACACTTTACCTGTTACCTCACTGTATGGCCATGGCATCCCCCTGAGGCAGGTATTTGATTGCCATTTTTCAGTGGAAAAACAGAAGCACAGCAGGACAGATGACTTCTCTGTGGCCATTCAGTGGTTTTCCAGCTTTTGGCCCTATGCCCTCTCTCTCACAAGGCCACCCTGATTTCTTTAAGCTTAGTAATGGAAGTGATTTGAAAGCTGCATTCTCAATAATTGGAAAGCGGTTCACCAGAGGTGTTTCTTCACCACACTCCTTCAATGTCACCTGACACCAGAGACCTCATTATGAGAAAACACAGAACGTGGGTTTGACTAGTCCACTGACAACTTCTGGCCACATATCAGAAAATTACCCAAGTCGATCCTTCTGAGAGCGAGCACGTTTGGTGGCAGCTGGGGCCTTAACGGAGATGTGTCCTGCTGAGCCCTAGCATCTGTGATGGCAGCAGAAGGGAGCAATAGGCACCTACCTGCTTCTCAGCCATCTCCATCCAGCAGGGCTGTCTCCTGCCTGTCCCAACACAGGCTTTTGTGCAACCTCACACCCCCAGACTTTGCCTGGGTGTCAGCAAAATTAGGGAGGCTCTGAAATCTGAGGCAGTCCTTCTATGACTGAGACCTGGAAAGGGGATCTGGAACAGGAATATTTTGTGTAGAGCCCCTCTGCAGCCCTGCCCTCTCCCTCACAGCACGTTGTGTGCGGCTTTTATTATTTGCCCTCTGTCCTGTCTCCACCTACCTGTGCTCCCTCCCACTTTCCCCTGAGTGACAGATCAGTTCACACCTGGGCTGGCTTCTTGGGCTTGAGACAAGTGCAGTCACAGAGGGCCCTGAGCACAGAAAGGTCATGCAAGACTGTTGCATCTTGCGATTCGTAATATCTTTCGAACAAGGAACCTCACACTTTGATTTTCCACTGGGTCCCACAAATTAGGTAGCCTGTCCTGCCAACACCATTGGGTTTCCTGGCATGCTGGGTAGGAGAGCTGGGAGGAATGTTGGGGGCTCTTATCTGGTTTGATCCTCACAGTTTACAAAGAAGGACACAGTGGTCACTAAGGTGACTGAGCTGAGGTTATCCAGAAAGTTAGAGGTGGGCTGCAGCTGGGGCCAGCTCTCTCACCGCTAGCTGGGCATTTTTTCTGCTGTACTACCATCTTAAAATGAACTCCTGAGCATAGGAACAAGGTCGGTCTCTGGCCTGGCAGCTGTGGTATCTCTCTCAGACATCTTTTTCCTCCTTTGCTTTGATCATAGAAACAGGAAGGGAGAGTGATATCAACCTTTTGCCCTACACGTGCTCCAGTATTGCCTACGTAAAGCACCTCTCAAAAGCTTGGTGAAAACAACAGATAGTGGAGAACTTTGGTTTAAGCCAAGTGTTTTCAACCACGGCATCAAAACAAAATTTTGTAGGGGTGCCTGGGTGGCTCACTTGGTTAAGCATCTGACTTTGGCTCAGGTCATGATCTTGCAGTTCGTGAGCTCGAGCCCCATGCTGGGCCTGCTTCGGATTCTGTGTCTCCCTTTCTCTCTGCCCCTCCCCACCTCGTGCTCTGTGTCTGTCTCTCAAAAAATGAATAAACACTAAAAAGAATTTTAAAAAATGAAAACAAAACAAAATTTTGTCGCAAAGGAAATGAATGTCACAGATAGTCTGTTATTACTAACAAATTATTGCTCGTGAATGATTTATACTCCTACTCATACAACTATGTACTTGAGTGTGACTGACCTTCTGAGACTATCCTCACTCACTGGGATTAATTAGGATGTGCTTTCTGGTGTGGGAACTGTGAGTAATTCTGAGTATACCCTTGGGAGGCTGTCCCATGTAAAGTGTCATCTGCATGGGAAGGCAAGTGGTTGAGACCTAAAGCTATATTAGGCATTTGCTCCTCCAGATTCTTCCAGATTGATTCTAAGCCAGGGCTTAAAAAAAAGCCACCTGTTTGTATGACATCACTCTAACCCCTTAGGCTGAACTATCTGCACAGAATTAGAATTTTACAGTGTGTCCAGATTCCTTGCTGAGTGTTGATTCAAGACACCTACAGCACCAGGAGAGCATCTTTGCACTTCGGGTAGCATTGCTGGCAAAGACCTTGTACATATGTCATTCAAGATCCTTGTGGCAAATTTCTCCCCAAGTTGAGGCACATGGGAAAGTCTGTTTCTCCTGGTGATATGGTGGGCACCAGGGACTGTCTAACCCTTTGCATTTCCTTCATTGATTGGCTGCTAGCAGGCAGGATGCTCATAACTAGGTTTTCTTTTTTTCAACTGCTCACTCCTTTATTTATATTTTGATAAGTGTTCCCCTTTACTTCTCTGCTTTACCTTTTAATAAATTTAAAAGATAAACAAGTGTGCAAAGAAGAATATAAGCACCTATATCCTCAATTCTCATAATTAACATCTGTTAGTATTTTATGGTCTTTATTTTTGGTCATTAGTTTTAAAGAAACAAAGCATCACCACTTGGCTAATCCCTTCCTCTTCCCAACCAGGCCCACTCTCCTTCAGTGTCCCCAGGGCCAATCACTACGATGAATTTGTGGAGTATTTTGGAGTTCATTGTCTGTACTTTTGCACATTAGTGTGTGCATTTATAAAGTATTTTTGTGTGGTTTAAACTTTTACATAACTAAGATGTTACATGTACAGTTATGCTTTTTTGCATGTTTTTTGAAACCTCACATTGATGCATATTGATCTAGATCATTCCTTTCAGATGCTATTCAGTAATCCTTCATATGAATTTGCCTTATTTTATTTTTCTCAGTAAGAAACATTTAGGTTATTTCTGATTTTATTCCCAAACAGTGGTCCTATGAACATATTTTTACATGTCCTTTTTTACATACATGTAAGGATTTCTCCAGGGTGTAAACATGTTCCTTTATAAACATATGCAAGAATTTCTCTAGAGTGTAGAGCATCCAGCAAAATAGCTGGCAAAGGAGTTTCTGAGTTGCTCGATCTCTTTACTACATGTGTCTTCTATTCTATGTTAATAGATTTTTCCTCTTTACTATCTCTGAATTTATTATAAGCCACTTCACATGCTTTTGAGAATTAAGTTGGTGAAAATGAAAAGACTAGGTAGGTCATTAAGGCTTTTAAAGATTTGTGAAATATACATAGGATGACGGCTTAAAACGAGTGTCCATCACTGTCTACTTTTCTGCAGGGTCAATGTGCAGGTGCTTGGGAAAGAGAAAATGCTTTATTCTTGGCTAAAGCTTATAATTTAGAAGGAAGTCCAAAAGAAAAAAAACCAAAATCAGTGTCAAACCAGGAAATTTCATCTTTAAAATTTGAGAAGGTATAGCAAAGGAATAGTCAGGAGGGACAAGTTACCAAGAGTTCCATGGAAGTCACTCTTTTTCTTCATATTCTTTTGTCCTAATTTTCTTAAACATCCTGGAAAGGCTGTGAACTGTCAATGGGATCCCCTTTTATCACTGATGTTGGAAACCTTGGTTTACAGCCAGTTGGTCAGAAGTATAGATGACAACCTGGGACTTGCAACTGGCATCTGAAGTGGGGCAATCTTGTGGGGCTGAGCCCCTAAGCTGTAGGATCTGACTGTAACTCCAGGTTGATAGTGTCAGAATTAAATTAAATTAAATTGGGAGACACTTAGCCTATGTTAGACAATTGCTGTGCATGGGGAAAAACCACTTAGAGTACAAAAAGTATTCAGGGTAACAGGCGTGTCTTCTCTTCCAACTCCCTAAAAGGCTGTGGGCAAATGGTGACATGTGTCCTCTTCTACTTCTTGTTTTGGAAGCATTAGTTAGCATTGCTAATGTGGTTCTATGGCATCTTAGCACTGGGCGTGAAAGAAGTCATCTCTGAGCTGTAACATTGTTTATAGGAGAAAAAATACTGAGCTTGGAGTCCCATAAACACAGTTAGGTTTGAGTTCTAGCTCTATCACAGCCTAGAGTATGACCTTAAGTTCTTTGAGCTTCAGTTTCTCATTGGTGAAATAGAAGCAATATTATTTGCTACGTTATTATCAACCTTCAGAGTTGATGATGTTCAGATTCCTGCTGGCAGAAGTCTTACACATGAGGCACAATGTATTGTCAATATTACATATGCAGATTCCACAAGGTCAATAATTCTGTAATCTATATCCTGAGTCTGCCTTGAGGGATGTGTACAATCTTGGGATAAATTCTTAGTCACTCTCTTTTTAGAGATTAAAACTTACACCTGTGTAGTGGTCAGCCCACTTACAAGGGTGTATTGTTTGAAAATTCATCACTCCTTTATTCAACCACTATTTATTGAACACGTACACAGTTATAGTGCCAGGGGTGGTCTGTCCATTTTCTCCCTATGCAGTTGGGGAGACAATGGTGGCATTGACATGACTGCATTTGAAAGGAGGAGCTGATTTTAGGCATGAAGACGAACAGTATTATTTTGGGTTTATTAACTCTGATATAGCATCATGGTAAAACATTCCATATCCAAACCACAGTTCCCAAAAAGAGTACCAAGGCTGAATAAAAATTGAGTGCAGTAGTACAGAAAGGACTGAGGCTAAAGTATGGAGTCAAATGGGGTGCAGAGAACTGGAGAGAATAGAGTGAAGAGCAAACACTCTCAGGATGGAATTGAATCAGCAGCACAGGATGGGTTTGACGTGTGTTAGGAGCACAAACCTGGGAAAGTTTAAAGAGTCCAACTGGAGAGACAGGTTTAGTAGCAATTTTTATATGAGTCTTGATTTGGGGAAAGAAGATATGTGGGGGACAGGTATGTCCTACTGTGGAGAAGACAGTTTTAGCTTTTACAATTTGGTGAAGATAGCCTAGCAAATTCCCTAGTTTGAGAGAGTCACAAAAAACAGGCAGTGTAGTTGGGGCAAACAGCTGCAGTGACACCACAGGTCAGCTCTGTGACTCCAGCAGCAGACTGTTCTTAAATCAGAGAGCCAAAACTGCATGAGATGCTCCTGTAGTAGTAACATCATCAATGCTATCACCACCATGTTTCCTTGAACCTTCAAAACCATTATAGGAAGCCCAAGACATGGATTAGTCTAGCTAATTTTCCTTAGATGCAAGGTCTTATAAGGGGAAGATAGAGTGATGTCCAAAATAAGGATACAGAAGCCACACTGGAAGTTTCTCTCATCAAGTTAGAAAGTCTAAAAGAAGCAAGACAGCTTTCCTAAAGGCTTTGAAGCTTCAAGTACTTCTCAGAATTCCTACCGCCATGTTAATGCTATTACCCAATTTCTTTTTCCTGAACATAGCTGAGTTTCTAAGCCATTTTTGAAAGCGACTGTAGCTATATAAAACAATAGTTATAGGAAAATGCAATCTGTTGATCTCTTCATGGTGGAGTCTATATATCATTTACACTTCACTTCTCTGTGGGTGGAAAAGCTTTTTTCATGGTTTATTTAGCAGGAAGTCATTTTGATCAGCAAGATGAGTAATACTTTACAGTTGTTTGCAATTACTGCCTCTGTTCTGCCAGGAGTTTTAACTATTACACAAACTGAAATACCAAATGAGTTGAGGCAAGATGGGGAGATGAGAAATGCATATTCATAGGCCCACTCATGTCACAAGAAATTATCCCTCATTTTTTTACAATTCCATTTTTCTAAATTCAAAGTCACATCTCAAGGTGATTTCTACTGACCTTTATAATTCTGAAGGCTTCTCCTTTTTATTTTTTAAATCAATGAAGGGGAGTACAACTGTAACACTAGGTCTCCTCTGATGACTGGGAAGTCACCATAGCTTAAGTCCCACATCAGCATGAAAAAAGTTTGGCAAGGAAAAAGAATACAGGCCTTCATCTGCATGTCTGTTTCTTCAAAACACCCATTGTGAAGGCACAATGACCAAAATAATTCCATTATCAGGAGAATAAAATGACTTAAATATTTTCCCCTTCTTATCTAACATAGACTTGGTTTAATAAATCTGCATAATGGGAAACTTAGAAACCCTTTTAAAATTGTGAGATTGCTGACTGGCCACTGTGTGGAAAGTAGGAGCTGGGAGTAGAGAAGGACAGACTGGGGTTCAAACCCTGACTTGCTTCCTCCTATCTGCATGACTTCAGGCAAGTTGCTTAATGTGCGAGATGTGGATCATAATGCTACAGTCTACCTCACGGAGTTATTGTGAGAATTAAGTGAGATGAGGATATGAAGTGCTTAGCACAGTTCCTAGTACAAATTAACATCTGCCATAAATAGGAACAAAGATCTTTCTAGAAATAATTCTTCATGATTTTAAGGTCCAAAGATCTTGTTCTTAATAAGGGAAATATGTCTCCCTCCCAACCCTACTAACCTGGACCCACATGAACTGTGTCCTGCCTGATGCTACCCCTCCTGCTACCTACCCCTTTCCCCCACCATATTCAGGTGAGGGCAGGAGCCCAGGGAAAAAAGTCTTGGGATTAGTAGTTTTGATTATCTCTGATTAGGTCACATGCCCATCCTTGGAAGGGGGTAATACCACACTCAGATTGGCTAGGACTGGGTCACATGACCCCTCCAAGGACAGAAGAAGAATAGGCTTACTTAACTGATCCACTTGGGCTGAGTTCAGGTAACTCTGCCAGCAAGATATTCCAGAAAAAGAAAAGATGGAATATAATTAGAATAAACAAAGTTATCATATCCTCATATGGACATTTCTCTTCCCTAGGCAGTTGACCAGAGGGTATATGGGATAAACTGATCTAGATTGCAGCGATTTATTGAGAAATGCCACGCCTATTTAAATCACCCTATTCAAACTGACAACAATTTATAAAACTTGACTATATCCAAAAGCCAGCACTCCAGTGAAAGGGTAATGCAATGCATTATTAATACATGTTAATAATTAATAGCTACTCTTAGGGATACCCTGCTCTTCGCTTAGCAGAAGATGTTAGATGATAGACGAGCAATTGATCAAAAGGTCAGAGGGTTGCAGGCATCTGTGTGATGTAGCAGGCACTGGAGAACTACCGTGAATATCCCAGGAATTTTCTGTAGGTATCAATAAAGCAAGATTTTGGTTCCCAAACACTGACCTGACTTCTAGTTTGGTGAACTTTGTATTTTCCATTCACATTTAGCTTCCAGTATTTTCAAATGGAGGTTAATGCAAGGAGATGGCCCAAAGGATAAGGGTGGGAAAGAGAATTTCTTCACTACGCACCTTGCGATGCACATGTACTCCATGACGAAAGAGTGCTGATGAATGGGAAGTTCTGTTATCTCATGAGGCTGAAGGGAAGATGTGTAAAGAGAGGAGGGTCTGATTTCAGATCTCACCCACACTCACATATCCCAGGGAATTCAGGAAATTCAGATTTGGACATGACCAACCCGAGTCTGCTGCCCGCCAGGCCTGTGCCCAGTGCCTTCCCAAGCATGGTCACACTTAGTCCTCAGGAGTGTTCTGGGAGGTGGGTGATTGTCTCCCTTTTCTAAACATGAAGAAATTGAGGTCAGAAAGATCAAGATCACAGGACTTCTCAGTGGTGAGCTGGGAATTGAATCCAAGTCTTGTAACTCTCTTTCTCTGATATCCCTCTCTTTCTACCATATCCCTCTTTCCAAGACAAAATGTACTTTGAGTCCAGCTGGATTTTTTTCATGTGATCTAGATTAATGAGGTGTTTTTTTTTTTTTTTAATTTTTGAAAAACACACGCATGACTTTACTAGAATGGAGCAAAAATTGTGAGCACCGATCTTTCCCCTTCTCAGAAAGACAGGCTACAAAGGCACAAAGAATTTCGAAGATGGCAATTTCTCTAAAAGTGGCACTAATAATCAATGTCTGCTACTCACTCACATCCCTTGCTCCAGGATAGTAAATTAGGGGTTAGGCTAGAAGGAACTGGCAAACAGCGTGAGCTTTGAATTACAAGGACACAGATTTGAAGGCAGGCATAATTATAACTGGCATAACTTTGGAAAAGTTACTCAACCTTACTGAGGCTCATTTATGGAATGCAAATAACAAAAATAATGCCAAGTGAGAAGTAATTAAAATAATATACATAAGGTATTTATTGCAAGACCTGGTCCATGGTGAGGATATCATAAATGATGGTACTTTTATGAGTAATACTGATAGTATTAAGACTATTAGTGTTCTTTAAGATTGATCAGTGCTAAATACATTTGGTTGGAGGAGGGAAATACATTAGTTCATAGAAATATGACACACTCCGTGTGTAAATTCATGGAAGGCAGGGGTGTAACAGAAAGGCACTGAGGAGGAGACAGGAATGTGTTATAGCACTGAGACCTGAAGTGTGAGGGGAGTCAAGGGCAGAACAGGTATCCAGAATGGAGCTGCTGGCCCCAGATATGTGGAGTGGCAGTGACTCAATAAAGTCACAATGAGCAAAACCTTTTGTAAGTACCTAAACAGAAATTAAGGATAGAGAAACAAAGGGTCTTTTTAGGTCCAATCTAGGGAAGGGTTAGGTCCAATTTAGGGGAAAGTCTAGAGAAGAATTTAGTTTAGTGAATGAAGGATAAAATTACAAGGGGACAGTCTTGAATTATTTAAATAAATAGTGTTTGCTGAGCCTATAACCTCAAGAATCTTTGGGGTCGTAGTGAAAGCAAACCAGGTATTTATGGATCCATATAGTGTCACCTGCATAGCCACTGCTCATGGCCACCTCTATGTGGACTTGAGGTGGTTTTTGTGTATCAGCTGCCTCAATTTCCTTCCTGCTCTTTGTTGTCACCATGGAGGGTCAAACTCACCTAAAGACTAGAATAGGCAGAAGACCCAACCATTTACATTCCTGTCTGGGCTCCCTTGCCAGTTCTGACCCTTTTGAAAAGTAATCCATTGAAAAAGAAACACACAGCCCTGCTGCTGTGACAAAAGAATCCTCAGGGTTGGGGAGAAGTTTCAACGTCTTATCTGATAATAGAGCCATATTGTCTTTGAATTATGCTATTCCAGGGAGACAGGGAACTCTAGATCCTGAGAAGGGTTAGTACCTGACACATAGCAGTACACTCTACAGGGCTGGAGGGAGGGAGGGAGGAAGGGAGGGAGGTAGGAGAAAGGAAGAAGGAAGGGAGGGGAGGAAAGAGGAGCAACAAAGCTAGATTTTTGGCTTTAAGTTTGATTATTTTAGCTATGAAAAGAGCTATGTCACTGATTAGATGGCAGATGAGGAGGCAGGGGTGCATGTTGATATCTGCTGACCTGAAAGTGCCCTGGAAGATTAGGAGGGATGCTGGGCCAGGAGAATCAGAAACAAGGCAGCCCTGAAATGCAGGAAGGTAGAGTAGTCTTTGTTCCATGTACCGGGGATTGGGGCTTTTTCATCATTGACCTGAGTGCTCTCTGAGAATGCTGAGGGACTGTGGAGTCCTATAGGATTTTGTGTGCCTGGGCTTCCTCGCCTGCTGCAGACACATCTCGTCACAATTTCTTCCTGGGATTCCTTTGTAATAATCCGGATTTAGAAGTCAGAAGACCTGGGTGGAGATGTGACACTGCTGTGGACTTCGGGAAGGTTACTTAACCTAAGGACGATAAGACAGCTTTTTAGAAGGTGGTTGTTGGATTCGGTGATAATTTGCATATGAAAAGACTTTCTGTAGTGATATGGTTATTGGGAAGTCTTTGCCATTAGAAGACAGAGCATTGTGCAAGGGGAGGAGCTTAAACTTTGGAGTCACAGATATTTGGTTTGGTTTTGAATCAAGGATATTTTATTACTAGCTCATTTCTGTGGGCAAGTTGTCAAGAATCTTTAATTCTGTATGATTTTTTAAAAAATTATGATTTTTTTTTTTTAATTTAAGAGAGAGTGCGAGTCTGGGAGAGGAACAGAGGGAGGGAGAGAGAGAGAAAATCCCAATCAGGCTCCAAGCTCAACATGGAACCACACATGGGGCTTGATCCCATGACCCTGGGAGCATGACCTGAGCTGAAATCAAGAGTTAGACACTCAACCAACTAAGCCACCCAGAGCCACCCAGGTGCCCAAATAAGAAAGTCTTTCTTTCTTTCTTTCTTCCTTTTTTTTTTTTTTTTTTTTTTTTTTAAAGTAGGCTCCACACCCAGCATGGAGCCCAACACGGGGCTTGAACTCACGACCCTGGGATCAAGACCTGAGCTGAGATCAAGAGCCTGACGCTTAACCAACTGAGCCACCCAGGTGCCCCTCTTCTCCTATATCCTGTTTTTAAATCAACATAGTGATACCTGCCTTCCAGTGTTGCAGTGTAAATAATGGAGGTACTATAAGTAATATTGTTATAACTGATTCAACAAACTTTTATTGGGCTTCTAATATATGCCATAAGACTTGGAATTCAAGACATAAAGTATAGTTTCTGATCTCAAGAATTTCACCATCTAATGGAAGACACGAGGTATACACAAATAGAATGAGGCTGGGAAGTGCTAGCAGAGGTGGGTACTAAGTGCTAGGGAGCATAGAAGAGGTTGCATTTCAGCTGCTTCTGGCGACCAGCAGAGTTCTCCAGGTAGAGGAGGTGAGGAGGTCACTCCAAGCAAGAGGAAGAGAAGCAGAGGACGTGGTGTGGTGCGGCTCACTGGGCAGGCTAGAGGAAGTCGGCCAGCTGGGACTCAAAGTAGGAGGACAGGTGAACAAGAAACATGCTCCAGGGTCAGATCACATTTATCCATGTTAATAAAAACACAGTTCAACTGAGTAAATTCTAAAGATCTTACTGGCTTTATACAACGATTCACAGATCAGGCAGCATCCAATCTAGCAGACAAAAAGGAGCTCCAAGGAGCTGTGCCAAATAAAAGACTTTTATCTGTAGAAGGGAGCAGGGATGAGGAATACTAGGCAAAAAAGCAGATTGATTTTTGCAGGGTTGCTTCCCATACAGATGATGGCAGGGGTCTATAAGGGAAATTGTTTAAGTAATGCTGATCAGGCGATTCCTGATCTGCTGGTTTAAGATTCCATTTCTGGGAGAGCCGAAACTGTAATTAAGTCTCGATTTAGAGATGTGGGGCTTAGCATAAACAAATCCATTTTAGGCTTGTTGTCTTGTTTTCAACACCTGCTAAGAAATTTGAATTTATATTGCAGCTTTTCTCTTAGTTTAATCTCTCCCTGATATACCGTGATCCATTGGTTTGCAAAATTTTTGAGAACTCTGTGTCACTCAAGTGAATTTTCCTGGTGGAAGGATTTTCCAGATTTCTAAAGATTGGGACTTTGTTTATAAAGTAGCTGGCCTCCTCTGTATTGTCAGAGTCCCTGACATAGAAAGCCATGAGAGATAACAACATCTAGAATTTTCTGTGCAGGCTATTTACAGAACAAAGCCAGGGAGGTTACAGGAGCCCTGTTATTCACGCAGGATGACACCCCAATTCATTCATTCACTCATTGCAAAGGCTCTCTGGCCCTGCTCGGGCTGCCGGGTGGGGCTGACACACCCCCTCCCCCTGATGTCGAGCTACTTCATAATCACCCAGCAGCAGCACCTCACACTGTCCCATTAGAGAGGCGTGTGCAGCCCGCTTGTTGGGCATGTTGATGCAAGCTTGGGAAGGAAAACATAATTCACTTTTGCCAGTGACAGAAATGTTAACACTTACTTGAAATAGCTGATAATCTGACACAGGAGAGTTAAAGGATTACTGTATTTCATTTGGCTAATAAGAAAAGCTGTTTAAAAGCTACATTAAAAAGACTTAATGTATGGTGACTGAGCATTGCTTTAATGTATTCTGTGTCATCAACTATTAGAATGCTGTCCCCCTCTTATTGCATTACCATAGATTTCTGCCTCTTTTCTCTGGGAGGAGATATAGTAGGAAGCAACATCCATTCACAGAGATCGTTTACAGAGACATTCATCCGGTAGACATTTCTCAAGTACCTACTGTGTGTCATGTGCACACCATGTGCTGGGGAATCAAGGACAAAGGAGATGAAGTCCCTAACCTCTGAGCCGTGGCATGTTTTTGGAAAGAATTAACTGGAGAAGACAGTAGACAAAAGATAAAGAAAAAACCTCATGTTTGAGATTTAGTTGATAGGTAAAATGTGCTTCTTCACTTATCATTTAAGGAATGAGGAAGCGGAGGCCTAGAAAGCTCAGTGACTTGCTGAGGGCACGGGGGCCAATCAGAGGGAAGTCTGTGTCTGTGCCCCTGAACTCTGGCTTCTTCTTTTAAAGCTGGAACACTATTCCCTGCAGCCCCATTCTCCTTGTGGGTGAGAATGAGTGCTCTGGGTACACAGCCCTCCCCCATGAGGCATATTCATCCCTTCCTGATGCTACCTACACCATGGAGAACAAACTTGGGAGGGATTTCTAAGGGCTGTGACCAGTGACCAGACAGGCCTCGGTTAACTGTACTAAGAAAGTTACTGTATGTGATCGGACTTTGTGCACATGTAGTACCGTTTAGACTGGAGGGTAGCTACTGGCTCTATTGATTGGACCAGCCTGTACCCTCTCCAGGGAAGCCAGACCTTGGCCCCAGAGAGCCATTCCCCCAGTGGTGCTGCATACCTTCCCTCTCCAGGCTTCTCTGTCTTCCTCCACGACTCCCCACATCTTCTGGTCAGGGAACCATACTGCTGTCCCTTTGGATGTCGGCTCTTGGCATCTTTGTGAGACACAGCAAATGTGGACACCTGGAAAGCATACAGGGACTCTTCCTACTAAGAAGGCAGCTCCTTCCTTACTGGTTACAGTGTCACTGTATACTTGTTAGGGGTGGGGCCAGCACATTCTCACTTCTCAGGTCCGGACACCAGAACAGGTAAATAAGCACGCATTTACCCAAAGGTGGGGATTATGTTGAAACCCAGGCACCTGGATTCCCAGCCTATCCTGTCTCACTGGATTCTCATCCCAGATCCCATACTCTGTGTACTTGCTGATTTACCCTGAGTGATAAAATCGCTCCTTCAGGAGGAGTTCAAACATAGTAATAACAAGGCTTCCTTACTGCAGTTAAAGGAAACTAAATGTCACTAATTTAGACCCAGCAGGAAAAATGTCATCTGAATTAGAGAACACTAAAACATAAAGCACTACATATATTTCTGGCAAGAAAAATTCACTGAGGTCCAAAGGAGTAGAGGACATTCTATTTTGTTCATTACCACATTTCCAGTCCCTAGCACATTCCTCATACGTAGGGAATGCTGAATCCTGGTGAAATGAATGGAACAATGAGCCAGTGAAAAGTAATAAGACAACTATTTTCACTGTCAGATAAATATAGAAAGAGCTGGCTACATAAATTGCAGGGCTCAGTTCAAAATCCAGGAAACAAATGCTATTAAAGATGCTAAAATATAAAGCGTTTTTTCTTTCTTGTGTAGTCTAGTGTGTCAGGGTCCTTTTTTAGTTGCCATTTAATGTCATTCTATGTACAGGAAAAATTGAAAATTAGAATAATTAGTATGAATTTTACTGTTTGTCATTATATTGCTCAATGCCCATTTCAAATGCAAACACAGGAACATTTTTAACATATTTGCAGAATAACCACACTCACTCAATTTGTATTTTGTGTCTCACACACGCATATGTATTTTGTTCTTACTGGAACAGTGGAAACTGTACACCAAATTCACTTTTTTTTTAAATGCTTTTATTTACTTTTGAGAGAGGCAGAGTCTGAATGTGAGCGGGGAAGGGGCAGAGAGAGGGAGACACAGAATCCAAAGCAGGCTCCAGGCTCTGAACTGTCTGCACAGAGCCTGATGCGGGGCTTGAACCCACGAACCGTGAGATCATGACCTGAGCTAAAGTCAGACGCTTAACCGACTGAGCCACCCAGGCGCCCCCCACTTCTTGATATGAGTACAGTCTATCAATACTTTCTACCTGTACCTTACCGATGAGTAAGGAAGGACTGAAAGAAAAGGGAATCACAAGTTGCCCTCTTTCCCCTTCCTTCTAAGCCACCACCTGCAGCACAACCTGTGGGCTGATTCAGGGAGGTAAGAAAGGATATGATAGGGTTTGTTGGTCATGTGTGCTTCTTAAAATGCCATTGCTTTCTTTCTGCATTTGAAACAAGTTCTGGTTCAACTCAGTCACAGGTTGAACACATTTACCTTGTCCTCACTTTGAGTCTTACTGAACAGGCAGACATTGTGGGTCCGTTGGAATTCTGTGCTCTTAGGGCATCAGGTAGGAGTGACGTGGAAGGGAGAACATGCATATTGAGCATCACTCCTCTGCTCCTGCCCCTGCTCCATAGTTCCACGGGATTTGACTTCTAAAACACAAGATCAGAGATAAAATCATTAGGGATTTCAGTATAGTGACAGGAGGGCGTTAAACCAAGCACAATGCAGGATGCACACCTATGAAGCCAGTTCTGCAAACTAATGGCCAGGGTCACCGGATAGAGTTCTGATCCAGCTCATTCTAATACAGAGCAGAAGCTCATTAGAAATCAGCAATCTAAGAGGCACCTGGGTGGCTGAGTCAGTTAAGTGTCAGACCCCAGCTCAGGTCCTGATCTCACAGTTCATGCGTTCGAAGCCCTGCATCGGGCTCTATGCTGACAGCTCAGAGCCTGGAGCCTGCTTGGGATTCTGTGTCTCCCTCTCTTTCTGCCCCTCCCCCACTCATGCTCTGTCTCTCTCAAAAATAAACATTAAAAAAAAGAAATTGGGAGCAGTTGTTGCCAAAGACCCTAAGGATTATATAGTCTAATATAGTTAATATAAATAATTAATAATAAATATAAATTAATATAGTCAACATAAACTATATTATAGTTTTATATTAATGTTCATTCAACAAATATTTTTTTTTAATTTTTTTTTTCTCAACGTTTTTATTTATTTTTGGGACAGAGAGAGACAGAGCATGAACGGGGGAGGGGCAGAGAGAGAGGGAGACACAGAATCAGAAACAGGCTCCAGGCTCTGAGTCATCAGCCCAGAGCCTGGCGTGGGGCTGGAACTCACGGACCGTGAGATCGTGACCTGGCTGAAGTCAGACGCTTAACCGACTGCGCCACCCAGGAGCCCCGCATTCAACAAATATTTATTGACTGCCTTTGATGGAACAGAATTATGCCTTCTCTGGGCTTACTTATAATACACATTCATTTACATTGTCTTCATTGTTTGGTTAGTACAAAAGTAAATTTCAAAACACTCATGTAATTATTATAAATTCTAAATCAGTAGAGTCTGGACAAATATTTTCCTACTTAGGAGAATTGCCTTAACTGTGGGACTTCAGATTTGGAAAACCACTGTGGTGAGGGAATTCATTTTTGAGGAACTGAAGATCTTAATGGAATTATTAAGACAAATATCAGAAATATTCACATAAAAGCTCTTATAAATGTTTTTGTATTAAAAAGAAACCATAAAAATACTAAATATAGTCAAGCAATGATCTCCCCCTAAATTATGAATAATGCATAGCATATTTATTTCTCTTCACCATATTTAGCTTGCTTGAAAGTTTTCAGTATCTCTCTTCCCCACCATTTCACTAGGACAGTTGTCAATTTGCTTTGCTTCGGTAAACGGAACGTGTGCCTACAAGCATATTTATGTGTCTTTCTCACCCCTTACACAAATGTTCCATGCCTTCCTCATGTTGTGGCTGGGAGCCCTCTTTTCTGATGTCACCTCCAGTGTGTGCAGTGGAGTCAGAGGAACTCAGCTGCTGGAGATAGAAAAGGTATTGAAAAGCCTTTAATGCACTCTGTGAGGAGGTATTCAATGCTCTTCCCTACCTGAATGGCTTGGGATTAAATTGCTTAGGTCTGTGCATGCTCCCTCCTTTCCTACATTCAGCCACTGCTGGGCCCTCTTCCTCCTTCCTAAGAAAGACAGTTCTAAGGGACTGATTTCCCCTCGTCTCCCCTTATCTTTCCCAAGGCTACAGTGCAAAATCTCCTTTTTCTTTGCCATCTGCTTTACCTTCTCTTCTATTCCCAAATCCCAGCTCTTTCTCTCTATATTTATTTTTTATTTTTAAAAAAAATTTTTTAATGTTTATTTATTTCTGAGACAGAGACAGAGCATGAGTGGGGGAGGGGCAGAGAGAGAGGGGGACACAGAATCCGAAGCAGGCTCCAGGCTCTGAGCGGTCAGCACAGAACCCGACGCGGGGCTCGAACCCACAGACTGCGAGATCATGACCCGAGCCGAAGCCGGACACTCAACCGACTGAGCCACCCAGGCACGCCTCTTTCTCTCTATTTTCAAAAAAAAATTTTTTATTGAGAGACAGAGACAGAGCATGAGCATGGGAGGGACAGAGAGAGGAGGAGACACAGAATCCGAAGCAGGCTCCAGGCTCTGAGCTGTCAGCACAGACCCCAACGCAGGGCTTGAACCCATGAACCGCGAGATAATGATCTGAGCCAAAGTCAGACCCTTAACTGACTGAGCCACCTAGGGGCCCCTCAGTTCTTTTTTAAAATTACTCCCAAGAGGACTAGCTTGCCATCATGTCTAGTAGAACCAAGTTGCTAAAAAGGTTTATAGAAGTAAATTTGTGTACAACTGAATTTTTCTTAAGGGGAATTTGCAATTACTAGGCATAACTGTATGTTTCTTCTTTGTGTGGAAAAAAGTATGGATTTGGATTAGATAAAGGAAGTTTCAGATTTTAGCTCTGCTCCCTTAGTCGCAAAATGACTGACCTTAGGAAAATGTACACACTTCTCTGAGCCTTGGATTTCTCAACTCTCCCCAAAATGGAAATAATAATATCTACCTTGTGGGCACCAGGCCAGGTTGTTGAATTTGAGGCAGACTGCGAAATGCATAAGCACTGTGAGGCAACTTATACAAACTTGTGTGTGTGTGTGTGTGTGTGTGCGTGTGCTTGGCTGCATGCACACATGTATGGAAAGAGAAAGGTGTGGGGGCACCTGGATGACTCAGTCGGTTAAGTGTGTGACTCTTGGTTTCAGCTCAGGTCATGATCTCATGCTCCGCATCTGGCTCTACCAGGACATTGCGAAGCCTATTTGGGATTCTCTCTCTCCCTTTCTTTCTCTGTCCCTCCCCCAATTGTGTGTGTGCTTGCTCACACGCTTTTGCGCGCGCGCGCTCTCTCTCTCTCAAAATAAATAAACATTTAAAAAAAAAAGAGAAAATTGTGGAAGAATTTTCCACAAATGTTGATGGCGGCTGGCTTTGGGAGACATTTGTTTTTTCCCTTATATCTTCCTGTAATGTTTGAATACTAATTAGTATATTAGCTGAGAAACCTTACGTAGCAGGTTGTTGTAGCCTTAAAAATGAAAAAAGATTATACACACACATACATGCACACACACATGTGGATGATTGTGTGTGTTTGCGTATATTTACAACCTGATATAAATAGCTACAACTTACTAAATTCCTGCTGAATTCTAGGTGTTTTGCTATGCTCTTTGTGCCCATTGTTTAGTTTAATCCTTACAACATCTTAACAGGTTGATATTACTCTAATCCTAGCACAATGTCTCATTCATCGTAGGTACCTGGGAAATGCCAGTTTTCCTTCTTTCTTCTGTGTTATATGATTGCTTCGATTTTTTCTTATTCTATTCATCACCAAAGACAGAAGCAATAGCTGATAGGTTTTCAGTGCTTTTGGGCACTGAAAATTGCATTTAATATTTTGGCGGTTGATGAAGCATTCCAGGCAAATATTTCACACATAATTTTGGGAGAAAGGGCTTCTCTGCTGTAATATGTACTTCAACTCTGATATCTCTCTGTAGAGATTTAGCTTTTTATTTTCTAATGACTGCTCTAGCTGGCTTTGTAACAAGGACGAAGTATGAGATTTGCTTAAAATTGATGCACATTATCAGTTGTTACCTTTTGCTATATAAATATTAACTAGGTTGTTTTCTCTCGAAAAGAAACATACAGTGGCAAGTACTTAAAATGTGACGGGATAGGTTGGAGACATAGAAATAATCTACTTTCTTCTAAAAATGTGTCTTTTGCTCCCTTCCGAGCATTAATTACCCAACTTTCAGACTCCTCAGATCAATAATTATTCATGACTGGGACCCATCAGCAGCTAGTAAGTGCTTTTGTGCAATTTTCAGGTCACTTTTGTTGTTGGAGCTTTTCCATTCTGTCACATGGAAATCCTTTTCTGCCAAGCATAAGTGAACACTTCTCAGCTGTGCTCCACAGGGGAGAGGCAATTCCAAGAAGGGCAGAGAGAGATGGAAAGGGGGAGTTTCAACCTTTACGGATGAGAATGTGTATTTATTCTTTCAAAACAGTAAACCTTGGAAAAAAATATTTACAAAGAAAGCAAGCATGTGCAGTGGCTCGCAACAGCTGAGGGCAGCTGAAGCGTCCTTGGTGACCGGGGCAGATGTAATGGGAGGTAAGATTTCCATCGCTGCTGAAGGGCAGAGCGGACCCAAAATGCCAGTGCAACTTTTGCATTTCTCTGACATACCTATTTACAACAATCCAAGCCCTGAATTGCTCTAAACTTAATGTGGCTTGCTTTAGAACGCAAGGCAGAGAGCCCAAGGGGAGATGTAGCAATTCTTATTGCTGTTGAATTGTTCCATATTGATTACACATAAAAGCTATTTGTCAGCTCTTCTCTTTTCTCGGCCACGTCCACCCTTCAGCCTCTCACATCCTCAAATGACCCAGTGGCCAACAGGACAGAAACTCTCTGGGTTTCTTAGTGGAACTTCCTTGTAGTGTGACAGCTCTCAGTCAGGGATGCCACTGAAAGGATTGCGGGCAGGGGAGGAAGATGAGCTGAATGGCCTGCCCTGCTAAGGGCCCTTCCAACTTTGTGGTTTCTGATTCTTTGTGAGTTCAGTGTTAAAGATGCAGACCCATCCTTTCATATGTGTGGTCTGTTCGTAAATGCTGACAGCATATGTGTTTAGGAAAAGCTTCTTCCTAAGTACGAAAGGAAGGCCAGTTTGTGTGTCCACATGCACAGGTAAGGAGTGTGGTTGCGTGCGTGTGCGCACACACACACGTGCACACCTAAAGATCTTGAAATTGGGGCTTGACAAAGAATTTTCACTTCTTTGTTGCAAATATGAAGCCTAATCTACAAATAAATCCTGAATGTGAAGGTTGACACTGTTTTAGAAACCAATAGAGCAGTTAGTAAACACCTTTTATTGCAAGGCCCACACTCAGTGTTTCATCTCAGACAGTATTTTCCATTGGCTTCTTTCCCTTGTTGTCCTGGGAGGAGTCCAGCTCCATGTCAGGAGGGCAGTGAGAGTGGAGACATGCAGAGACAGCCATGCAGAGGATGAAAAACACAAAGTAGGACTTAAAAAAATTTTTTTAAGGCATGGCATGAATATAGTTAAAGTGCCTAATCTTAAGGTGTCAAGCTCAATACAATTTCACATGTGTGTATGTGCTCATGCCCCCCACCTAATTCAAGACATAGAACATTTTAGGCACTCCAGAAGTTTCCCTCCTACACTTTCTCACTCAATACCACTTCTCCAGAGGTAAACACTATCCTGATTTTTATCACCACAAGTTAGTATTCAGCATATACACATATTTTTTGACTTCTTTGAGTCAACATTTTGTCTATGAGATTCATCTATTTTATCGCATATGAGATGTGATTAAAAAAACAAAAACCTCCCAGAAATTACATCTTCAAATGTATATTTACCTTTGAAGTGGGAGGCAGCAAACTTATGCTAAGTTTGTGGCAATGCTTCAGGATGTCTGGAAACTTACCCCAGAATCTTCTTCACAGCCAGTGCACAAGGCAGTCACACACAACCTGTAGGAGGGCTTCAGAGCCACACTTAGGTTTTGACTCCACCCTAAACTAGATCATCCTCTTTTCTTCATCAATTTATTTCTAAGTAACTTGCAGAATAGAATTTTCTCTCAAAAGATAAATAATAACTAAAATGTGCCACACCATGTTCTACATGAATAATCTCATTTAATCCTTACAACACATCTAACATTATCCCCAGTGTGAAAACACATAAACCAAGGCTCACAGAGAGTAAATCACTTGACCAAGATTATACGACCAGTGAACCGTGGACCTGGGATTTTAACACAAACTCACTGAGTTTACAGAACTGGTGGCTACTCTGGATTCTGAGGACAAATCTCCAGGACTGTTGCGAAGGATGGCAAAAGATGGCTCAGCTGGGAGGAACTGAATGGAGTCTAAAGGGATCACTCATTTTATATTATGGCCACACCCCCCAAGAGCCCAACCTCCATCATTGCACTCTGTGTCAGAATTGACCATTAGCAGGGTCTACAGTGGTGAGAACGGCAGATTGGATGATATTAGCATGCAATTTGGTGGGACAGGAGGCTGAGTAGGGCAGGGGATAATTGAACAAGGTGAAAGTATTGGCTCTAACTCCTACTAGCTATTGTGATTTGGGGACAAGGATCTACAGTTGCTCCTTGAACAATTTGGGGGTTAGGGGCCCTGACTTTCCACACAGTCAAAACTCTGCATGTAGGTTTTGACCTCCAAAGACTTCACTAAAGAGCTTCCTGTTGACTGGGCATGCCTTACCTATAACATAAACAGTTGATTAATATATATTTTATATGTTATATACTGTATTCTTAAAGTAAGCTAGAGAAAACAATGCTATTAAAAAACATTAGAAAAGAAAATACATTTAAAGTATTGTGCTATGTTTGCCAAAAGAATCCACATGTAAGTGGGCCAACGGCATTCAAGCCCATGTTGTTTGAAGGTATTTCATTTTTCCAAAGACTGTCCTATCATCTGTAAAATGGGAAATAATGATAATATGGTTCTTGTAGGGTTTTGCCAGTATTAAATGATTTGGGTAAAGCACTAACACAGCACCTTAGTTATCAATAATTGTCAACTCAGAAACACTCTTACATTTAATATAAGCAAATACCCACTCTTGAGTAGGTTTAGAACAGAGCTTTATCAAAGTAACATGACAGCAAGGGAGAGCATCAAACTGGGTTGTTGGAGTTGTTTGTGAAAGTGAAGAAAGAATCACATTGGCAGGCCGGCCAATACTGGCCACTCATTTAATCAATTCATTTACTTCTCACAGCCCAAACACTGCCATTAAAAGGGTTTATTTGGATGCTTCCCTCTGTCTATATTGATTCCTTTTCAGTGAAAATATTGATAAGTTTGTCTAGATCGGGACCTTAAAGTTACTTAATTATTGATTGAAAACAGTTGCTCAGGCTGAGGAGGTGGGTTTTTGCTTTGTTTCACAACTAAAAGAAACAAGCAGGATTTCTGCAGGATACAGCTGGCACCAAAACCCCTCCTGAGTGAGCTAACTCATGTTAGCTCTGTGCCTCAGCCTGGCGAGCTGCAGCATCCGTATCCTCAGACTGTACATGTGCTTGACATTTGTCAGCAACTGGAAGTAAATCAGGGTGGTACCACCGATAGTGATGAGACCCAGCTCAGGGCTAGGATGAAAAATGAATGTGGATTTGAAGTCATTTGGGCATGTTTTTTGGGCCATTCCTTACCTCTATCAGTGCAGAAGCATCTAGCAATGCCTACCAGCACCTGAAGTGCCCTGGAGGACACAAAGATCTGGGAAAAGTGGCCCCTGACCTCAAGGAGTTGAGAAAAAGTTAGGAGTAGGAGGTGAGCTTTTAAATCAACATAATAAAGGCTAGGGAGAGGTTAAAATACTATTAGAGTATAGTGTTATGGATGCTCAAATAAGGAAAGAAGTTTATCAAGGGAAAAAAGGTCTTTTCAGAAAAGCTACATTAATTCATTGAACAAGTGCAAAAGATCAAACTAAGTATTGTGTTTTGTTTGTAGAGATCTCCATTTGCCACAAGGCTTATTGCTCCATGGTCCTACCCAGGCCCAAACCATTCACACATTAATGCTACCTGCCTGGTTGTTGTAGATTTTTGGGTTTGCAGATGCCTACTGGAATTTACTTCATCAAAGAGCTTATGGTCTACTGTGTGGAGTGGGGTGCAGTGGGGAGGAAGGAGAGGTGTGACAGTGACATTTACCTCAAGGTAATGGCTTTAGCAGGAGGAACGTTTATTTTCTCTTATGTAAACAAAGTCAGGAGGTAACCAGTCCACATATCATGACTCTTTCTATCAAGTTACTTTACCATCTTTAGCACATGGCTTTCTTCTCATGGTCTCATGCGTCTGCTTAAACCTCCAGTGCCACAACTGCATTCTAGAGAGAGGGGAAGATGAAAGGGAGGAGAAGAGCACAGGCCTTCCCTCTAACGGTATTTCCTAGAGGTTGCATATGGAATTTCTGCTTCTCTCACATGGTCAGCACTCAGTCATGTGGCCACATACCTCACTAAAAGAGGGGCTTGGAAATCTTGTCTTCGGGGGCATCTGGGTGGCTCGGTTGGTTAAGTGTCTGACTGTTGATTTTGGCTCAGGTCATGTTCTCATGGTTCGTGAGATCGAGTCCTGCGTGGGGCTCTGTGCTGACAGCTCAGAGCCTGCTTGAGATTCTCTCTGTCCCACTCTCTCTGCTCCTTCCCCCACTTGCATGTGTGCACTGTCTCAAAAATAAACAAACATTTAAAAAAACTTAAAAGAAATCTTGCCTTTATTCTAGTACTTACGTAGTTAACTAAAGACTGGGGATTTTACCATTAAAGAAGAAGCAGAGAAGTAGTATGGAGAGAGATGTGGCAGTCTCCGTCATGGAGGGTTTTGCAAACACATAAACATCTCTCCATAGGAGCTGGCAGGTACATTTTTGCTGTAGCAGAAGCATGACCAAATGCCATGGGAGAAGAGAGGGAGCTTTGAAACCTAGGGAGGAGTTCATGAAGCATCTGGCATTTTAGTATGGGGAATTTGGGAGCAGACTACTCTAAGTGGAGGGAACAACCTTTAAAAATTATTTGAAAAAATCATAGAGACATAGAAGTTCATGGTCAGTTTAAGAAAAGACAAATGGTTCACTGTTACTGATCTCCAAATATATAGAGGGCCAGGGAGGTAGCAGAAGATAAGGTTGGGCATCCATATTGGAGCTAAGTCTCATCGTCTTAATGATCATTCAAAAAGCTTAAGCCTTATTTTGCACATAATCACAAGCCATAGAATGTGTATCAGAAACCTCTAATTGTCCTTTCATATGAACTCATTCCTCATCCTAAAAATGGCTGGACTGTGGTAGACACCCTGTCTGCAGCTCTCGTTGCCTTGTCCCTCTGCCTTGGCCAACCTCAGCCATCTTGGACAGAGTTCTTTACCTTGATCCTGAGCCTCATTACTCATTCCCATTCCAAGCAGTCACTACCAACCATATGAATTTAGAATGAGAGATAAAACCTGTTTTCCACCTGAATTACATGATCTTCTTGGTTCTTTCCTGCTATGAAATGTCAACAATCTATAATTCTCTAAGAGAATATTAATAGAAATGCTTTCCACTTCAGCTTCGGCTAAAGATCCAGGGATAGAGGCTGAGTACAAAGCAATAGGTGCCAAGAATGCCCTCATGCCAAAGCAGGGGGCTAGATCATGCATACAGCTTCCCAGAAAACTGCATTCATAAACGTTAGCTAATTGCACACTTTGATGATATAAAAGGTCTGAACTAAAAGAAACAAGGGGAAAAAGTGTACGAAGAAAGTGTTACAATGCTGGAGTGTTGGAGGCTGCTTGGAGAGCTTGTTCTCTGTCCCTGGAATTTGGGGACACAGTGGATTGCTCTATGGCAAACCAACCCTCTGAATACTTTTAGAGGCAGAGAGAGCCATGAAGAGTGGAAGGCCATACTAAGAGAAAACTCTTGCCCCCACTTAGAGCATGTATGTGAAGTTAGAAGTCAAGAACAATCTGTATGGGTGTTATCATGTGTAAAATAGCTTATTTTAATGCTCCATTACAACCTTGGTTATTTCCAGAGCTTAACTAGCTTAAGGACTCCGACGACGTTTGAGAGTGCTATAGCTTTCCCTGAGCTTCCCAGGTAAGGGGAGTCTCGCATTTATTTTCTCGAACATGGCTGGAAGACACCCAGCCTAAGAAAGAAGAGGTGAGAGGCCTCTAGATTTATTTGATCAGCACAACAAAAATAGAGTCTTTAAAACTTTTTACTATTACAAATTACTAGATGTCAAATGTTAGATAGCAGTGGAATCAGAGGACAAAGCTATTTCAGCCCCAGCCTTTTATTACTGTGAGGTAATAAATGTGAAGACTGAAACAGCACCACTTGGCATGAGCAACAGAATGGTTCACTTGAAATCTTTTGTTTCAGGTCCCAAGGGTTATTCATAGTAATCATTGAGCCTGATTTATCACTGTTCTCCTCCCACCATTTAAATTATCTTAACAGCTTTACTGAGTTACAAACTCAGTAAATAAGTTTATAAGTAAATAAACTTCACATATTTAAAGTGCATAATTTGATGTTTTGACATATGTATATACCTGTGAAACGATCACCAGAATCAGGATAATGAACATGTTCATCACTTCCAAATGTGTGCTTGTTTCCCTTGTACTACATCCCTCCTCCTTCTCCTTACCCTGCTGTGGTCCCCCAAGCAACAACTGACCTGCTTTCTGTCACTTTGGATTAGTTTGCATTTTCTAGAATTTTCTATAAACAGAATCATACAGAATGCATTCTTTTTTTTTTTTTTCCTGGCTTCTTTCACTCAGTATAATTATGTGGAGATTCATACATGTTGTGTATATCCATAGTTCATTCCTTTTTACAGCTGGGTAGTATTCATTATATAAATATAATATCCTTTGTCCATTCACCTGTTGATAGACATTTGGATTGTGTCTGGCTTTTTGTCTGTTGCAAATGAAGCTGCTATGTACATTTGTGTATAAGTTTTTATGTGGACATATTTTATTTCTTTTGAGTGTATAGCTAGGAGCATAATGGCTGAGTCACGTGGCAGGTCTATGTAACTTTTTAAGAAACTGCTATACTGTTTTCCGAAATGGTTGTACTATTTTATATTCCCACTAGCAGTGTATGAATGTTCTAGTCCCTCCACATTCCTCACCAGAATTTGGTGTGGTCAGTCTTTGTAGTCATCCTAATAGAGGTGTAGTAGTATCTTGTGGTGTTAAACTCTATTTCTCCAGTGACTAGAGATGATGATATTGAGCATCTTTTCATGTGCTCATTTGTAAACCATATATTTTTGGAGAAATGGAGTTGTCTGTTCAAATGGATTTCTGTATATTGATTTTGTGTCCTATGACCCTACTGAATTCATGTATCAATTCTAGTAGTTTTTTGGTGGAGTCTTTAATAGGATTTTCTATATAGAGTATCAGGTCATCTGCAAACAGTGGAAGTTTTACTTCTTACCAATTTGGAAGCCTTTTATTCCTTTCTCTTATCTGATTGCTCTGGCTAGGACTTCCAGTAATATGTTGAGTAAAAGTGGTGAGACTGGACATCCTTGTCTTGCTCCTGACCTTAAGGGGAAAAGCTCTCAGTTTTTTACTATTGAGTATGTTAGCTCTGGGTTTTTCATATGGGGCCTTTATTTGGCTGAGGTGTGTTCCTTCTAAGCCAACTTTGCTGAAGGTTTTTATCATGAATGGATGTTGTACTTTTTTAAATGAATTTTCTGCATCTATTGAAATGATCAGATGGTTTTTATTCTTTCTCTTGTTGATGTGATGTATCACATTGATTTGCGAATATTGAAACGTCTTTGTATCCCAGGAATTAATTCCGCTTCATTGTGGCGAATGATTTTTTTAATGTATTGTTGGATTTGGTTTGCTAATATTCTTTTGAGAATTTTTCTATTTTCATCAGAGATATTGGCCTCTAGTTCTCTCTTTTTTTTTTTTTGTAGTGGTTTTAATATCAGGGTAATGCTGGCCTCATAGAATGAATTTAGAAGCTTTCCTTCCTCTTCTATATTTTGGAATAGTGTGAGGAAAGTTTGTATTAATTCTTCTTCATGTGTTTGGTAGAATTCACCTGTGAAACTATCTGCTCCTGGACTTTGTTTTTTGGGTTTTTTTTTTTTATTACTAATTCAATTTCATTGTTGGTTTTCAGTCTGTTTAGATTTTCTATTCCTGATTTAGTTTGGTGGGATTATGTTTCTAGGAATTTATACATTTCTTCTAAATTGTCCAATCTGTTGGCATATAATTTTTCACAATATTCTTTTACAATCCTTTGTATTTCTGTGGTGTCAGTTGTTACTTCTTCTCTTTCATTCCTGATTTTTTTTAAAATTTGAAAAATAATGATGTGTCTGGCTAGAGGTTTATCAATTTTGTTGATCTTTTAAAAAGCTTCTAGTTTCATTGATCTGTCCTATTGTGGGTTTTTGGTTTTGGTTTTGGTTTCTATTTCTTTTATTTCTGCTCTAATCTTTATTATTTCCTTCTTTCTTCTGGTTTTGGGTTTTATTTTCCCCTTTCTAACTCCTTTATGTGTAAGATTAGGTTGTTTATTGAGTTTTTTCTTCCTTCTTGAGGTAGGCCTGTGTAACTATAAACTTCCCTCTTAGAACAGCTTTTGCTGCATCCCAAAGATTTTGAACTTTTGTGTGTTCATTTTCATTTGTCTCCATTTATTTTCTCTTTGATTTCCTGGTTGACCCTTTCATTATTTAGTAGCATGTTTTTTAACTTCCACGTATTTGTGTTCTTTCCAGATTTTCTTCTTGTGGTTGATTTCTAGTTTCATAGCATTGTAATTGGAAAAGATGGATTCAATCCTTTTGAATATATTGAGACTTGTTTTGTGGCCTAATATGTGATCTGTGCTGGAGAATGTTACATGTGTAACATGAAAAGAATGTGTATTCTGCTGTTTTAGAAAATAATACTCTGAATATGTCTGTTAGATCCATCTGGTTTAATCTATCATTCAAAGCCATTGTTTCCTTGTTGATTTTCTATTTGGATAATTTATTCATTGATGTAAATTGTATACACCTGCTATAATTGTATTACTATCAATGATTTCTCCTATGTTATTAATTGTTTTATGTACTTAGGTGCTTCACGTTGGGTGCATGAATATTTACAATTATTATATCTTCTTGTTAGATTGTCCCTTTATGATTATATAGTGTTTTTCTTTGTCTCTTGTTACAGTCTTTGTTTTAAAGTATCTTTTGTCTGATACAGGTATAGCAACCTCACTTTCTTTTGACATCTGTTTGCATGATAAATTCTTTTCCATTCCTTCACTTTCAATCTTCCTGTGTCTTTAGGTCTGAAATGAGTCTTATAGGCAGTATAAAAATGGGTCTTCCTTTTTTAATCCATTCTGTCACCCTTGCCTTTTGATTAGAGCAGTTAGTCTGTTCACATTCAAAGTAATTACTGATAGATGTGAACGTACTGCCATTTTATTACTTGTTTTATAATTGTTTTTGGAGTTTTTCTCTGTACCTTTCTTCTTTTACTCTCTTCTCTCACGGCTTTCTGGATATCTTTAGTGATATACTTGGATTCCTTTCTCTATTTTTTTTTTTTTTTGTTTTGCATTCTATTACTTGTTTTTGATTTGTGGTTACCATTTGGTTTACATATAACATCTTATGCATATAACAGTCTGTATTAAGTTGATGGTCGCTTAAGTTTGAACCTATTCTAAAAGCATTAAATTTTTACTACTCCCCCTCACCACCATGTTTTGGATATATGGTGTCCTACTTTGCATCCTTTCATTTTGTAATCCCATGACTGACTTTTATAGATAGACTTAATTTTACTGTTTTTGTACTTCCTACTTTTCTTACTCCAGCTTATGATCTTTCCTTTCCACTCAAAGAGCCCCTTTAACATTTCTTGTAAGGCTGGCTTAGTGGTGATGTATTTCTTTAAGTTTTGTTTGGGAAATTCTTTCTCTTTCCTTTTATTCTGAATAATAGGCTTGCTGCATAGAGTATTGGTTGTAGGGGTTTTGTTTTTTTGTTTTTCCCCCTTTTAGCACATTGAATACATCATATCACTCCCTTCTGGTCTGCAAAGTTTCTGCTGAAAAACCAGCTGATAGCCTTATAGACTTGCTCTTGTATGTAACTGCTTCCTTTGCTCTTGTTGCTTTTAAAATTCTCTATCACTACTTTTTGCCATTTCAATTATGTGTCTTGGTGTGGACCTCTTTTAGTTGATTTTTTTGGGATTCTCTGTGCCCCCTGGATCCGGATTTCTATTTCCTTCCCCACATTTGGAAAGTTTTCGGGTATTATATCTTCAAATACATTTTCTGCCCTCTTTTCTCTTTGTTGTCCTTCTGGGATCCCTATAGTGTGAATGTTACTACACTTGATGGTGTAATTGAGTTCCCTAAGTCTATTTTCATTTTTTATTAGTCTTTTTTCTCTCTCCTGCTCAGCTTGATTGCTTTCCAGTACTCTGTCCTCCAGATCGCTGGCCCATTCTTCTGCTACCTCTATTTCTTCCCTCTAGTGTATTTTTAATACACTAAATCAGTTATTGAGTTCTTCATCTTTCATTCTTTTTATGTTTTCTGTCTCTTTGTTGTGAGTCTCACTGAGGTCCTCCACTCTTTCTCAAGTCCAGTGATTATCTTTATGATAATTACTTTAAATTATCTATCCGGTATATTACTTACATTTATTTTGTTTATCTCTCTTGCTATGATTTTGTTCTGTTCTTTCATTTGGACATATTTCTCCATCTCTTCATTTTGTCTCTCTCTGTGTTATATGTTAGAAAGGTCAGCTACATTTCCTGCTCTTGAAAGGCATGGCCTTATGTAGGATAGGTCTATAGTGCCCTGTAGTGCAATGTCCCTTGTTTACCAGAACCTGACACTTGAGGGGTGTCTCCTATGTGTGTTGTGTATGCCCTACTGCTGTGGCTGAGTGACATTTGCCTCAGTCCAGTCATCTGCAAGAGCTCTCTTTGCCTGTTGTGGGCAGGGTTTGGTCCCTGTGTTGTTAGTGGGCTAGTCTAGGCCACCTTGGGCTTGAGTTGGGTTAGATCAGCTGTTTCTCAGAGCTGTGGTAGTATTGAACTACAGGGTGCTTTCCCCATGTTGTACCCCAAGAAGCTTTCATTGGTGGCTGGCGCCCTGCAGTCAGACCAGAGGTCTGCCCCCAGCCCATTGCTAGAGCCATAGTCATACTGCTATGTGTGGTCTTCTTCCTCTTCATGGGGTGGGAGTCATTTTAAGGTAGTGCTGACCCCTGTTGGGGCTGCTTGCACACTGCCATGATTGTGGCAATGCCTTGGGTGCACTCCTACTAAGGGAATGTTGGAGGGGGCAGGTCCATAGGAGAACATGGGTGTGGGACACATGATATTACCAAGGTTTGCACTGGTCTGCTATGGGAGGGGACCTGGAGCTTCTTTGGAAAGCTGCCAGGGCCAGGCTGGAGGGGATAGTTCACAGGGGAACACAGGTGCAGAAGGTGTTAGCAAACTAGGTGGAAAGTGCTCTTGCTACACTGGTTCCTGCAGGTGTCCATGTATCTAGGCTAGGTTGTGGGGGAGGAAAGTGGTACCCTCCAGCATTTTTGTTCTTGGAGAAGTCTCCCAAAGGCTCCTGCCCCTCGAGCACATGCTGAGATTAGTAAATAAATGTCCTTCCCATATACTTCAGGCATTTTTCAAACTGCTGCTTCTATGCTGTATCTCAGTGGGGCTGTTTTCTGTGCTGTGTCTTCAAAGGCCTGGACTCATTTTTGTCTCACTCTGGCTCTCCCAGAATTGAGCCCACTGGTTTTTAAAGTTCCAAGTGTTAAGCCCCACTGTAAGAAGTTCAGAAGTTAAGCCCCTCTGGTTTTCAAAGCCAAATGTTACAGGGATTCTTTTTCCCAGTGCAGGTCCTCTGTACCTAGTTGCCTGGTGTGGGGTCTGCTCCTCTCCTGTCTCTGCGCCCATTGCATCCCTCTCTCCCATAGATAGTTCCGTGGGTCAGGTTGGCTCCCAACTACATTTCTGCCCTTCCTACCCTCTTTGATGTGGCCTCTTTACATTTAGCTCTGGAAGATGTGTTCTGCCAGTTTTCAGGTCACTTTCACTGGGTCATTTACACTGATGTGGGACTAGGTGAGCCCAGGATCCTCCTAGTCTGCCATCTTCCCCAGAATTTGTCTCAAACTTGAGATCTTTAGGAATCATCTGGAGAACCCATTAAACTAAATTTCTATGGACCACTAACAACTATCTTAATAGAGGGAGTAGATGGACCAGGAATCTGTAGTTTAACATAGACCTTAAATAATTCTGTTGCAGGAGGTTCACAGCCATTGTGGAAACACTGATCTTACCTAACATTTGGTCAGGTGCTATGAAAATACTTATGAGAAAAATATTTGTTACAGTCTATGATAACAGTGAAGATTTGGCATAATTGTTAATTGGTACCTGGTCATGTTTTTAACTCACTTCTGCTACATAAATGAATGAAAAATGAATGCCTGGATTAATGAATTAATGGATTTAAATTCTGCTTCTGTGTTCATAAATTGATGAGATTTATGTATAATAACCATATTAGTTATTGATCTAATTATTAGTGCCATATAATTTGTATTGATTTTCTAAAAACATATTAACTTTCAGCCCAATAATATATTTACACTCTAAAACAACTTAGCAAATCCTTTTCAAAATAGTATAAATGCAAATTCTAGTCCAATGCTAGCAATATACTCATGAACTTGGGGTTAGAAATGTAGGAAATATTGAAGCTTCCTTGGGTTTATGAATGTTTTAACAAGAAAAAAAAATCACCAGTTAAAGAAAAATTTAACACCTATGGTCAGTTGTAAACAGTTACTCTTTACAATATGTCTTATTTCCTCAAGCATTTATTTTTGATGTGTAACAAATAATACACAAGTGACAGAATATAAATATGTTTAAGATGCTCAGTTTATATTGACCACTTGATGTATCATGGCAAATAAAATCCCAGTAGAGAAACACTTCTTGGTTACAGATAGATTTTCCTTCTTTCCAGAGCTTAGGATAGTCAATAAATTAATAATTAATTTAGTACTTTAAAAAATTCTTTCATTATCAAATCTATTTTACCAAGAAAACATTCTCTCTTCTGATAGTTTGAGACTGTCAGTAAATGAGAGAAAGGGTTTGAATTTTATAAATGAGTCTCATGAAAGACTTATAAATTAGCTCAATACTGTAAATAAAAGCAAAGGATTATAAATTCACAAATGCTTATTTTTTTTAAAAAAATATTTATTTTGAGAAAGAGAATAAGAGAGTGGGGGAAGGGCAGAGAGAAAGAGGGAGAGAATCCCAAGCAGGCTCTGCACTGTCAGAACACAGCCCGACTTGGGGCTCAAATTTATGAACTGTGAGATTATGACTGAGCTGAAACCAAGAATTGGACACTCAGTCAAGTGAGCCACCCTGGCACACCCACAAATGCTTATTATTATTTTTTTTTACCATTGAGATGCTTAAACAGAACTTTCATTCAGAAATATGATTGTTTTGATGGTGAAATGTTTTCATTATTTTACAGATAACGCAATCAGGGGAGAGGGACAGAGGTAGATAGAGAATCTAAGCTGTCTCCATGCTCAGCATGGAGCCCAATGCAGAGTTCAACCCCACCGCTCTGGGATCGTGACCTGAACTGAAAGGAGTTGTATGTTCAGCCACTGAGCCACCCAGGTGTCCCTAGATGGTGACATTAAGAACTTTAAAACTGATAGCCATCTCCCACACTCAGACACAAGCACACACATCAATGACAGTGTGTAGTGGGCTAAGAAACAGTGATTAAACATGATCCAAGCCAAAGCAAGATACCCATACCTCTGGAATATTTCCATATGTCTGTGGTAGAGACTCTCCATTGACTATAAAAAGTACTCTTGTCCTTACTCTCAATGCTGAGCCAATGAGTCATTTCCAAGACCAAGAAAAAAAGAGACAGAACTTAAATCCCAATGAATGTCTCTATCACTTTTTCCCCAGCAACATTGTCTTCTTGAGATACATCTTTCCGGTTAGGTACTAGATAAAACCTCTATAAATATGTGCTTTTAAAATAGGTCTTCCTCTACTTTTTATTCCTTCTCCCATTTCTTGATTTGACAAACTCCTTTTCATCCTTAAGGAAGTATCTTCTCTTTGTTGAAGGCTACTTTCTCTAGCCTTCTCAGGCAGATTATGGGTCCTCTTCTGTTGTATTGGTGTTATTGTTTGCATTCCTCCTAGTCTGAGTATGCCTCAGTGAAAGGACTTATTACTCTTCATCTCTGGCAAATACACATGTGCACACACACATGCATACAAACATATACATGTGTGCACACACGTTCAAAAATTGGTGCTAAACAATTTATATTCATGTATATACATATATATACATATCCACACACACATAAATTTTTAGTTTCAGGTAAAATAAGGAGATAATGAAACCTATAACCTTAAAACTTTTAGAAGAAAATATATAAACACAAACATACACATACACACACACACCCACATATTCACTTAATAAAATGAGCTGGGAATGGTTCCTTTTTCAATTTGCTGAATAATTCATGTAAGATTGGAATCATCTGTTCCTCGAACATTTGTTAGAACTCACCTTGGAATCCTCTTGAGCTTAGAGTTTTTTTGGTAGGAAAAATGTTTGGGTACTGATTCAATTTTTTTATAAGAACATTTTAAGAACATTTGAAATTCCTCTTTAATTTTTGACAGTTACAGGAATTTGCACATTACCCAAGCTTTCAAATGTGTTATTAAATTTGTTCATAATATTCTTTTTTACCTTTTAAATCTCTGCTCCCTCTGTATTTATGTTGCATTTCTATGCCTAATATTATTTTGTGCCTTTTTTCTTTGCTTTTTTTTCTTCAGTCTTCCTGATAGTTTATGTATTATTCCCATTAAAGAAACTACTTTAAACTTAATTTATATTCTCAATTATTGCTTTGTCTTACATTCCATTAATCTCTCCTTTTACCTTTATTATTACCTTTTAAATATTTTACTTTGGCTTATTCTGTTGTGTTTTTTTTAATAAACATTTTTGTTCATGGCTTAATAATTTTTTCAACCATTTTTGAAACCATAATGTAAGCATTCAAGATAATAAATTTCCTGGAGAGCCTGGGTAGCTCAGTCAGTTGAGCGTCCGACTCTTGATTTTGGCTCAGATCATGATTCCAGGGTCTTTGGATCGAGCCCCACATCAGGCTCCACACTCAGCATGCTTAAGATTCGCTCTCTCTCTCTCCCTCCACCCCTCTTTCCCACTCACACTCTCACTTGCTGTCTTTAATTTTTTTTTTTTAACGTTTATTATTTTGGGACAGAGAGAGACAGAGCATGAACGGGGGAGGGGCAGAGAGAGAGGGAGACACAGAATCGGAAACAGGCTCCAGGCTCTGAGCCATCCGCCCAGAGCCCGACGCGGGGCTCGAACTCACGGAGCGCGAGATCGTGACCTGGCTGAAGTCGGACGCTTAACTGACTGTGCCACCCAGGCGCCCCTCACTTGCTCTCTTTAAAAATAAAAAAAGCTTACAAGTTTCCTTCAAGTATCATGTTAGTTGTCTCTCACTAATTTTGAAAGGTAGCATTTTTAAAACTGGTAAGTTTCATCTGATTTCCATTTTAGTTTCTTCTTTTACTTATGAGGTAAACAGAAGCATACTTTTTAATTTTCAGAATTATTGATATAACAATACTGATCTAGTTGTATGGTGGGCTGTATAATACCAGTTGATATCAGTTTTTATTCAAACTTGTTGAGATTCACATTAGGTCTGGCCACTTTTTATAAATATTCCTTTTGAGCTCAAAAAGAATATGTATTCTCCAGCTGTCAGAAGCAGTGTTTTATGTGCATGATTAAACTTGTTGCTTATGTTGTTCAAATACTCTATATCATTACTGGTTTCTTATCTATCAAAAGTGAAAACATTGCCCACCAAGATGATAGATTTATCAATTTCTCCTTATTCTATCAATTTTTACTTTAAATATTTTGTAGGTATCTTGTTAGATACATGGAAATTAGAATTGTTGTATATTCCTGGTAAATCTAAACTTTTAACAATATATAGTGATCATCTTTATCTATAGTATGCTTGTTACCTTAAACTCTATTTTGCCTATATTAATATAGCTACATCAACTTTCTTCTGCGTATTATATTTTTATTCATTTAAAAAAACTTAAAAAAAAATTTTAATGTTTATTTATTTTTGAGAGAGAGGGAGAGACAGAGCATGAACAGGGGAGGAGCAGAGAGAGAGGGAGACAGAATCAGAAGCAGGCTCCGAGCTGTCAGCACAGAGCCCGATGCAGGGCTCAAACCCACGAACTGTGAGATCATGACCTGAACTGAAGTCCGGTGCTTAACCAACTGAGCCACCCAGGCGCCCCTAAAAAAACCTTTTAATTGCTTCTTTAATTTGTAATGTTTTCCTAGTATATAGAACATACATTCTGGATTTGTATGTTTTATCTAGTCTGATAATTTAAACTTATAAATTCTAGTCTATTTACATATATCATGATTACTCATATATTTGGATTTATTTTACCACCTTCTTTTGTGATTTGTTTCATATTGCTCCAATTGTTTTAAATTTTCCTTTTTCCCTCATTCTTTTGGATTGAGATCCACCCCCATTGAATTTTTCCCTTCATTAACTTGGAAATTATATATTTTATCTTTATTCTTTTAGTCATTATCCTAAAATTTTAATATGCTTATATATCTTAACAAATTATAATTTCAATGAGTAGCTTTATCTTTAAGGAATTTAGAACTTTCACACTCCATTTCCATGTGCCATTTACATGCTCCTGTTGTCTAGACACTTTGTTCCAACTTATTTCCTTAACTCCCTAAATTGGACATCATTGTTATTGTTTTATATATCATTAACCTTTTTAATGCTCCTACCATTTTCTTCTTGCATTCCAGTTTTTTTTTTTTTTTTTTTTGCAATCATTTCCTTCTTCCCAAAATAATTCCATGAGTCTTTGAGAATTTCTACAGTGAGGATCTGCTGATAGTACATTATTTCAGTTCTGGTTTGTCTCCCACCTCCTAAAACATTAATTGGATTCTCCAGGATGGGAGAGAGGATCTCAATCGTGTGAAATTTTGACAGCTCAAAGCTTCTCCATGGTTGCTGTAGATAGTGACAGGAACCCCTTGTTGTTACCAAGACAGTAACAAGGTCCTCTAGAGAGAGATGTTTTTATAAGCATGGCCACAGCCCTCTAGAGCAGGGTTTCTCCACTTTGGCACTACTGATGATTTCATATTTTGGACCAAATAATTCTTGGTTATAGTGAGTGGGTTCTTCTATACATTGCAGGATGTGCAGCATCTTTGGCCTCCATCCACTAGATGGCTTATGTGCGACAACCAAAAATGTCTCCACAAATTGGCAAATGTCCTCTGGGAACCAAAAGTGTCCATGGTTCAGAACCACTCCTGTAGGGCTACATTAGGTAGGCAAGTTCAGGTGACATGTCTTCATTGTCTCCTCGCAATTGTGCTCTGAGTCACTTGAGGATCTTCACATTTTCTCATTTGTAACAGAGCCAACATCATCTGCATCAAAAAAATTAAACATATATATAGTGTCTTATTTATTACACACACACACACACACATATACATACATACCATATTGTATATACACACACATATACATACAAATATATATATATATAGGGAAAGAGAAAAAAGAGAAGAGTCAGATTTTCAATGGTTTACCAAAAAGGAAGTAAATGGGAGGCAAAAGGACCAGGTACAAAATGTACACACAAGTAACCTTCAGAGCTTGTACCTCCATAATGATAGTGTCTCTGGTTTCCTCTAACTTGTTGCCATGTAAGAATTTGAGCATAGTGTTGCAAAATATACTGATTTTTCAGAAGTCATAAGATCCTTGTGTGTATATATGATGTATATACATATAATGTTTCTTCTTTTAAATATAGATCTATGATTTTTTTTATTTAAAAAAAAATTTTAATGTTTATTTCTGAGGCAGAGAGAGAGCATGAGTCGGGGAGGGTCAGAGAGAGAGGGAGACACAGAATCAGAAGCAGGCTCCAGGCTCTGAGCTGGCAGCACAGAGCCCGACGCGGGGCTCGAACTCACAAACCGTGAGATCATGACCTGAGCCGAGTGGTCGCTCAACTGACTGAGCCACCCAGGCGCCCCTAGATCTACGATTTTTTAAAACAAACAGAAAACCCCACACTTGTGGGCTGTAGGCCTCCATACTGCAACCTTTGACTTCTACCAGGCACATAATTGTTGCTCAATAAGAATTAGTTTTCCACTCTGTCTCCTGTACTCTTGAGGCCCAATGTCACCCACTAGGTTTGGATCCCAGTGTTCCTTTCAGAGCCTAGGCAAGTTTAACACAATGTTCCTGGATTCTACCTGCATTACCATTGCCTCTTTTTGTGTAAAGAAATAGTTTCTTTGCCGCAGCTCAGCGAGTGTTTAATTGATCGTTAGATCACTCAATACGCATACCCTTTAGGTACTGCCTAAGGAAAGATTAATTTTCAGCCCCAGGAAAGATTTAAAATGGGAAATTCCAGGCCATGCTAATGTGACTAAGGCTTTACCTTAGAAGTATCAAAGCTGGAGAATTAAAAATGAACCCCATTTTGGCAAAAGAAGCACAATGGTGCTGTTCCTAAATAGTAGAAAATTTTAAAACAAAAAGGAAGAAATCCAGTGTATTATATAAGACTGAACAATACAAAGAGTAAGTTAGAGGTGGGGGTGGTATTAACGAAGAATGTGGAAAATACAAAAAGAGTTGGGACTCCAAAATGCTGAAGGAAAGCATATCGTTATGTGAGTTTGAGATTAAGAAAAGAAATGAGAAAGGGGAAGAACACATATAATGAGTAAACATTCACAGTACTAGGTGCTTTACTTACATTGGTTAATAATGCTAGTGCTCCCAACCAATTGCAAGTAAATATAATTCCTCTGTTTCCAAAGGGGGGTCAGAAAGGTTAAGCAACTTGTTTGTGGTTGCATAGCTAGTAGGTAGCAGAACTAAGAGGGTTAAAGATAAAAATATTCATATTAGAGCTAAACCTGGCCCTACAATAGGCCTGGGGTGGGGGGATTCCTAACCTGGAAACAGCTCCCTATGCCCTTCCCACTAACCTGAAATTGTAGGCAAACTGTTTTATTTATGAGCTTCATCATTGTTCTAGGAAATAGTTCACAGTTTCAAGTAGACATTAAAAAAAGAAAAAAGGAAAAAGGTAAAGAAAGATTGAGACCTTCTACTCTAAAAATGCTGGAGTTTTAGTAAAACAAAACAAAAACAATCTTTCCACAGTTCTGTAATGATACAGAAAAACATACTACAGATTTACTTGAAAATTCAAAAAATAATTGTTGCCCACTCACAAATACTTTCCAAAGCCTAAGTCATCACAACTTAATAGCAAATCATTTTCTTTCCTTTAGCCACATACATGCAGTGAGAATGCACAAAGTCGATGGAGTTGGGTTGGGTAGGAGCAAAGAGATTTAAACTCTGGTGCAGTCTGTGAATTCCTAGAATTGCAATCCTTGGAAAATGCAATTTGAATACACTGCGTTATCTTTTAATTGCTGTTGTGAATGCTAACTACTGGTCCACCTAACTCAAGTCAAAATAGAATGGTAGAATTTCAGAGTGAGAAGTGCCTTTCCTGAGTATCTGGTCCTACTTCGTTGACAAGGGTTGGATCACCTTCTAGGGTCACTGAGACCAAATCCCAGGTTTCTTAACCAGTATACAATGATGTTTCCATGACACTATGCTGTGTCCCATGTCAACATTGGAAAGATGCTTAAGTGAAATCAATTTCAGTTTCATATATTCATGTTATCAGCCATCAAGCCCCCATTATTGAAAGTGACCTGAACTGCTTTGTCCCAGGTAAACTGAGAGAAGTTAATGTACATCTACCATGTGCCCAAACTATTCTAATTGAAATTTAGAACTCACCTTCATGGAAGCTGGGTTATTCAAGTGGGTCACTACTCTCTACCTCACAAGAAGCTTTTATTATCTTTTATTGAATACCTACTGAAAGCAGAAATACAAAGAAGTGGGAACAAACAGGTAAGAAAAAAATTGAAGTGATGGTCCCTGTCCATATGGAGTATAAAATTAAAGATGGAAAGAACTGTATGTCACAAGCTATATTGCTAAATTCTATGTCCATGACCTAAACAAATGGGAATTAGGCAAAACACTACATTAGGACTTCTCTACAAATCTGTTCCAAGAAAGGAATTCCATGAAACTAGTCTGTGTTAGAGATCATCCATGGAGTCAGCTGCTAAGTTCTGAAATAGGTGAGCTCCAAGAACTGCCTTCTTCCATGTCCCAGGAAGGCATTTAAAAATAATCCTTACTTTTCCCCCATTCTCCATGCCCTGAATATGGTAGGTGACTTTGACCCTGTTGCTAGCACAGTATTTAAAAACATCTTGCCCTGCATCAGAATGAACCAGAAGGCTGCTGAGTTCCAGTTATTGCTCACACTCAGCCTCCACCTTCTTAGACTCTTTCATGCCCTTTATTTAGGCCCAGATCAGTCTCCTTTACTAGGCTGTAAGCATCCCTGTCCTCAAGGAAGCTTGGCATCCTCAGCATCTTGCGAAGTGCCTGGAACATTGGAAGGGCCCCATACCTCTTTATCAAACTGTACTGAATTTAAATACTGAAGGAACAAGCAGAGTAAGGAAGGAAAAAAATCCAGATGACATAAGATTATTTTTCAAGTAGAAAAACTGAGGTGTAGAGAGATAAAATACTAGTCTAAAGTTTCCTGGTATTAGATTAGATAAAATGTGCAAGTCTATAAAAGTAAGTCTGTATACTTAAACTGCAGAGTTTCTGATTTACACAGAAAACCACCCATCTGGTTTCAGGGCAAAAAGTCTGCTTTTTGAATTTTTAAATAGAAACAAACTGTAAATACACAACTCTTGATGAGAAAGAGAATGAGACAAAATAATTGATGAAAACAGTACACTAGAATAATAATCAACTATGTGTCAATTTCAGCTCTTCCAATGACAGCCCAATCGATGAATCTGTCTTGGCAGATAATTACTTGCTGTATCCTTAGCCCATAAAGTGATCAATAAAGTCAAATGTCCAGTTTAATATTTTACATTTAATGATTATATAATAACAGGCAACAGAATATATGTTGAGGAAGATTAATGGAAGGATAGACATGGTGCCAATATGTTTTTTCCTTCTAATTAGTGAAGCCCTAATGTAAAATTCAAAATGTGCTGAATTGAAGCCTTTCTTTCTTAGCACTCTGCTAAGCAGCTGAAATTATGTTTAGAGATTTGGTAATTGAATTTCTAATTATCTAGTAATTCAAATGCTTCATGAAATGCTTTAAGAGTCTTGCCCATCCTCTGGCTGGGGAACTGGTTGGGTGAGTCCAAGTGCCTATGCTTTTTCCATGGGAGAGAGTGTTCACCTCCCCCAAGCCATCAGAGGAAAAGAAGCCTGGTACAGTCCTCTGGCCTGGCTGTGCTGTTGGTCAGGTAGTGATGTTCCAGGGGAATTGTGGGCTGACCGTTTTTGTGGTCAGGTTCCTCTGAGCCCTGCTTGCCCTTGCTCACTTGCCATGAACTTGGCTTCACTAAAAATTCACCACAAATCAATTTTGTCAGTTTCCATTATTTTGTTGTTCACCAAGGAGTAGCCCAGGCACGTGTTGAATAATTCATGATGGCAGTGGTGTTGATCCTATTTTCTGGGTAAGAAAAACCTAAAGCCCCAGAAGGCCTCACTCTGTGAGTCAGTCCCCAGACACTGGAGTGCCTGCTTAGCACATGCTACCGGGCAGGGTAGGTTTAAATGCCTGTGCCACCTTTCTTTCTCTGGTTCCTGTGTGAGTCACTTACCCAGCAGTAGGTGTCAAGGAGGAGATTTGCCAGGTTTGAACTTAATGTAATATATATAGACCTGGGAAGATAAGAATTATATGGTAAGACTCTTAATTGGCAAGTGGTGAGCATTATTAGATTCTGAGTCTCTGCATCAGGATATAGGAAAAAAAAGGAAAGATACCCAAGTAAGGAAATATATTTTTACATATGATATATGCATGAATCTATGTGAGACATAATTTTGGCTGCCAGGCAATCCAGAATAGAAAGGAATTATAACTATGGCAAAGAATTCACAAATCAGTTGTGAATAAGCAAGCCATAGGCTGTGAGTTACTATCTCAAAGGCGGATTTCTCTGTTTTTAGGATAAAAGATGTAGGCTGCAGTGCTCCCTCAGAGCTAACATTGAACATTACTGTATCAGTTAAAGCCAACACCAAGGACAGAAAGGTAGGGGCCATGGGTGACTGGCTGCACAGGGAGAATCCAGGGGCAGCAGCACTGCAGCCCAAGTGGTGGCTTTCACCCAGCAGCTCCAGACTCTGGCTCTTCAGGGCACCCAGAGGGGAGTATGGGTGAGCATGGTGGGAGTTCAAGATCTACTCCCATAAGGCTGCTACATACATACAGAATGTGCCAGTATGTTCATTTACAGTGAGACTCTTAACTACCACAGGGCCTGGGCCAAGTAGGTCTGCAGGCTCCCTGTGGCAAGCTCACCTGAGGAGCCACTCAAATCAGAAAGCTGCATGGAAGCAAACAGATGGGACTACAGTGACTGAAAAGCTCCCCCATGGCAAAGGAGACTATCAACAAAATGAAAAGGCAACCTGCAGATTGGGAGAAGATATTTGCAAACCATATATCTGTAAAGGGGTTAGTATTCAAAATGTAGAAGGAACTCACAACTTAATAGCAAAAACCTCTATACTGTTTTCTAAAAAAAAACTAAAATAAAATGAACTGCCATATGATCCAATGATCCCTCTTCTGCGTGTATAACCAAAGGACATGGAATCAGGATCTCAAAGAGATATGTGCACTCTCATGTTTACTGCAGCATTATTCACAATACCCAAGGTATGGAAACAACCCAAGTGCCCACTGATGGATGAATGGACAAAGAAATTGTGATATATATCTATAGAAATATATAGTAGAATATTATTCAGACTTAGAAAACAGGGAGATCCTGCCATTTGTGACAACATGGATGAAGCTGGAGGACATTATGCTAAATGAAGTAAGCCAGACACATAAAAATACTGATCTCATATGTGGAATCTAAAGAAGTCAAATACATAGAACAGAGAATACAAGTGTAGTTATTAGGGGTGGGGAAGTGGAGAAATGAGATGTTGGTCAAAGTGTACAAAGTTGCAGTTACGTAGGATTAACAAGTCTAGAGATCTAATGAACATGATAAGTACAGTTGATAATACTATACTGAATACTGGATGTTTGCTATGAGCATGGATTTAAGGTGCTCTCATCACACACATAAAAGTGGCAACTATGTGAGGATATGATATGTTGATTAGCTTGACTATAGTAATCATCTCACTATATGTATATGTATATAAAATCATGTTGTACACCTGAAGTGTATGCAATTTTTATTTAAAAAGATGAGGAACATACAGAGATGAAAAAGAATACTGTGTGGTGAGCATAGATTGAGAGCAAAGGGAGAGAGTTGGTTTAGAGGGCAGAATATCATTGCTCTGGAAGCCTAATTATCCCAGTTTTAGCCAAGTGCATTCAAGTATACCTTTCCCTCCATGTCTGGACAGCTATAAATAAACATTAATAAGGTCTGTGACTTACCACTTTTATTTTTAAATTTTTTATTGTGGTAAAATACACACAAAATTTACCATCATACCCATTTTAAGTGTACAGTTCAGTAATATTATGTACATTGATTTTGTTGTGCAACCATCACCACCATCCATTTTCAGAACTCTTTGTAAAACTTGAATTTTCTTACTAAACAATAACACACCATTCTCCTCCCCACTCTCAATCCCTGGAAATTGTGATTCTTTTTTCTGTCTCTCTGAATTTGACTATTCTAGATACCTCCTTTGTCTTTTTGTTATTGGTTTATTTCACTTAGCATAGTGTCCTCAGGTTATCCATGTTTTGCAGCATATATCAGAATTTCCTTTTTTTTTTCTTTACAGCTGAATAATATTCCATTGTATTATATACCACATTTTGTTCATCCGTTCACATATTAATGGTCACTTGGGTTGCTTCTACCTTTGGCTATTCTGAATAATGCTGCAATTAACATGGGTGTACAAATATCTCTTTGAGACATTGTTTTCAATTCTTTTGGGTACATACCCAGAAGTGGAATTGCTGGATCATAATTTTACTTTAAATTTTTTGAAGAACCACCATACTGTTTTTCATAGCAGCTATATTATTGTGTATTTCCCACCAACAATGCAAAAGGTTCTGGTTACTCCGTATCTTTACCAACACTTGTTATTTTCTGTTGTTGTTGTTTTTGATAGTACTCATCCTAATGGATGTGAGGTAGAATCCCACTGTAGTTTTGATTTGTATTTCTATAAGTATTAGTGATGTTGAACAGCTTTTCATGTGCTTGTTGGCCATTTGTGTATCTTCTCTGGAGAAATGTCTGTTCAAGCCTTTTGCCCATTTTTGAATTGGATTACTGTATTTTTCTTAAGCTTTAGTTGTTCTCTATATATTCTAGGTATTAATCTCCCCTTATCAGATATATGATTTGTATTTTTTTCTCCCATTTTCTGGGTTGCCTTTTTACTCTTTTGACAGTGTCTCTTCATGCACAGGATTTTAAAATTTTCATTAAGTCTAATTTGTCTATTCTTTTGTTGCCTTTGCCTTTGGTGTCATATCCAAGAAATTATTGGCAAATCCAATGTTGTCTCCCTTTATTAATTGAATATTTTATTCTGAAATAATTGTAGGTTAATATGTAGTTTAAGAAATAGTGGAGAGAAATCTAATGTTTCTCCCCAGTGATAACATCTTACAAAACTATGGAACAACACACAACCAGGATATTGACATTGGTACACTAAAAATACAGAATATTTTCATCATCACAAAGATGTCTCCAGTTGCCCTTTGCTGTTTTCCACAGTGGCTATGTCTATTTACATTCCCACCAATAGTGCATGAGGGTTTCTTTTTCTCCAAATCCTTAACATCCTTGTTATTTCTTTTTTTACTCTAGTCATTCTGACACGTATAAGATGATACATCTCGTGGTTTTGATTTGCATTTCCCTCATGATCAGTGATGGTAACATCTTTTCATGTTTCTGTTGGCCATCTATATTTCATATATGCTATATTTTAGTCTTTTGTTGGATATGTGGTTTGCAAATGTTTCCTCTTTGTGTATAGTTTGTCTCTTCATTCTCTTAATAGGGTCTTTCACAGAGCAAACGTTTTTAATTTTGATGAAGTCAAATTTTTAAAAAATTAAATGTAATTTATTGTCAAATTTGTTTCCATACAATACCCAGTGCTTATCCCAACAAGTGCCCTCCTCAATGCCCATCACCCACTTTCCCCTGTCCCCCACCCCCTCCATCAACCCTCAGTTTGTTCTCAGTATCCAAGAGTCTCTTATAGTTTGCCTCTCTCCCTCTCTGTAACTTTTGTTTTCCTCTTCCCGTCCACCATGGTCTTCTGTTAAGTTTCTCAAGATCCACATATGAGTGAAAACCTATGGTATCTCTCTTTCTCTGACTGACTTATTTCACTTAGCATAATACCCTCCAGTTCCATCCACATTGCTGCAAATGGCCAGATTTCATTCTTTCTCATTGCTAAGTAGTATTCCATCGTGTATATAAACCACATCTTCTTTATCCATTCATCAGTTGATGGACATTTAGGCTCTTTCCATAATTTGGCTACTGTTGAAAGTGCTGCTATAAACATTGGGGTACATGAGCCCCTATGCATCAGCACTCCTGTATGCCTTGGATGTCTTTTTTGGAAAAGTGTCTATTCATGTCTTCTGCCGATTTCTTTAGTGGATTATTTGTTTTTCGGCTGTGGAGGTTGGTGAGTTGTAGCCCTTTATCCGATATGTCATTTGCAAATATCTTTTCCCATTCCATCCATTGCCTTTTAGTTTTGTTGATTGTTTCCTTTGCAGTGCAGAAGCTTTTTATTTTCATGAGGTCTCAATAGTTCAGTTTTGCTTTTTTTTTTTTCAACGTTTTTTTTTATTTTTATTTTTGGGACAGAGCGAGATAGAGCATGAATGGGGGAGGGGGCAGAGAGAGAGGGAGACACAGAATCAGAAACAGGCTCCAGGCTCTGAGCCGTCAGCCCAGAGCCCGATGCGGGCTCGAACCCACGGACCGTGAGATCGTGACCTGGCTGAAGTCGGACGCTTAACCGACTGCGCCACCCAGGCACCCCAAGTTCAGTTTTGCTTTTAATTCACCTTGCCTTTGGAGATGTGATGACTCTTAGTGTGAAACCTAAAAACTCTTTGCCTAACCACAGATCCTAAATATTTTTCCTCTTTTTTTCTAAAAGTATTATAGCTTAAAATTTTACATTAAATCTGTGGTACATTTTGAGTTAATTTTTGTATAAGGTGTGAGATCCAGGTTGAAGTGTTTTTGTTGTTGTTGCTGTTGTTTTCTCCAGTACAATTTTTTTAAGAGTGTATTTCCTCCACTGGATTGCTTTTTCACCTTTGCCACATGTCAATGGACATATTTTTATGGGTAGGTCTGTTTTAGGCTCTCTCTTCTGTCCCCTTGATCTGTGTTTCTCTTTAGATAGCATAACTATAAAGTTGATTACTATAGCTATATAATAAGTCTTATAATTCAGTAGACCAATTCCTCATACTTTGTTCTTTTTCAAAACTGTCTTAGATATTCTAGTTTCTTAGTCTTTCTAAATACATTGTAGAATAATCTTATCTATGACTATAAAATAATCTTGCTGGGATTTTGATTGAGTTAAAAGGTCTTTCAAGAAGTGACATCTTTACTATGTTGAGTCTTTCAACTTATTAAAACTGTATATCCCTTTTAGATTTTTGATTTAGATCTTTGATTTTTTCACCAGAATTCTGTAGTTTTCAGCATATAAATCCTATAAATGTTTGATGTACCCCTAAGTATGTCATTTTTTGACTAACTGTAAATTGTAAATGGACAGATTTTGTCCACATGTTCTTTGCTAGTACACAGAATCAGAATTATTTTAGCCTTATTTTGTATTCTGAAATTGACGAACCGATTAGTTCTTGCAGTTGTAGATTCCTTGAGATTTCTATGAAGAAAATCATGTCATGTGCAAATATAAAATGTCAAACCAGTTTAAGTACCACTGTGTGCCCATTTATAACACCATTGCCTAAAATATTTCCTCTATGTTCATTTAGAACTACACTAGACAGTATTAGAATTTTTGATTCAGTCAGTAGCCTAATTTGGAAAACTCAAGAGGAAAAGGAAAGGCTAATGTATTTACCCCTATTTTTGCTTATTATGGCCTTCCTTCCTTCCTGATGTCCAAGATTCCTTCTTTTATCATTTCCTTTCTATTTAGAGAACTTTTTTCAGCCATTCTTTTAAGATATATCTGCTTGAGACAGTGTCTCTTAATTTTCCTTCATGTGAGAATGTCTTGATTTCCCTTTAATTCCTGAAGGATATTTTACTGGGTATATGATTCTGTCTTTCTTTCCTTTTCCTTTTTTTCTCCCTCCATCCCTCTTTCTTTCTTTCTTTCTTTCTTTCTTTCTTTCTTTCTTTCTTTCTTTCTT
>NW_024412388.1:77118805-77142587 GCF_014898765.1 Herpailurus yagouaroundi
CTTTCTTTCTTTCTTTCTTTCTTTCTTTCTTTCTTTCTTTCTTTCTTGTTGATTTTTTTAAATTTAAATCTAAATTAGTTAACATATAGTGTAATAATGATTTCAGAAATAGAATTGAGTGATTCATCACTTATCGTACCCAGTCCTCATCCCAACAAGTGTGCTCCTTAATTATCCTTCCCCATGTAGCCTATCCCCCCCATCCAACACCCCTCCAGCAACCCTCAGTTTGTTCTCTATATTTAAGAGTCTCTTATGGTTTGTCCCCTCTCTGTTTTTATATTTTTGCTTCCCTTCCCTTATGTTCATCTGTTTTGTATCTTAAATTCCACATGAGTGAAATCATATGATATTGGTCTTTCTCTGACTTACTTTGCTTAGCATAATACCATCTAGTTCCATCCACGTTGTTACAAATGGCAAGATTTCTTCTTCTTGATTGCTGGGTAATATTCCACTGTGTGTGTGTGTGTGTGTGTGTGTGTGTGTGTGTGTGTGTGTGTGTACACACCACATATTCTTTATTCACTTATCTGTCAGTGGATATATGGGCTCTTTCCATACTTTGCCAATTGTCAATAGTGATGCTGTAAACATTGGGGTGCATGTGCCCCTTTGAAACAGCACTCCTGTATCTTTTGGATAAATACCTACTAGTGCAATTGCTGGGCCATAGAGTAGTTCTATTTTTAATTTCTGAGGAACCTCCACTCCATAATTTTTCTGGAGTGGCTGAACCAGTTTGCATTCGCACCAACAGTGCAAAAGGGTTCTTCTTTCTCTGCATCCTTGCCAACATCTGTTGTTGCCTGAGTTGTTAATTTTAGTTGTTCTGACAGGTATGAGATGGCATATCTCATGGTGGTTTTGATTTGTATTTACCTGATGATGACTGATGTTGAGCCTTTTTTCATGTTCTGTTAGTCATCTGGATGTCTTCTCTGGAAAAGTGTCTATTCATGTCTTTTGCCCATTTCTTCACTGGAATATTTGTTTTTTGGGTGTTGATTTGATAAGTTCTTTGTAGATTTTAGATACTAGCCCTTTATTTGTTATGTCATTTGCAAATATCTTCTCCCATTCTGTCGGTTGCCTTTTAGTTTTGCTGATTGTTTCCTTCACTGTGCAGAAGCTTTTCATTTTGATGAGGTCCTAATAATTTATTTTTGCTTTTGTTTCCCTTGGTGCCAGAAACCTGTCAAGTAAGAAGTTGCTGTGGTCAAAGAGGTTGTTGCTTTTTTTTATCCTCTAGGATTTTGATGGCTTCTTGTCTTATGTTTAGGTATTTCATCCATTTTGAGTTTATTTTTGTGGTGTAACAAAGTGGTCCAGGCTCATTCTTCTGCATGTTGCTGTCCAGTTTTCCCAACACCATTTGTTGAGGAGACTGTCTTTTTTTTCCATTGGATATCCTTTCCTGCTTTGTGAAAGATTAGTTCAGAATACATTTGTGGGTCCATTTCTAGGTTCTCTATTCTGTTCCATTGATCTATGTGTCTGTTTTTGTGTCAGTACCGTACTGTCTTGATGATTACAGCTTTGTAATACAGCTTGAAGTCTGAAGTTGTGATGCCTGAAGCTTTGGTTTTCCTTCTCAGGACTGCTTTGGTTATTAGGGGTCTTTTCTGGTTCCATACAAATTTTAGGATTGTTTGTTCTAGCTCTGTAAAGAATGCTGGTGTTATTTTGACAGGGATTGCACTGAATCCGTAGATTGCTTTGGGTAGTATTGACATTTTAACAATATTTGTTCTTCCAATCCATGAGCATGGAATGTTTTTCCATTTCTTTCTGGCTTCTTCAGTTTCTTTCACAAGCTTTCTGTAGTTCTCAGTGTATCGATTTTCCACCTCTTTGGTTAGGTTTATTCCCTAAGTATTTTATGGTTCTTGGTGCAATTATAACTGGGATTGATTCCTTGATTTCTCTTTCTGCTGCTTCATTCGTGGTGTATAGAAATGCAACTGACTGTTGTACATTGATTTTATATCCTATAACTTTGCTGAATTCATGGATCAGTTCTAGCAGTTTTTTGTGGAGTATTTGGGGTTTACTACATAGAGTATCATGTCATTTTTGAAGAGTGAATGTTTGACTTCCTCCTTGCTGATTTGGATGCCTTTTATTTCTTTGTGTTGCCTGATTCCTGAGGCTAGGACATCTAACACTATGTTGAAGAATAGTGGTTAGAGTGGACATCCTTGCTGTGTTCCTGACCTTAGGGGGAAAGCTCTCAGTTTTTCCCCATTGAGGATGATATTAACAGTGGGTCTTTTGTATATGGCTTTTATGAGCTTGAGGTATGATTGATTTAGAGTTTCATAGTGTTGTGGTCTGAAAAGACACAAAATACCCCTACTTTCTTGAGGGTTTTTATCCAAAAGGATGCTGTATTTTGTTCAAATGCTTTCTCTGCATTTATTGAAAGGATCATGTCATTCTCATCCTTTCTTTTATTAATGTGATGTATCACATTGATTGATTTATGGATATTGAACCAGCCTTGCATCCCAGGGATAAATCCCACTTCATGTGGTGAATAATTCTTTTATTGTATTGTTGGATATGGTTTGCTAGTATCTTCTTGAGAATTTTTGCATCCATATGCATCAGAGAAATTGGTTTGTAGTTCTCCTTTGTACCAGGATCGTTGTCTTGTTTTGAAATCAAGGTAATGCTGGCCTCATAGAATGAGTTTGGAAGTTTTCCTTCCATTTCTATTTTTTGGACCAGCTTCAAAAGAACAGGTGTTAACTTCTTTAAATGTTTGGTAGGATTCCTGTGGAAAGCCACCTGGCCCTGAACTCTTGTTTGTTGGGAGATTTTTGATTACTGATTCAATTTCTTTACTGGCTATGGGTCTGCTCAAATTTTCTATTTCTTACTGTTTCAGTTTTGGTAGCTTATACATTTCTAGGAATGTGTCCATTTCTTCCAGATTGTGCAATTTGTTGGCATATAATTATTCATTATATTTTCTTATTGTTTGTATTTCTACGGTGTTGGTTGTGATATCTCCTCTTTCATTCATGATTTTATTTATTTGGGTTCTTTCCTTTTTCTTTTTGATCAGTATAGCTAGAGGTTTATCAGTTTTGTTAATTCTTTCAAAGGACCAGTTCCTCATTTCATTGATCTGTTCTACTGTTTTTATTTTATTTCGAAATCATTGATGTCTGCTCTAATCCTTATTATTCCCCTTCTGCTGTCTTTGGGCTTTATTTGCTGTTGTTTTTCCATCTCTTATAGGTGTAAGGTTAGAATTTGTATTTGAGATCTTTCTTCCTTCATTAGGAAGGCTTGAATTGCTATATACTTCCCTCTTATGACTGCCTTTGCTGCATCTCAGAGGTTTGGAGCTGTTGTGTTTTCATTTTCATTGGTTTCCATGTACTTTTTAATTTCCTCTTTAATTTCTTGGCCAACCCATTCATTCTTTAGTGGGATGTTCTTTAATCTCCAAATATTGTCTTCCCAAATTTTTTCTTGTGGTTGATTTTGAGTTTCATAGCACTGTGGTCTGAAAATATGGAAGATATGACCTCAATCTTTTTGTACTTGTTGACAGCTGCTGATTTGTGTCCCAGTATGTGATATATTTTGGATAATGTTCCATGTTCACTTGAGAAGAATGTGTATTCTATTGCTTTAGGATGAAATGTTCTGAATATATCTGTTAAATCCATCCAGTCCAGTGTGTCATTCAAAGTCATTATTTCCTTGTTGATTTTCTGCTTAGATGATCTGTCCATTACTATAAGTGGGGTGTTGAAGTACCTTACTATTATGGTATTATTATCAATGAGTTTCTTTATGTTTGTGATTGATTTATATATTTGGGTGTTCACGTTGGGGACATAAATATTTACAATTGTTAGATCTTCTTGGTGGATAGACCCCTTAATTATGATATAATGTCCTTCATCTCTTGTTACAGTCTTTATTTTAAAATCTAGTTTGTCTGATAGAAGTATGGCTAATCCAGCTTTCTTTTGGCAACCTTTACCATGACAGATGGTTGTCTATCCCCTTACTTTCAATCTGCAGGTGTCTTTATCTCTAAAATAGGTCTCTTGTAAGCATATAGATGGGTCTTGTTTTCTTATCCATTTTTATATCCTATGTCTTTTGATTGGAGAGTTTAGTCCATTGACATTTATAGTGAGTACTGAAAGACATGAATTTAGTGCCATTATGTTGCCTGTAGAGTTGGTATTGTTCTCTGGTCCTTTCTAGTCTTTGTTGCTTTTGGTCTTTTTTGTTTTGTTTCATCTTTTCTCCACTCAAACAGTCCCCTTTATAATTTCTTGTAGGGCTGGTTTAGTGGTCACAAACTCCTTTACTTTGTGTTTGTCTGGGAAACTCTTTATCTCTCCTTCTATTTTGAATGACAGCCTTGCTGGATAAAGAATTCTTGGCTGCATATTTTTCTGATTCAGCATGTTGAATATATCCTGCCACTCCTTTCTGGCCTGCCAGGTTCCTGTGCATAGGTCTGCTTTGAACCTTATCTGTCTTCCCTTATAGGTTATAAGGACTTTTTTCCCTTGCTGCTTTGATAATTCTTTCCTTGACTATGTATTTTTGTGAAATTGACTATGGTATGCCTTGGTGATGGTGGGTTTTTGTTGAATCTAATGGGAGTTCTCTGTGCTTCTTGGATCTTGATGTCTGTGTTCTTCCCCAGATTTGGAAATATTTTCCACTATAATTTGCTCACATATACCTTCTGCTCCTTTTTCTTTCTCTTTATCTTCTGGGATTCCTATGATTCAGATTTTTTCCTTTTTAATATGATGCTGAGTTCTCTAAGTCTTTTACTGTGCTATTTTTCCTTTATTTCCCTCTTTTTTTTTCTGCTTTATTCTCCATAATTTTGTCTTTTGTATTGTTGGTTCACTGCTCTGCTTTGTCCATCCTTGCCATCATGGTATCTGAGACTGCATCTCGGTTATACCATTTTTAAATTTCATCCTGACAAGACTTTACTTCTTTTATCTCCACAGAAAGGGATTCTATGCTTTTTTTTCCAACCCTAGCTAGTATTCTTATGATCGTGGTTCTAAATTCTAGTTCAGACATTTTGCTTATAACTGGGTTGATTTAAGCCCCTGGCTGTCATTTCTTCCTGTTCTATCTTTTGGGGTTAATTCCTTTGTTTTGTCATTTTGGAGGAAGAAAAAAATTTTAAAAATTAAAAATTAAAATTAAGAAATTAAAGACAAAACAAAAAATCAAATGAAGGAAGCTAAATCCTGTGTTTTGGTCTGCTTGTTGAAAAGGCTTGATAGAATAGAGAAAAAGGGGGAAGAAAAGAAAATTTTAAAAGTAAGAGAAATTAAAAAATTAAAAAATTATATAATGGAAGAAAATTAAATAAAGAAAATTAAATAGAATTTTAAAAACCTTAAAAAGAATAAAATATAAAGTAAAAAATAATTAAAAAATAAAAAAAGAAAAAGGAAAAGAAAATTTCCTCTTTCTGTATCCAAGAAAAATAAAGGGGAAAAAGGAGAAAAAAAATTCAAACAAAATAGAAGCAAAAAAAAACCCAAAACCAAAAACCCCTGAATAAATGAACCAGCAAACAGAATGAAATGCGAATGAAGTTATATCCAGTTTCCCCTAGAACTGAAAGTACAAAGCATTCTATAGTCTGTACACTAAGCAGGTAGAGGGACTTGTGCTGGCCTTCTAGGGGATGTGCTTCGAAAGCGCAGTTGGGTGGGGCTTGGTGTCATGGCTCTGTTTTCCCCTAGGTGGCACTGCTTAGCTTACTGGGGTTGATTAGCATGGCATGCATGCACGTGCATGGGAGAGGTAGCAATGGCTTTTCCTGGTTCCTTAGTCTGTGGCACAGGAACTTCATGCTCTCACTGACCTGGGATCAAGCACCCCTCCTTTGGCTCAGGCCTCCATCCACTCCCCACCTATACCCTCTCTGTGTCCAAGCTGTCTGCCTGCCAGGTGGTACCTCCCTCCAGAGTTTCATCTCAGATGGGATTGTGTTTCAAAACCCTACGCTTCAGAGACCCCTGTGGCTTGGACCCACACCAACTCTGTGGGAGGGTCTCACTAAGCAATGGCCAGGTGCCAGCTTGCCCCAGAAAATGTCTGTGTGGTCACACAATGGCAGAGGTTCAGAGATTATGACAAATCACAACACACAGCTGGGGCCAGGTTTTACCACACTCTGATGTCTTTGTCCCAATACCAGCAAATGTGGCTGCTCTCCAGAGTCTGCTGAGACCTTTGCCTATGGGGAGGCCATAAGGCCTCTACCATATACTCTTCAAACAGGGGAACCACTTCTCCTTGTGTGGCACACAGACCCCTCAGACCCTGCTGCCTGCTCCTGGGGATTCACCCTGCTTCCTCACCAGAGCACTGCCAGGTACTGAACTCCAGAACTTCAGACTCTGTGCTCCACTGTTTATAGAATCCTGATGGTATTTAAACCCTCTCCTTTCTTCTTGTCGGTGGTTTTGGGGGACAGATTTCTTGTCCATTCCCCTGTAAGTGTTTTCACTCTTTCTCTTTCTTTCTCTCCAGCTACTTTTGGAGGGCTGTTTTTCCTGTACTCTCCTGATGTGCTGTACTCTCCCCCTTTCTCTGTCCTTTCTCTGCAAAAACAGCTCCCTGCCCTCTGTGGCTTTTCTCTCCCCCACTTCAGCTCTCCACACCATGTACCTTCCAAATTCTGTGGCTCAATTTAGGCAGATTATTGTGTTAATCCTCAGATCACTTTGTGTGTGCAAAATGGTTTGGTGTTGATCTAGCTGTGTTGCAGGGATGAGACAAGCTGAGGGTCTCCATGCTGCTCTGCCATCTTGATCACCTGGTTTCTTTTCTTTAAACACTTGAAAAATGTCACACCACTTTCTTCTCGCCTCCATGCTTTCACATAAGAATCTGCTATCATTCACATTGCTATTCCCTCACATATTGCTAAACACTTTCAAGAGTTTGCTTTGTCTTTAGTTTTTAGAAAGTTGATTATGATGTGTCTTATAGATTCCCTTGGATTTATCTTGTTTGGGAATTATTTTGCTTCTTAAATCTGTAGGTTTATGTCTTTTGACAAATTTGGGAAGTTTTCAATCATTATTGAATACTTATTCAGCCCTGCTGTCTCTTCTACTTTTGCAACACTGACGACCCAAATATTAGATCTTTTGTTATTGTTTCACATGTCCCTAAGACTCTATTAATTTGTTTTCCATCTATTTTCTCTCTGTTGTAGAGATTGGGTAATTTCTATTGTTCTGTCTTCCAGTGCACTGATTCTTTTCTCTCTCCTCTCCATCCTGCTGTTAACCCCATTTATTGAGTTCTAAGTTTCAGTTATTGTACTAGTTCTTCATGTATATTCTGTTTCTTTAATGAGGCATTCCATTTTTTTTCTGAGACTTTCATTTGTTTCACATGTGTTCATAATTGTTCACTGAAGATTTTTATTATGTGTGCCTTAAAATCTTTGTCAGGTAATTCTAACATCTCTTTCATCCTGGTGTTGGCATCCATTGATTGTCTTTCTCATTCAGTTTCATGTCTTTATGGGTCTTGGTATGAGATTTTTAATAGAAACTTAGACATTTTTATTATTGTTTTGAGGTTGTGGATCTTACTTAAAACTGTTTTAGTCTCCTTATGGCACCATTCTGGCAGAGTAAAAGAAGTCTAAAGTCTAATGTACACAAATCATGTGCCAAAAGTAATTCAAATTTAAAACTTCAGGGAACAATGGACACTCATTATTACCAGGTAGGGGTAGAAGTACAGGCTCCATATTTGACCTCTATAAACACCTGTGGCAGAAGATGGTCTTCTTAATACTGCTGGGTGGGTGTGAGAATTCTGGATTTTCACTAGGCCTTCCTTCATTGATAGCTCTTTTGTGGCTCCCCTTTTTCTGGCTTCAACACAGACTTTTCCCTCTTCTATCTCCGTATTTTTGTTTCACATATGTTAACAACACTGATGAGGCTATGACTTTCTTTCATGCTGAATTATGCCTTCGTTAAAGTTTTGGAAACTGAATTGCCTGCTTTGACTCAAAAATGTTCTTTTATCTGCATATAGGAATTCTTGACTATAACATTTGGATTTTTGGATTTTTCTAGCTCCCAACTTTAATCAGACCATGTTTTCCCTGGAAGTTATTGAATAGCTTACTCTGCCCTTCCCTGTGCTAAATACAGTCTTCATTCTTAGGATATTCTGTTGGCCTCTCCCCTTCCTATCATTTTCTAAAAAGAAAACTAGGAACCAGTTATCCATTTCAAAGGTAAAGGAATCATAGTCATTCCATTCTCAAATTCTCAAAGTATCCATGTGATGCTCCCCAGGAAAAGCTAGTAGTAAATATAAAATGCTCAGGGATGCAATTCTATATTCCAGATGTAAATGGAATCACTACTACAGTATTTTCATCTGCAAGGAACATAAAACCTGGCTGTGCTGCATGTGAGGCAATATCCTTCCAGCCATGGGTGCTGATAGTCAAGGAGAGACTGAATTGTCTCTGACTCACTAGCACTTAGCACACAGAAGCTCAGTGAATATTGTCTACATTAACTGTTAAGGATCAGACCTTACACAGGATGGGGCAGAGAGAGCAGTGGGAATGAAATGTTGTAAAGTATATTACATAACGCATATTGTAATGTTATTGTTAATTTCCTGTGTACTTCATTCACTCATTCTCTGACGAACTATTAAGGGAATATCTACTGTGCAATAAACACTGCTGGGGTTTGGGTGTCTTTAAATGTGGTTCTCTGGGAAACACTCTGAGGTGGAGACTTGTGTGCAAGAAATTTGGGGGGAGGGCTTCCAGGAATATCTATAAGGGAATAAGGAAAGCAGAGGTAGGCAGGATTGCTGGAGAGAATTTGAGCTGTGATGCAGTTGCAAATGAGGACTTAGCTGATAGCACAGAGACCAGGGGCAGGGAAAACCTTCAGAGTTATCCTAAACTGAGGCAGTGAGGCTGGGCCTTTGTGTGTTCACATTGACCAGTTATTGGATAAAGGAGAATGCTTAAGCAGGGCAGCTTTGTTCAGCTGTGTGCATTTCCAGAAAAGAGACTCAGCTGTGAGCTGACAGCAGACAGCAATCCCAAAATTTAGAGAAATGGGAGCCTTGTTGTGAGAGGGAACTGGATGGCACACCACAGCACCCACAATATGAGGTTACAAATAGATGGCTAGGACAGAATTTTTGTTCTCTTGGAACTGGCAGTTGCAGTAGATGAGACAGACATGTAAAAAAATACTTATGATCAGCCATGATAATTTTAAGGAGAGTAAGAAGTTAAAAATGCCATAGGAACTCTCATCAGGGAGCAACCAACTCCTCTGGGTAGGTCAGGAGAGACCTCTCTTCAGCAGTGCACTTACTGTGCTCATTCTAGTTTTGAAGGGAAAATTCCATGTCATCATGTTTCATGGAGTAGGTAATGAATTACAAAAGCTTGAAATTCCTTTGAAAGATAGGCTCTGTACTTCACCAAGTAAAGAGAAGTAAATCATGTATTAATGGAGCCGATATTTTCAGGGAGTTAGCACCACAGGCACCCCGAGCACAGATCCAGCAAAGAGATAGGAAAGGTGAGCATGCGGGTTATGTGTAATGTGGAAAATAACCTTTTAAACTTTTATGCCCCTCTCTAGGGCAAGAATGCTATTCTTTAAAAGGTTAGTCTACTACAAAAAAAAAAAAAAAAAAAGACTACTTCATGTTTCATTCCAGAATCAATTTTTCTATTAAAAATAAATTGCACTTTAAGTAACCTGTGATATGTTCAGCTAGAGCTAGTGGCTAGATGAAACTTTTATGTCTGCAGTCCTGGTGATTTGGAAGGACTGTTGAACTACTCAGAACAGAATGTGAATGTCTCTGATCTTCTGAAACTTGGATTGCCCCATCTAACCTTAATCCTAGTGGAATTTCACTGCTGTTTGATGGGTCTTAGGCCCCCAGTGGTTGCTTTGTGCCCAATGTTTTGTGATCATTAGGAAAATCCAGAGCTCTTCTCCTTTTTATCTCCATTGACAGAAGTTCACTGCCCTTTAGGAGTTTAGAGTTCAGTTGGAGAGTCACAGAAACATAAAACAACTGGGGAATGATTCATAGGCGATATGTAAGCAAGTGTGGGTGTACTACAGAGAGAGTCCTTGAGAAGCTTAGAAGAATATAGGAAACCAGGAAGTTCTCTTAGAGGAGGCCAGCATGAAGCCAGGTTTTGAAAGAGATGATGGACTGGTACTGAGAGGGTGCTGGAGTGTTCAGAAGGGCAGGGGCAGCTGAACACAGGCCCAGAGGAGGAAATGACTAAGATGTCTGCAGGGTCTAGAAAGCACCTCCTTTTGGAAAACAATTTTCTTTGAGAAAGAACTGAACTTGGGGGTAATGAGACTAGTCAGACCCAGGGAAGCTTGTTACTCTAACAAAGAAACCTAAATCTGTGACCTTGGACTCCTTTTATCTATTTGCTCACTTCCTGGAGAAATTATAAAGGGATCAAATGTGTGTTCTGATAAGAAGGTTCTTGGCCTTAAGAGACAGCAAATTACCAGAATGATGCCTTCTGGTTGAAAGGGACCTTAAAGGCATCTGATCTAAACATCCATCTGATACTTGAGTTTCCTTAGTGAATGCCCCAATCAAGTCTTCATTTAGCTGAGACCTGAACAACCCTAGTGTTACAGAATTTACTACATCTTTTTATTCATGAAATAAGGATAAAATGCTGAAATCTGTCACCTGGTACCAGATCTGGTGGTCTTGCCAATGAAGCAACACTGAATGGACCATGGCCTCATTCTAGGCTACAAGCCATATATGTTAGGCAAATTTACATCTATTCTTTTGGTAGCAACATTACAGTATGAACTAAATTAAGTTTAATTTCAAATAAGAAGTCTAAGGTTGTAGGGGCATCTGGGTGGCTCAGTCGGTTAAGTGTCAACCCTTGATTTCAACACAGGTCATGATCTAACAGTTTGTGAGTTCAAGCCCCACATCGGGCTCTGCACTGACAGTGTAGAGTCTGCTTGGGATCTCTCTCTATCCCTCTCTCTCTGCCCCTCCCTTCCTATCTCTCTCAAAATAAATAAACTTTTTTTAAAAAGTCTAAGATTGTTTTGTTTGTTTTCCTCAGCTGATCTTCATGCATCTGGGATTTGTTTGGACTCAAATGAAGGACCTTATACTTGTCTGGATCATGTTCTACTATTTTAGATTATATTAATTTTGAAAACCTATGTAGGGGCGCCTGGGTGGCACAGTCGGTTAAGCGTCCGACTTCGGCCAGGTCACGATCTCGCGGTCCGTGGGTTCGAGCCCCGCGTCGGGCTCTGGGTTGACAGCTCAGAGCCTGGAGTCTGTTTCGGATTCTGTGTCTCCCTCTCTCTCTGCCCCTCCCCCGTTCATGCTCTGTCTCTCTCTGTCCCAAAAATAAATTAAAAAAAAAAATGTTAAAAAAAAACCTATGGAGTTTTTGGCTCAAAGTCTTTACTTAAATGTGTTTGCCATTTAACCTGGCTTGGTGTAATTTGAAGATTTGATGAACAGTTTTCATGAGTTACCTGATACAATTAATAATCAGGGTATAGTCAAGGAAAGGACCCTCAAACAAGTAGGAAGAGAATGTTACCTTATGTGTTCACCTAATCCTAAAGCCACAGGTGGGCCAGATACACCCCAAAGAGGGAAGTGACTGAAGGGGGTAGGAGAGTCATGGGGAGGTGTGTCCTTCTACCAAAGCTGGAAGACTTCTCAGCAAGAATGTAAGCAGAAGAGGATGGCAGCCATTTACTGGGCATTGATTATGTGCCAAGACAGAGCTAAGTATATTGCATACATTACAGGCTTAGAATTATCACCACCACTTTACATGTACGAAAATGATGGCTTAGCGACCTGTCATCCCAAGGTGGAAGGGGTAGGGACAAAATTCAACCTCAGGTTTGTTTGGCTCCAAAACATGTACTTCAGTTGCCAAACTGTTGGAAGTTACTGTCTAGTCACACGGAGACATAACCAGAGAACCCCTGGGAAGTCCCAGGAAATGTGAGGACCCTTGGTCTATTCATTGTGAGTGTTCTGAGGTGTGTGAATAGAGAAGGATCTCTGTTTGGCCTCTGTTTGGCTTGTGTCTTACTAATTAGCTTTTATAAGTAGAATTTCTCTGCTCCTTACTGGAAGTCCTAATTGTGTGATTGGAAATCACTCCAAATCTACTAATTGTGATGATACAAAGGATCATTTCACAGGAAGGGTCCTAATGGTGACCAAATTAGTGCCGAATATCCCAAGAAGGGACAAGGAAGCATGAACCACAGAGAAATTGAGTTCCTGTGCTGGTTTCCACGTGACTGAAGGGTCTGAAATGCACAGCGTACCCAGCATCTCCTTAGTGCCTGTGTCTTCTTGCTTGGTTGGGTCATGTCTCAGTGTACAGACTCATCTCAGGGGCCCTGGTGCTTCTGTCTCATCTTGACTTTCTTTTCTGGGTCTTATTCAGAGGTTTTCTGTTGGGGAGACAAATAGCATCTCTTCTGTTTCTCCAGATTTTAAGCTCATATCCTTTGATTATGCCGAGAAAAAAAATCTTGATTGTATGAGGGTAACACTTGTAGAATGGTACAGGAGAGTGGTTGGCCTCATGTCACCTTCCTGACACACATACCCTTTAGGCAGGGCCAGCTCGCAGCTGCCTCTCCCCCTCCTCACTGTTTGATCTCAGCACTCCACCCTACAATTTCTTACCAGAGACTGACAAGTGGAAAAGATAAGAGAACTTAGGTTTGAATTCTCCCACCCCTTACTGGTTGTGTGATCATGAACAAATGATTTAATATTAGCCTGTGTCCTGATCTGTTAAAAAGCAACAATTTCTGTCTCTGTGGAACTAGATGAAGTTAAGGAAGAGCTTTCCAAAAGAGAAAAGAGGTGAGCTGAATTCTGCAATCAGCTGACTGTTCAAAGCATACCAGGCTAGGAGTGGAGAAGGGAAAGCGTTGCTGTCGCTGATCATGATGATGATGATGGAGAAGATGGAGAAAGACAATAGTGAACATTTCTAAATGTGTAACTGTGGGCCAGGCATTGGCCTCACGCTTTCATATACAGTCTTATTTTACCTTCACAAATTTTTAAATTTATTTACTTTTGAGAGAGAGAAAATCTGAAGCAGGCTCCAGGCTCTGAGCTGTCAGCACAGAGCCTGACATGGGGCTCAAACCCATAAACCTGAAGATCATGACCTGAGCCGAAGTCGGACACTTAACCGACTGAGCCACCTAGACACCCCAAGGAGATGGAAGTTTTAAAGACATTCAGTAACTTTGACTAGGATCAATCAGCTATTAAAGTGCTAAACCAAAAGCCAATTTGATGCCTGGCTTTTGCTCCTTCTAAGAGAATGCTTGGTCTGCTCCTCAGCTGAGATCATTAGTGAACAACAGAACCTACCCCTACTCCCGAGCCAGTGCTGGTCCTCCGTATCCCCCAACCCCACCTACTGATGATCTCTGAGCCCTGGGACCTTGAAAAGGGAGTCTGTATAATTTATCATAACTATTCCTTCATTTGAGAACACTATTTACATTCCTAAAAATATTTAATATACTGAAAATGTATAATTTACAGTTAGAAGACTGAAATCCTATTCCCAGCTTCTCCATTAACTAGCAGTGTGGCCTTAGGCAAGTCAGTCTTTTTAAGCCTCAGTTTCTCATTTGCGAAATGACAACCACATAGCTTCTAGGATCCCCCTGTGGGATTCTTTAACTCTTTGATGCTACTATGCAGTCAGGAACACTTAGCCTTAGCATGTGAAAATGACATAGAAATGCCTGAACCACAGCACACCATCCAAGGAACAAATGTTGCAATTTCCATTTTTCTTACATATATAAAAGATATTTGCCTTGCCATTATTGTTTTGGACATTCTATACCCTATTTGGGTGACCATACAATTTATTATCCAAATCAGGAGGACACTCTGGGGAGTGAAAGCAGATGTTGTTAATAACTGCACCAGGACAGCAGGCATTAACCAGGATCCTCACATTTTCCATAGACAACCTTGCCATTGCTCCCTTTGTGGCTGCTCCGCCCCTTCCTCCTTCTCTCCTCTGGTTCTCTTCCTTGGGCTGTAACAAGAGTGAAAGGCCCCACAGACAGAGGTGTGAGCTCCCTCAGCCCCTTAATGGAGTGTTAAGTTCAAAGCTGAGGTGTGAGCATTTAAATGCTAACACTTAAGTAAGTTTGTCTGCAACAGAAACACCCTGTTTAAGGTTTATTCCCCACACTAGTTTTAAAAACCATTTTGCATTGTTAATTTCCACCCCACTCAATCAGTAACTTGCTTATTATTTCTTTCTGCATGGCTCTGTTTAAAATAATTCTTTGATTTCTGTAACTGGCTTGGGGAAGACCAAAAGGAGCCAGGCCTTGGACTCCCAACAAGGAGCAAGGTCTTTAGTAATTTCATGGGTCATTTTTCCTGTGTCCTGTCTTGGTGTTTCCTGCATGCTCTGGGAAATGCTAGGGGTCAGCAAATAGATTTTGTGGTAGTCTGTGAGCAACTCAAAGTGATTCTGTTTACAAATATAGTTCCTGTGAACATTTTGTTTTTGGAGGGAAATGTTGGTGAGCTCAGGGTCACGTATCTGCACTCTGTCTACTGACAGTCAAATTGGCCCCCTTTCTGAGGCCACCAGAATCCATGGCTTGATTCCTACTTACTCTAAAAGTATTTTTAAAAATAGAAGATGGAGCTAATGAAATTCCAGAGTAAAAAAAATGCTATTATTATCAAATACTGTATCTAAGTACCTCACAGTAACTTTAATATACTTTTGTTGAACTGAATCACCTTTTAAAACAATTCTATGTAGGGGCGCCTGGGTGGCGCAGTCGGTTAAGCGTCTGACTTCAGCCAGGTCACGATCTCGCGGTCCGTGAGTTCGAGCCCCGCGTCGGGCTCTGGGCTGATGGCTCAGAGCCTGGAGCCTGTTTCCGATTCTGTGTCTCCCTCTCTCTCTGCCCCTCCCCTGTTCATGCTCTGTCTCTCTCTGTCCCAAAAAATAAATAAACGTTGAAAAAAAAAATTAAAAACAAAACAAAAAAAACCAATTCTATGTAGAACTTGGCCATTTTAGGTGAATGAATGATGAAAATTTTAGCAAAAAAGTAAAAGATAGGTCTTTTTGCTATTAAAATAGTTTAGTGAATACAGTGCTTGGTGACTCGTGTAAAAAAGTCTTAATCATTTTTGCAGTGCTCAAATAAAATTCTCTCACTTAATGATATTTTCTACCATTAAAATCCTCTCTACATGGTTACTATTATTTAAAAGTATGATTTATTGTCAGTGTTTGAACTGTAAAACTGCCTGTGAGATAATTAGTATTTCTGCAACTGTGAAGAGAAGATTGTTGTCTCTATAGTTTGTAAGCTGACAGGTGTTTGTTTTCAAATGGTTTCCTCTGCAGTTGTGGGGAATGTGTACTTTTTAAAATGCAGTTTTAGCCAGCTGCCAGAGGGCCAGGTAGAACAGGAGTTGATACAGTGTAAAATTAATAGCTTTAAAAAGACTTAACGCTCAAATCTTTTTCTTCGTAACTCTCTGGGAGAGTCTGTGGGTGTGGGGGGGCCCAGGGAAAGGTGGAACCTGATCAATGCTTGATCATCTTAGTCTCTTGTCCATTGTTCCTATCACAGTGCCAGCTGCCTAAGTCACAGGGCTCTCTCTGCACCTTCCCCACCACTGCCGTCACCCGTGTGAAATGGCACTACTTCAGTCTCACAAGAGAGATGCTGAAAATAACATTTTGAAAGCTTTATTTAAAAAGCTTTTTAAATGTTCGTTTATTTTTGAGAGCAGCATGAGTGGAGGAGGGGGAGAGAGAGAGGGACACAGAATCTGAAGCAGGCTCCAGCCTCTGAGCTGTCAGCACAGAGCCTGATGTGGGGCACAAACCCACTAACTATGAGCTCATGACGTGAGCCAAAGTTGGATGCTTAACCAACTGAGTCACCCAGGCAACCCTGAAAGCATTATTTTTTTATTTTTTATTTTTTATTTTTTTGGTTTTCTCTTTTTTTTTCAATATATGAAAATTATTGTCAAATTGGTTTCCATACAACACCCAGTGCCCATCCCAAAAGGTGCCCTCCTCAATACCCATCACCCACCCTCCCCTCCCTCCCACCCCCCATCAACCCTCAGTTTTTTCTCAGTTTTTAACAGTCTCTTGAAAGCATTATTTTTTAAAATATTCACTAAACTCCCTCATCTCTTTTTTTTTGTTTTTAACTGTGAGACTGATTTACATGGGAAATATGAGTGAAGGTTACTCCACATGAACACACATTCACTGACTGCTAATCCGCCCATACCACCGCCTTCCGCCTGCAATGAAATCTATAGTGCAGGTACAAAAATAATGTCACTTCAGGAGGGTGGGAAGCCACTAGAGCCGAGCACCTGGGGCTCCCTTGCAGGGTGTTCATGAAATATGGTCTTCAGTTTTGTGTATCCAAAAATTCTCAAACATCATTGTCCCTAGAGGTAATTGGTCTCTCGAGGCTGCTCTCCAATGACTGGATGCTCTAGAAGTTGCTGTCCGCATCAGAATGCAAAACGAGTAGTTTACATCAAGAATTATAATCCTACTGGCAGGTCTAAACAACATGTCAAATTATGACCAGAAGGTTGGGGCAAGCAAGGGAAGTGAGAGCTTAATAGCTAAGTCCAGGTTCCAACCCCATCCAACTCCAGGGTCCCAACTTCCATGTGACCTTGAGAAGTGACTTGACCACTCTGGGATGAAGTCAGTGCATCTGTAGAATGGGTAAACTTATGGGGATAGGGTGAGAATCAAATGATATTTTTGTCCAAATGCCTAGGAAAACGGTTGCAACATGGTAGGTACTTAATAACCTGCTGACTAAAATATTTGACTCAATAGGAATCATATTGGAGTTTTGTTCAGGACAGTGACTTCAGTAACAAAGGAAGGGTTCATTCATCCCTCTCACCTGTCATCAAATTTGTTACCAAATTTGGCCAATACCAGTACAGTTCATAACCACCACAAGAACACAGGGCACTCACAGTGTTAATTTGTAAAAGTTGAGCCCGAATTTTCTGGCTCTGGCTGCCTCTATCAGTGATGGCATTTTAAAAGACAGAGAGCTAATGGTGTTGAGAGCAAATGGGGAATTGTCTGATCCTGATGTTTCCTTCCAACCTATTCCAGTGTCTTAGCAGTTATCTTTACAAATTAGACCCATGTAAGAAAGTCTTGGTTTCTTTTTCATGCTTGATTTCACACATGTTCACAAATCTGCCCCGAGAGTTAGGCTTTTTATTCAGTGGCTCCAAGACCTCAGAGCTGGGCTCATTACCATGACATGCAAAGCCTAACATTATCCAGTCAGGACCAGGAGGGTTTGGGTACAAGCAAAAGTCAATGTAGTAGATGTGCCCTATCTGGTACACTAATCATTCACACTCTCATTTCTTCAACAAATATGTATTGGACATTGACTGTGTACGGCTTTTTTTCCTAGAAGCTGAAGATTCAGGGGTTGACAAGGGAATCTTGCATTCTGGTGGGGGTTACAGACAAGAAATGAAGAGAGAGAGGAAATGAAAGAAATCAGTATATGAGAGCTACACAGGGAATCAAAATAAGGTGAGGGATGCAGAGTAAAGACTTTCGATGAGACTGTCAAGGGAAGTTCTCTGTGAAGTGATACATAAGCTAAGCTGTGAATCAAAAGGAGGACACAGACATGCAGTGAGTGTGAAGGAAACTGAGGCAGAGGGTGCCATTCATGCAGAAGCTCCCAGGTGGGCACTAGCAGGTGGGTCTGGTGAGGACCAGACCAAAGTCCAGAGTGGCTGGGAGAGGGCAAGAGGAGGGTATAGAAGAGGTAGTCAGGGTTGGTTAGCGAGGGTTTTGTAGCCAGAGTAAGGAGGTTGGAGTATTTGCTTAATGTGATGGGAAGCCATTGGAGGGTTTTAAGCAGAGGAATGACAATATTGGATTCATATTTAATAAATAAGCCACTCTAGGTGCTATGTGTAAAAGAATTATAGCTAATAAGAGGAAGCAGGGGGACTATTACAGTATCTCTGGCAGTATATAAGGAGAGTGGTAGTGGAGGCAGCATCCTAAGGACTTGCTAATGGGCTGGATGTGGAGAGTGTGGGGGAAAAGAGAGAAGTCAAGGATGATTCCTATGTTCTTGGCCTGTGCACCTGCATAGAAGGTGCCATTTCCTGAAATGAGGAAGACAGGAGGAGGAAGGGGTTTATGGGAAGAAATAGCAAGTAATTGCTCTGAGAGCACTCTTGGAGATTATTCATGAATCCTGGGGGTGAATTTTCTATTGCCACCTCTCCACAAGTATGCACTCACTTCCAGGCATACCCTATCTTGTTTTACCTTGAAGCCAAAAATGCATGGAAGACACTCCCCAAATTCGAAAACCCTCAGCTGTATTTAGCCTTTAGGTGAAAGAAGAAACGGAAGAACAAAATCAAAAAATGAAGTTTTATTTTGAAAGCCAGTTTCCATTTTTAATGTTGGGTCACATGCAGTTTAAGTCATGATTTAAATCCGTCAACTTTAAAATTGTACCTCTCTGTGTGTGTATTTATGACAGAAGAAATACGCATACACACAAATATGTCAACCAATGCCATGTCACCTATTCCTTTTCATTATTAACTCATTAATATTTTCAGTTGCCTTTACCTTTTGATGAATTTAGCCAAGCTATGAACAATGGAGGGCAGAATTAGAAGGGCTGAGGCCTTTTTCTTTCTTTGATTAATCTTCAAGTGGTAGGATTTTAGATGTTTTACTTTGTGTTTTTCAATATTTTAAAATACATTTTTTTGGCTCCTTTTGAGTATAGTTGATGCACAATGTTCCATTAGTTTCAGGTGCACAACAATGTGACTGACTCCATGTTATGCTGTGCTCACCATAAGTGTAGCTACCATCTATCACCATACAACAGTATTACAACAACACTGGCTATATTCCCTATGCTTTACCTTTTATTCCCATGACCTATTCATCCCATAACTTGAAGTCTGTGTCTCCTACTCCCCTTCATCCCTTTCGCCCATCCCCCATAACCATCAGTTCTCTATAACAGTCTCATTCTGCTTTTTCTTTAATCATTTGTTCTGTTTTTTAGATGCCACATATAAGTTAAATCATATATTTTTATTTTTCTGGTGTATTTCACTAAGCATCTGTGATCCATCTGTGTTGTTGCAAATGGCAAGATCTCATTCTTTTTTATGACTAATGGTCTATTTTATATATGTGTGTGTGTGTGTGTGTGTGTGTGTACACACACACACACACACACACACACACATCTTCCTTATCCATTCATAACACTTGGGTTGGTTCCATATCTTGTCTATTGTAAATAATGCTACAATAAACATAGGGGTGCATGTATCTTCAGGATTAGTGTTTTCATTTTCTTCAGATAAATACACAGTAGTGGAATCATAAGGTATTGCTCATTTTTGGAGAAACCTCCATACTGTTTTCCATAGTGGCAGTACCAATTTACATTCCCACTAACAATGCATGATGGTTCCATTTTCTCTACATCCTTGCCAACCCTTGTTATTTCTGGTCTTTTTTATTCTAGCCATTCTGACAGGTATAAGATGATATACCTCATTGTGGTTTTGATTTTCATTTTCCCTGATGATTAGAGATATTGAGCTTTTCACATGTCTGTTGGTCATCTGTATGTATTCTTTGAAAAAATATTCAGGTCCTCTGCCCATTATTTTGATCAAATTATGATTATGATTACTCTTTATATATTTTGGATATTAACCCCTTATCAGATACATCATTTGCAAATATCTTCTCCCATTCACTAGGTTGCCTTTTTTGTTTTGCTGACAGCTTCCTTCACTGTGCAAAAGCTTTTTATGCTGGTGTAGTCCTAATAGTTTGTTTTTGTTTCACTTGTCTTAGGAGACATTTCTAGAGACATGTTTGACATTTGCTGTAGAAATTACTGTGCTTTCTTGTAGGAGTTTTAGTTTCAGGTCTCACATTTCGGTCTTTAATCTATTTGGGGTTCATTTTTGTGTATGGTATAAGAAAGTGGTCCAGTTTCATTCTTTTGCATGTAGCTTTCCAGTTTTCCCAACACCATTTATTGAGGAGACTGTCTTTTCCTCATTGTATATTCTTGCCTCCTTTGTCATGGATTAATTGACCGTAAAAGCATAGGTTTATATTTTGGGTTCTTTGTTCTGTTGATTTATGTGTCTGTTTATGTGCCAGAACCATACTGTTTTGATTACAGCAGCTTTGTAGTGTACCTTGAAATCTGGGATTGTGATGCCTCCAACTTTGTTCTTTTTCAAGATTGCTTTGGCTATTTGGGGTCTTTTATGGTTCCATACACATTTTAGTAGTATTTGTTTAATTCTGTGGAAAATGTTATTTTGATAGGGATTATATTAAATAGGTAGATTGCTTTGGGTAGTGTGGACATTTTAATATTCTCCCAATCTATGGGCATGAAATATATATTATCAATGTATTAGAGTTTTCAGAGCACAGGTCTTTTACCTCCTTGGTTAAGTTTGTTCCTAGGTATTTTGTTCTTTTTGATATAGGTGAATTTTTTTTTAATTTCTCTTTCTACTACTTTATTTGTGTATACAAATACAACCAATTTCTGGGTATTAACTTTGTATCTTGCAATGTTACTGACTTTATTTATTACTTTTAATAGCTTTTTGGTGGAGTCCTTAGGGTTTTCTATATATAGTATGTCATGTGCAAACAGTGAAAGTTTTGCTTCTTCCCTGCCACTTTGGATGCCTTTTATTTCTTTTTCTTATCTGATTGCTATGGCTAAGACTTCCAGTATTCTGTTGAATGAAAGTGGTGATACTGGACATCCTTGTTTTGTACCTGACCTTAGGGGAAAAGCTCTCAGTTTTTTACCATTGAGTACGATGTTAGCTGTGGATTTTTCATATATGGCCTTTAATATGTTGAGAGGTATGTTTCCTCTAAACCTACTTTGTTTATCATGAATGGATGCTAAGTTGTGTCACATGCTTTTTCTGCATCTACGTAGATATGATTTTTATCTTTTATTTCATTAATGTTGTGTATCCTATTGATTGATTTGGGAATATTGAACTATCCTTGTATCCTCAGAATAAATCTCACTTGATTGTGGTTAATGATCCTTTTAATATGTTGTCTAATCAGCCTGATAATGATTTGTTGAGGACTTTGCATCTATGTTGATCAAGGTTATTGGCATATAATTTTCTTTTTTGTGTGTGTGGTGTCTTTGGTTTTGGTATCAGAATAATGTTGGCTTCATAGAATGTATTTGGAGGCTTTTCTTCCTTTTATACTTTGGAATAGTTTGATGAAAATAGGTATTAACTCTTTTTCATGTATTTGGTAGAATTCACCTGGACTTTTATTTATTTATTTTGGTAGATTTTTTTGATTACCAATTCATTTAATTACTAATAACTTCTCTGTTTAGATTTGCTATTTCTTCCTTATTCTGTTTTGCAAGGTTATATACTTCAAGGAATTTATCCATTTCTTCTAGGTTGTCCAATCTGTTGGCATGTGATTTTTCATAGTATTCTCTTACATTCCTTTGTATTTCTGTGGTGTCAGTTGTTACTTCTGTTATTTCTGATTTATTTGGGTTCTCTCTCTTCTTGATGAATTTGGCTAAAAGTTTGGCAATTTTTATTTATATTTTCAAAGAACCGGCTCCTGGTTTTATTAAGACTGTATGCCTTTTATATTGGCTCTGATCTTATTATTTCCTTCCTTTTACTCCTTTTGGGCTTCGTTCTTTCTTCTTTTTCTAGTTCCTTTATGTGTGAACTTATATTGTTTATCTGAACTCTTGCTTGTTTCCTGAGGTAGGCCTATATCATTATGTATTTCCCTGTTATAACTGCTTTCACTGTGTTGCAAAGATTTTGGACTATTGTGTTTCCATTTTGATTTGTCTCCATGGATTTTTTTTATTTCTCCTTTCATTTCTTGGTTGATCCTTCAGTTGTTTAGTATCCTGTTATTTACATTCTACAAAACACATTTGTGTGCTTTTTTCCAGTTTTTTTCTTAGAACTGATTTCTAGTTTCATACTGTTGTGGTCTGAAAAGATACATGATAGGATTTTAGTCTTCTTAATTAATTTATTGATACTTGGTTTGTGGCCTAACATGACCTATCCTGGAGAACATTCCATATGCATTTGAAAAGAATGTTTTTGGATGGAATATTCTGTATATATGTGTTAAGTCCATCTGGTTTAATGTGTTATTCCAAGCCACTGTTTCCTTATTAATTTTATGTTTGGAAGATCTATCCATTGTTGTAAGTGGGGTATTAAAGTTTCCTACTCTTATTACTGTCAATTTCTCCCTTTATGTCTGTTAATATTTGCTTTATGGATTTAGGTGCTCTCATGTTGGGTGTATAGACATTTACAATTATATTTATGTAATGCCCTTCTTGGTCTCTTGCTATATATAGTCTTTGTTATAAGCATTGCACCCCTGGCTTTTTTTTCCACATTGATTTGCATGGATTATCTTTTTCCATTCCTTGACTTTTAGTCTACATATGTATATAGGTAGAAGTGAATCTCTTGCTGGCAAAATATAGATGGGTCATGTTTTTTTATACATTCCCCTACCTGTGTCTTTTGATTGGAGCATTTAGATCATTTACATTTAAAGTAATTGTTGATAGGTATATACTTCTTCCCATTTTGTTAACTGTTTTCTAGTTGTTTTTGTAGTTCTCCATTCCTTCATGATTGATGACTTTCTCTAGTGTTAACTTTGGCTTTCTTTATTCTGTATCTATTATAGGTTTTGGGTTTGTGGTTACCATAAAGTTCATATACAACATCCTAAGTATATAGCAATCTATATTAAGTTGATGATTATGTAAGATCCAACATATTCTAAAACAAAGACTACTCCTTCCTCCATGTTGTTTGTATATGTTGTCATATTTTACATCTTTTTATTCATAATTAATTTTCTTACATCTAATTATGGCTTTCTTTTTTTGTATTAAAATAAGTCCTTTTAATGTTTCTTGTAAGGCTGGTTTAGTGGTGATTAACTTCTGTTTGGGAAACTCTCTCTTCTTAAATTCTGAATGATAACCTTGCTAGGTAGAGTATTGTCTGTTACAGGTTTTTTTCCTTTCAGCACTTCAAATATATCCTGCTTCTAGCTTGAAAATTTTCTGCTGAAAAATCAGCTAATAGCCTTAGGGAATTTCCTTTGTATTAACTACTTTATTTTCTGTTCCTAGCTGTTAAAATTATTTGTCTTTATCTTTGACATTTTAATTATTATGTGTCATGGTGTGGCTCTCCTTGGGTTTATCTTGTTTGGAACTCTGTGCTTCCTGAACCTGGACGTCTATATCCTTCCCTACGTTAGGGAAGTTTTCTGGCCATTGCTCTGTTCTTCTTCTTGGACCCATATAAAGAGAATGTTTGTGCTTGATGTTGTCCAAGACATTTTTTAGCCTACCCTCACTTTTTTTTTCTTTTTTTGCTATTCAGCTTCAGTGCTATCCATTATCCTGTCTTCCAGATCACTGATCTGTTCTTCTGCATGTTCTAATCTGTTGATTCTCTCTATTGTATTTTTTTTTCAACGTTTTTTTTTTTTTTTTTTTTTTTTTTT
>NW_024412388.1:77142687-77155832 GCF_014898765.1 Herpailurus yagouaroundi
CCAGGCTCTGAGCCATCAGCCCAGAGCCTGACACGGGGCTCGAACTCCCGGACCACGAGATCGTGACCTGGCCGAAGTCGGACGCTTAACCAACTGCGCCACCCAGGCACCCCTCTATTGTATTTTTCATTTTAGTTATTATATTATTCAACTATGATTTTTTTTAAAAAATGCTTTATTTGTTGAAGGTCTCACAGAGTTCTTCCACTCTTCTCCCCAACCTGGCAGGCACATTTATGATCATTACTTTAAACTCTTTTATCAGGTATACAGCTTATCTCCATTTCATTTAGTTCTTTTTCTGAGGTTTTTTCTTGTTCTTTCTTTTGGAGTATACTAGTCTTTGCTTGACTTTCTGTATTTGTTTCTATGAATTAGGTATAACAGCTGTTCCTCCTATATGTCCATTATATCATCTACTAAAATTTACTAAATACTTATTTGATAAACTAGACTCTGGGTTCAAGGGACCAGAACCCATCATTGCAGAACCAGCACCTAGTCTATATCTGGCCTATATGGGGCATTCAAACTGAAAAATGGAGAAATTAATGACATCTTTGTCAGTCCATAGTTAGGACATCTGTAAGAATATCCTCAAAGTTAAGACTATGCTTTGGCATTGAAGGAGATATGTGACAAGTTAGGAGTACAGCCATAATTCAATTAGATTTAAACATTTAGTAAGGGCCTCCTATATGCCAGATGCTTACTAGGTATTGGAGATACAAAAAAGAATGGAATATGGTTCCTCCATTAGTGACCTATTCATGCAGCTCACAAATAGTCAATTCAAAGAAAATGCTATGGGATGTCTGAGAAGATGCTCTACCTGGATGGGGAATATACTAAGTCTGCTCTAGGGATTAGAAAGGGGGGAGCCCAAGACAAAATAAGAGGTGAACAGAAAAGGATTCAGTGAACCCAGAGTGTATGCTCAATTGTTGCTGCATGTGTGGCCTGGGAGTCTTTGATGGGACAAGGTCTGTAACATTAACTTAATGTTACAGCCTATTAGCCTATCCATAGTGTGTACTGCATATCTGTAATTATATGGTAATATAATCTGTAATTATATTTAACCTCACTTATCTGAAAATTCAAATAAGAACACATAACGGTTGATGAACTTCACTGATTTATTAGTGTCCATCTACATAATGGCAGGACTTTGACCTTCCAAATATTTTTATTCTCTAAGGGGAGTCCCACTGCCTATGGTCTTCTACCTCTCTCCACTCTGTAGATCTTTTGAAGGAGCATCTCTTCACCATGGCTGCCCCAACCCTTTGCAGGAACCTCCTCTCTGACTCCCTGGTGGACACAGCGGGCACTGCAGCCATATGTTGCTGCTCCATGGTCCTCCACTCTTCCAAGTGGGGTAAAAGTCTTTCCCACTTTGAATAACACTTGATTATATGGGTGCAGAATCAACACTATTCATGTCCAAAGTGTAGCTTGAAAACATCCCTCAGCTTTGTTCTACAGACTCTCTATAAAAAATCAGACTTAATTTTTTGGCCTGATTTTAGTGTGGACATCGCAGCGCTCCTTCTGAATCCAGCCAAACATCCACACACACATATTGTTCTTTCCCCAAAATCAGTTCACCAACATCATTCCTCCTAGCTTATGCCACGATAACCACAGGCCTTGTGCCTATTTCATAGTATAGGTTTTTTGTTCCAGCCTCCAGCTGGCTTCTGATGGGTCTTGTCTCCTAGTGTTTACTTCCTCATGCAGTCATCACCCATATTATGCCAGGGTCAGTCTGTGTGAGAAAGCACACAGAAGATGTGATCATACGCCTTGCCAAAGTTAGGTTATAAAGGAAACTCTTTCTCTTAGATCACCTGCTCTAGGAAAAACTAACTGCCATCTCCTGAGCCTTGAAAAGAGGTCTTATTGATGAGGAACTAAGGACTTTAGCCAACAGCCATGTGAGTGAGTCTTCTTGGAAACAGATCTTCCAGCCCAATCAAACCTTCCAGGGATGTAGCACTGGCTGACAGCTTTACTGCAGCATCATGAGAGGCCTGTTTCAGAACCATCCTGGCTAAGCCAGTCTTGGATTCCTGACACTCAGAACTGTAAGATAATAAATATTTATTGTTTTAGGCTTCTATATTTTGGGAAAATACATAATACAGTGATAGATTAGGAGGGCCAGTTATAGACCCCATATTCCTACTCTTCTAAGGGTTCGGCCAGGACCAGCCTGTTCAAGTGATATAAAGTATTTTTAGTTGCTTACTTCAAGGAACATTGCTAATGTATTAGGGAGAAAGAAGGCAAAATGGCTGAAATACATTGCTTTCAATAAAAATACTCTTGCTACTTAACTATGATCATGGTGATAACAAGAATGCCCTGTCATATAATGGGGTAACTGATGCACACTTCGCACCATTTCTGAAGGTTAACACCAAACTCATAACATGGATGGTTGCCTCTAAGGATGCTGTATAAATCCAGCGTGCTAGTTTTTTCCATTTTTAATGTGAATTGACAAGGGCCACTTTAGCCTGTTAGCACTTCTTTTCTGAAGAAGAACCCCGACATCTTTTAGTGCCCCCAGCAGCAAATGACTTACGCCAAAGCCTATTCTTCTTCTTTAGATAGAAACCCTACTGACACCTGCTATATTGTCTATTAGATAAAGAAGATCTTATAGAATGTGGGTGAAATGGGAGATTTGCCAAGCAGAAGAAATGCAGGCTATAGGCCTTTCTTTTGTCAGCCAAAGAAAAATTGTGGTAGTCAGGAAAACAGTTGTGAATGCCTGCTTCTCACAGAGAAAGACATCTGTGCCAACTGAAATGCCAGGTTACCTTTTCCTTATTCTCAGCTCTGCAGACACAACTTCATTAGTACTGAGTCTATTTTATGAAGCCTTTTTATAACTGCAGGTTGTCATTCCGACTTAGTTACTAATCCTGGTCACATATTAAGGGCTTTGATTAAGCAATTTGCTTTTTTCCTTCCTCTCTTCCATCTCATTGAAAGATTACAGAGTTTGAGCATGAGGTTAAAGGATTACATCTGAATCCTGAGAGTCCCGCCACTGCTCCAGCTGCCTGTCATTTCCTGGAGTGGTTACTTATCTGTCAATATTTCTTCCCTTTTTTCCCAAGTCCCAGGCCTACTTGATCTTGTCCGTTTGGCTCGGCTGGTGGAGGAATAACAAGGGTCTTCCCATCATGCAACATTCTGGGATACATCATGACAGAGAAATCTCAAAGCCCAGGTCAATTATAACAGAAGATGTGCACCACCTCTGCCCCTGAACGTCTTCTGGGGCTGCAGTTGTTTAAAACTAAGTCACCTGAAAAATGCAAGGAAATGTGTGTCTGGTTCCTGGCTGGCTTTCTGCTTGTTTAGCAGGATACAAATAGCAGAAGACTAATACTCCGTGTGTGTGGTTTGTGGTCAGGAAGAGGGAATAAAGTTGGCAGCTACCTTATTGTGCTGTAATTACTTTTTAATTAGAATTCATTGAATACAGATGGATTCTTCCTGTTCTTTCGCCCACTGATGTTTTTAATATTCCCACATCAGATATTATGAGGCAGGAGCCAGCAGTGAATTACATAAAATAATCCTGTAGCTGGTAGTGACTTACAGAAAGTAACCAACTTAACCATTTGTCTTAGATGAAAAATGATCTTACACCTTTTTGTGGATTCTATTGCTGGTTTGTTGATATAGTGTTTGTTTACTCTCGTTCCTGCAGGAAAAAAGTACCATAGTTCTTGTATCAAATTACTGTAACTGACTGGAACATTTTTATTTCAAATAATGTACCATCATAGTTTTTTTTCATGGTGACATTGATAAATTTGCCTGATTTCTCATTTTTTTTCTCCCTCCTACCAATGAATAATTTGAACCCAAACGTGATTGGAATGTACAATTTCATGCTGTTACAAAAAATCATTGCTCATCACATTCTAATTGTAACTAAGTTTGAACCTGAATAGCTATTTGCAGTATTTTGATAGAAATAAGAAGTAATTTCCATTTTTTTGCTCCAGGGTCTCTCTACATGAACTGACATATGATGCATTTTTGAAGTCACACTTAATAATTCTCTTTTCATTATAAACAACCGCACCCTTGTTGAATAGTAAACCTCAAATTAGGCTTACACAGGCCTATGTAATATACCTAAGAAACATGATTTATTCTAATGTAATAATGGCATAGATTTATAAAGCTTGACTACTCCAATGCTCCTCGTTATGGTTGTAAAATATTTGTGGCCGCCGTGGGATTTTCTAGATCATTATTTTAAAAAAGGAAAAACCCATTTTGACAGATGAACTGGGGCCATTCTGAGCAAATCACAGATACTTCATATAACAAGGCCTCCAAAGAGGGGAGCATACACTTATTACTATGGCAACCTGGATCAAAACACTATTTTAGTGGAGAGTTTCCAGTTTTACAATGCAATGATGATTGTTTATAGTACCACTGAAACCAGATTCAGCAAAGGTTTAAGAAATGAGCTGACAAGAGGAAAATCATTATAGATAAACTGGGGATACCTGAATGGGATAGCATGGAATCTGCCATTATTTGATCAAATACTGAAATTTATTGCCCAAGACAATAGAAACAATGGAAGAGGATCGAGAAGATGAGAAACATCCTAAAGTTTCTTCTGTTATAATGGTTTAGACCAAGATCAGTCCTATCTTAGGTTAAAACTTTGAAAGCAAAGATTTTTTTTTAAAGGACATATCTTTCACATCCCTTATTTTTCTATCTGCAAAATACCTACTTGTAACTTTAAAGTTGTGGGCTAACACTTCTTTTCCTAGCATATTCCATTTGACAGAGTGTAACATGGCACAACTCAAGAACTATGCTCATCACACAGGGCCGTGTGCTTGCACATGTTGACATGATGTGACAGCTGGTTGCAGTCCTGCTCCGTTATTTTTATATAAATGGAATTTTTACACAGAAAGAGAAAAATTGTCTGGATCATGAGTTGTCCACTTTGCTAAATCTGTCTTAAAATATCTAAAGATACCACTGGGTGGACAAAGTACATTGAAGTGAAGGGTTGAATAAACATTTATTTGTTTAGCAACTATTTACTGAGCATCTCCGGTATGCCAATTGGTGGGTATATGGGTGTGCATGCTGCTAGGTGTGCTGTGGTAAGAGAGTGTGAAAGTGAGGGTTAAAGAGAAATATTGAAAAATGCAGAAATAGAAAATTACTGGACAGGAATTGAATTTGGTTCCATTCCAGTATTTGTTAACCAGAATAGTCTTTCAGTCTTTGAAGGGAGAAAGAAGAACCATATTTACTGAATTTCTGCTCTATGCAAAGCTCTGTGCTAGGAGTTCTACATACTATTATGTCATTTAATATACTGGGAAACTGTAGATATTATTGTGTTTATTTTTCAGATAAGTAAACTGAAATAAGAAAGCTAAAATAAAAAAGTCAAGTACATTGAGCGAGTACATGTGTAGCACTAAAAAAAAAATTATGCATCAGGCACTGTTTTAGCATGTTAACAAATTTTAACTCATTTAATCCTTGTAGTAACCATGTAAAGCAGTACTATTGTTATTCTCGCTTTACAGATATGGAAGAGGTTGAATAACTTGCTTCAGGTCACACAGCTAGTAAATGGCAGAGGCAAGATGTGAGCCCAGGAAGTATGCCCTGCTACCACTGCGCAGTGGAGGCATGTGCTGAACCTAATCAACAATCTGTAAGTAATCAATAGCCTAAGTAATCAACAACACGATTGTGATCTGAGCCAGGTCTCCTGATTTACCACACACTTACTTGTTTTCAGCTTCTTTGTTTGCACAGATACACACTATAACTACCAAATATTTTAGGTTTCAAACATATCTTACATTTGTTTTATTCACATAACTGTTCCTCTTCAAGTATAAAATAATGCCTCAAAATCATTTCGAAGATTTTACTTTGCTTGAGTAACGAAGATCACAAAATTACAATTTGGTTCTGAGCAAATGATGAAACCCATAAGGTATTTCACAATGTCAGAAAATTTTGAAGACCTTAAGTAGCCTCATACTGTGTGAGGTAAATGGCTATAAACTATACCAGCTTTTGTTCAACTGAATGTGTGCATGTTTATAAATAAATAAATTTGTGATTTCAAATAGAGAATCATCTGTCTATACTGATGTGACATTATTGGAAATGTGTGATGAAAAGCACCATTGTTTGGCCACCAGCACCTGTTTTCCCCTTGCTTTGATAGTGGTACCCTGGATTTCCTGTGGAGAAAAACCTTCATCCCCGTCTATCATTTTTTCATGTTGATGTATTGAAAATGGATTCAAGGCTTTGTGGTATTTTCTGTGGAGAGAACCTTTTTCTCTTGGACTTGTTGATATGGAACTACTGACTGTCCCTTTACCACCACATGGGGGTTTTGAAAATGAAGGCTGCATGGAGGGAAGCAGAGCGAAGAATAGGAAAAAGGTCAAGTCTGATAACATCATTTCAGGCCCAGAATAAAGTGGCATCTCATTTTAGATGTATCTCAGGACTTTTCAGTTAAAGCAGAAGATACTTTTGCTTTTTTGTCAAAGCCAGTTTGAGTTTAGAACTGGTATCATTTGCAATCTATAGAGTCCTAATTAATACATTACTTCCTCTCATTCCCCTAAGATCAGTAGCCTCTTCCTGCCTATCTTAGGATATACTTTAACATCCTTAATAATTGCTTTGTGGTCCTGTGTGGTCTGCCTCTATCTACTTTCTGGGCACAGATCCAGTCCATGGGTCCCTTCTTTTCTCCACATTACAAATAGGTTTTGATTTCAGTTTTCAGCTTTAAAAATTCACCTTTGGGAGCCTGGGTGGTCCAGTCAATTGAGCATCCAACTCTTGATTTGGGCTCAGGTTATGATCCCAGGGTCATGGGATCAAGCCCCACATTGGGCTCCATGCTGAGTGTGGAGCCTGCTTAAGATTCTCTCTTTCTCTCCCACTGCCCCTCTCTCCCAATCACTCACTCTAAATAAATAAGTGATAGATGATTCTTCATATTCATTATTTCCTACCACTTTTCTCTCATGGTTCCAACTTTACTCAGTCACAACTTTGTAGACCATCTTTAAATAATCCAAGTGGTAAGTCTTTGCAGATTCTTTGTCAAAGGAATTCTTTGAAACAAGACCCACTTCCCACCTCCACCTGGTGGAATGTGTGGGGAAATGCAACAGGGCAATTAAGTACATTTGGAGTATCTCTTAGCTTTCCCAGAATCTCTTCTCCAAAGTAAAAGTGCATTTCAAAGCAGTATGCAGATTCTTTGGGCACTGTCTTATCTTTAGGATTTTCTTCTTAAAAGTTCCATATTTCACTATTTTGGGGGCCTTTTGTCTGCTCAGTCGTTTGCTTCTTTAGAGTTTTGTTCAGCCCTTCCTCTGTTTCAGGATGCCTGCTCTTCACACTCATCTCTGTTCGTTTCACTTGCTGCTATTTTGTTTGGATCACAGCCTCTTTTTGCCTTTCCTCTTCATAGTGTTAATTCTACTCTCGGTGTTTTCCTGTCTTTAGCCTGGGGGTTCTCTTTCCTTCCCCCTCTTTCCATGTTAGCTGATTTGTTTGCCCTGAAAGGGAACATGTGGTCTCTTAGCAACTCTGATGAAGGCTTGACCAAAGTATCAAATGTAGATTTTTGTGATATTTTTTATCATATTTGGGCAGGACCTGGGAATACCCCAGGTTTTCATTTCAGAATCAAACTCCTTATCCAGGAGTATGAAATGTGGTCATGTTAATCAGTAAATAGGTGAGGGCTGATTACAAAAGTATATTTTTGTGCTAGAAAAAAATGATGAGGGCTAGATAATATAATTTTTGTCTCAAAGACTTGGGAACAGGTAGCATCATGCTCTGGAAAGAGGACTTGCTCAATATTTGGGATATCTGGCTTTTAAGTGTAGACATAGATCATGGGCTTCGGTGCCATGCAGGCTTGGGTTCAAATCCCAGATTCCAAATATTAGCTGTGTGTCCTCCATTTTCAACTGTGAAATGGTGGAAATGACATTTCTTACAGGAAAGTATGTAAAGCATTGCCTGGCATATAATAAGTATTTAATTTTTATTTCCTCTTTTCTAATTTGCCTGATGTATCCAATTTCTATGGGCCTCAGTACTTATATCTGAATCTCAGCAGTTTGGATGATTTCTGAGACTAAACTATACCAAAATTCTTTTCACAGTTTGGTAATAAGTCAGTGACAGTCAGAAATCTATAATAGGTATGTTCACAAAAAAAGAAAAAAGGAATCCAAGCATAACGCTAAAGAAATCCATCAAACCTGAAGGGAAGAGAGCAAGAGAAGAACTACAAAAACAACCACAAGTAAGAAAATGGCAATAAGTACATGCCTATCAATAATTACTTTGAATGTAAATGGACTAAATGCCCTAATCAAAAGATCTAGGATGACTGAATGAATAAAAAAGCAAGACCCATCTATTTGCTGTCTACCAAAGACTCACTTCAAACCTAAAGAGAAATGCAGATTGAAATTGAAGGATGGAAAAACATTTACCATGCAAGTGCAGTTAAAAGCTGGGTAGCAATAATTAAATTAGACAAAATAGACTTTAAAACAAAGACTATACCAAGAGAAAAAGAAGGGTATTACATAAGAAAAAAGGGAACAATCCAACAAAAGGATATACCAATTATAAATATCTATGCACCCAACATGGAAGCATCTAAATACATATAACAGATATTAATTAATAGATATAAAGGGAAGAATTGAAAGTAACACAATAATAGTAGGTACTTTATCACCCCACTTGCATCACTGGATTGATCATCCATACAGAGAATCAATAAGGAAATGTATCGTTGAATGACACATTAGATCAGGTGGACCTAACAGATATATACAGAATATTCCATCCACAAAAGGCAGAATATACACTTTTTTCAAGTACACATGCAATATTCTTCAGGACAGGTCATACATTAGGCCACAAAACAAGTCTTACTCAGGAAGACTTTATATTTTGCATCCTTCTCAACCACAATGGTATGAAACTGGAAATCAATTATAAGAACAAACCTAGAAAGAACACAAATACATGGAGAATGTGTACTAATACAACTTGCTACTAAACAATGAATGAATCAACCAAGATATCAAAGAGAAATTTTAAAAAAATACATGGAGATAAGAGGAAGACCTTAAAATGTTGGAGTAGTAGGAGGACCCTAGGCTTACCTTTGAACACAGCTAGATAAATATCAAGTCATTCTGAATACCCAAGAAATCGATCTGAGGGCTGACAGAAGAAACCACATTGTGGATGGCAAGAGGTGTGGAGATATGGCTTGGGGGAGAAACAGATCATGGGTGCTGTGGAGGGGAAGGAGCTCTGGTGGTGGAGAGAGTTGAGAGGGAGAGGAGCACACAGGGCACTGCACAAGGAAAACATTTCCCCATAGTCATTGACTAGGAAACAAGAGGCATTTATTTTCATGAGATCTTATAACCAGCAGGGCCCAAAGATTAGAGTTGTAGAGGTCCCTAGCATGGCTGGTATAGAGCCCTAAGAGCACTGCAGTGCTCCTAGAGAGAAGGCAGCAAGTAACCCGGGGGCAGATGTCATGATCTGAGGGTCACCTGAGATGCACTGGGGGAGGGGGTGGGGGGACAGTTCCCCCTTCTTGGAGTGCATCTGAGAGAGGGGCATTGCCTCTCCAGGGACAAAGCCAATGGGCACCATTTCCTTTCTCAGGTTCCCAGCATGGTGCAGAGACACCTGCTGAGGGTGGCTAACCTGGACACTGGCCCTTTAGTGTGCTTGCTCCAAAACTCATGCTCCTGTGCTCTGGTGCAACTGTCCTTCTGGTCAAACTTGCATCAATCCTAGCACAGTGAGACCCTTTCCCAGAAGACCAGGACAGGTCCCCACCACATCAAGTCCCTGAAGTTTAGAGTTTTAAAAATCAGCCAACACGGCTGGATAGAGTCAAAAGGATACTGCACTGCTCCAGGAAGGCAAGCATCCCAGACACAGACAGTTTGAAAACAGTGATCTGAAAAACACCTAAGATGCACTAGGAAAAATTATTCATTCTTCTGGGAGGGTTTCCCTGACAGCTGTAAGCAGGTTCCCCTCTCCAGGGAAAAAGGAGCTGGCTGGTGCCATTTCCCTTCCCTGCCCCTCAGCATAAACTAACTTCAGTAAACAGTACAGCCCCAACACTGGCTGCCTAATCTGTCCACACCAAGCTCCCCGCAACACCCTGTGCTCTGCTTGTACTGCTTTTCTTGGGCAAGGTGCATGAGACACAGTGCAACAGGCCCATCCCCCAGAAGACCAGCACAAACCCCCACATGCACCATATGTATTACCATATGTATTGACCATAGAGTTCTGCAAAGCTTCAGCTCTAGTGGAAACAACATCAGGTCTCTTTTAACAAGCAGACAAGAACACACCTAGTTAACACTCTCCACACTCTGCCCAAGGTCCAAACACTCTCTACTGCAGGCAAGGAGAAACTCTGCAGAGGACTGACCTGAGGGACAGAGCACCCATAACACAGCAGCACAGTGCATGCAGCACACACCAGAGTTATTTCCTTAAGTGTCAGGCCTGGGACATTAATGGCTTTATGAAGAAGAAGTCATATAGTTTCAGGAGCATGAAATATAACAGGCTTTCCTGACACACAGAAGAAAACAGGCCTAGACAAAATGCCAAGACAGAGGAATTCATCCCAAAAGCAAGAACAAGAAAAGGTCATGGCCAGGGATCTAATCGAAACAGATATAAGCAATATGCCTGATCCAGAATGTAAAGCAACAATCATAAGAATACTAGCTGGGCTTGAGAAAAGCATGGAAGACATTAGGGATATACTTACCACAGAGATAAAAGAGCTAAATACTAGTCAGGCTGAAATGAAAAATGCAATAACTGAGATTCAAATCCGACTGGATGTAATGACCACAAGGATGGGAGAAGTAGAGGAAAGAATAAGTGATAAAGAAGATAGAATTATGGAAAATTATGAAGCTGATCAAAAGAGGGAAAGAAAAATCTTGGATCACAAAATAGTGGACTCAGTGACTCAATGAAACATAATACATTCATATCATAGGAGTCCCAGAAGAAGGAGAAAAGGGCTCACAATGTTTATTGGAAGAAAGTATAGCTTAAAACATCCCTAATCTGGGGGAAAAAATGGACTTCCAGGGGCGCCTAGGTGGCTCACTCAGGCGTCCGACTTCAGCTCAGGTCATGATCTTGTGGTTTGTGAATTTGAGCCCCACATCGGGCTCTGTGCTGACAGCTCAGAGCCTGGAGCCTGCTTCTGCCCCTCCCCTGCTCATGATCTGATTCTGACTTTCAATAATAAACGTTAAAAAAAAAAAAAAAAAAAGAAAATGGACTTCCAAATCCAGGAGGCAGAGAGAACTCCCATCATAATCAAAAGCAGGCCAACATCAAGACATGTTGTAGTTAAATTCTAAAATATAAAGAAAAAAATCCTAAAAACAGCAAGACAGAAGACCCTAATTTACAAGGTTAGCAACAGATCTTTCCACAGAAACTTGGAAGGCCAGAGGGGAGTGGCATAATATATTCAACATGCTGAATGGGAAAGATCTACAGCCAAGAATATTCTAACCAGCAAGGCTATCATTCAGAATAGAAGGGGAGATAGTTTCCCAAACAAAAACTAAAGAAATTTGTGACCACTAAATCAGCCATGCAAGAAATATTAAAGGGGACTCTTCAAGTAGGAAAGAAAGACCAAAAGTGACAAAGACTAGAAAGGAACGGATAAAATCTCCAGAAACAATGACAAAACAAGTAATAAAAAGGCACTAAATTCATATCTATCAGTAATTACTCTCAATGTAAATGAACTAAATGCTCCAATCAAAAGACACAGAGTGTCAGATAAAAAAAAAAAAAAAAAAAGAGAGACCCATCTATATGCTCCTTACAAGACTCATTTTAGACCTAAAGACACCTGCAGATTGAAAGTGAGAGGATGGAGAAACATTTACCATGCAAATGGACATCAAAAGAAAGCAAGTAGTGATACTTATAATCAGACAAACTTGATTTTAAAACATAAATGGTAACAAGACATGAAGAAGGGCACTATATCACAATAAAGAGGGCTATCCAACAAGATCTAACCATTGTAAATATTTATGCTCCCAACTTTGAGGAACCTAAATATGTAAAAGTGTAACAAGCATAAACTCATTGATAACAATACAATAACAGTAGGGGATTTTAACACCCCACTTACATCAATGGACAAATCATCAAAGCAGAAAATCAGCAAGGAAACAATGGCTTTGACACACTGATCAGACAGACTTAACAGATATATTCATAACATTTCATCCTAAAGCAGAATACACATTCTTTTCAAATGCACATGGGACATTCTTCAGAATAGATCACCTACTAGGTCACAAATCAGTCCTCAACAAGTACAAAAATATTGAGATCACACCATGCATATTTTCCAGCCATAACACTATGAAACTTGAACTCAACCACAAGAAAAAATTGAGAAAGACCACAAATTCATGCAGGTTAAAGAACATCCTACTAAAGAATGAATGGGTCAACCAGGAAATTAAAGAAGAAATATGAAAAAGAAAACATGACAGTCCAAACCTTTGGGATGCAACCAAAGCAGTCATAAGAGGAAAGCCTACGGCAATACAGGCCTACTTTAAGAAGCAAAAAAATCTCAAATAAAGAACAAATGAAGTCTAAGGTCAGCAGAAGGGAAATAATAAAAATTAGAGCAGGAATAAATGATACAGAAAGAGACAAAAAAAAAAAAACAAACAGTAGAGGGGCGCCTGGGTGGCGCAGTCGGTTAAGCGTCCGACTTCAGCCAGGTCACGATCTCGCGGTCCGTGAGTTCGAGCCCCGCGTCAGGCTCTGGGCTGATGGCTCAGAGCCTGGAGCCTGTTTCCGATTCTGTGTCTCCCTCTCTCTCTGCCCCTCCCCTGTTCATGCTCTGTCTCTCTCTGTCCCAAAAATAAATAAACGTTGAAAAAAAAAAATAAAAAAAAAAAAAACAGTAGAAAAGATCAATGAAACCAAGAGCTGGTGCTTTG
>NW_024412388.1:77155932-77355869 GCF_014898765.1 Herpailurus yagouaroundi
AAAAAAAACAGTAGAAAAGATCAATGAAACCAAGAGCTGGTGCTTTGAAAAAATTAATAAATTGATAAGCCCCTAGACAGACTTCTCAAAAAGAAAAGAGAAAGGACCCAAGTAAATAAAATCATGAATGAGAGAGAAGAAATCACGATCAAAACCACAGAAAAAATACATGGAAACAAATGAAAACACAGCAGTCCAAAATCTTTGGGCTATAGTAAAAGCAGTTATAAGAGGAAAGTTTACAGTAATACAGGCCTAGCCTCAAGAAACAAGAAAAATCTCAATTCAACAACCTAGTCTTAAACCTAAAGGAGCTACAAAAAGAACAAACCCCAAAGCCAGTAGAAAGAGGGATACATTAAAGATTAGAGCATAAACAAATGATATAAAAACTAAAAAACTTAATACAAAAGATAAATAAAACCAGGAGCTCGTTCTTTGAAAGGATGCAAAAAATTGATAAGCTTTTAGCCAAATTCATGAAGAAAAAAAGAAAAGACTGAAAAAAAATAAAATCAAAAATTAAGGAAGAGAAATAATAAGGGGCCCTACAGAAATACAAAGGATTATAACAGAATATTATGAAAATTATATGCCAACAAATCAGACAACCTAGCAGAAATGTATAAATTCCTAGAAACATATAACCTCAGGAACTGAATCAGGAAGAAAGAGAAAATTTGAACAGACCAATTACTAGCAATAAAATGCAATTAGTATTAAAAAAAAAAAAACAAACCCACAAATCTCCCAACAAACAAAAGCCCAGGGCCAGATGGCTTCACAGGTGAATTCTACCAAACATTTAAACACAAGTTAATGCCTATTTTTCTCCAATTATTGCAGAAAATAGAAGAGGAGGAAAACTTTCAAATCCATTCTATAAGACCAGCATTATCCTAATACCAAAACCTGACAAAGACACTATATAAAAAGAAAACTACAGGCCAATATGTCTGATAAACATATATGCAAAAATCCTCAACAATGTATTACCAAACCAAATTTAACAATACATTAAAAAAATCATTCACCATAACCAAAGTATTTATTCCAGGAATACAAGTGTGGTTCAATATTTGTCAATCGATCGGCATGATACATCACATCAACAAGAGAAAAGATAACTAATCACCTCAATAGATGCAGAAAAAGCATTTGACACAATACAACATCCATTCATAATAAAAAATCTAACATAGGTTTCGAGGGAACATATCTCAACATAATAAAGGCTATATATGAAAAACTCACAGCTAACATCATACTCAATGGTGAAAAACTGAGAGCTTTTCCCCAAAGGTCAGAAACAAGACCATGATGATGACTCTCACCACTTTTATTCAACACAGTATTGGAAGTCCTAGCCACAGCAGTCAGAAAACAAAGAAGTAAAACTTATACTATTTGCAGATGACATGATACTTTATTTAGAAAACCCTAAAGACTTCACCAGAATACTACTAAAGCTGATAATTGAATTTAGTAAAGTTCCAGGATATAAAATCAATGTACAGAAATCTCTTGCATTTCTGTACACTAATAATGAGGCAGAAAAATTAGGAAAAAAATCCCATTTACAAGTGCACCAAAAACAATAAGAAATCCAGGAATAAATGAACCAAAGAGATGAAAGACCTATACTCTGAAAACAGTAAACATTGATGAAAGAAACTAAAGACAACACAAAGAAATGGAAAGACATTCCATGCTCACAGATTGGAAGAACAAATACTGTTAAAATTTCTATACTACCCAAATAAATCTACACTTTTAATGCCATCCCTATCAAAATACCAACAGAACTATAACAAAAATATCAAAGAACTAGAACAAAAGTCCTAAAATTTATCTGGAACCAGAACCACAGAGGACCCAAATAACCAGAGCAATTTTGAAAAAGAAAAACAAAGCTATCAGTATCTCAATTCCAGACTTCAAGTTATACCAAAAGCTGTAGGAATCAAAACAGTATGGTACAAAACATACATATAGATCAGAACAGAAAACCCAGAAATAAAAGTATGATTATAAGGTTGATAAAGCAGCAAAGAATATACAATGGGAAAAAGTCTCTTCAACAAATAGTGTTGAGAAAACTTGTCAGCTACATGCAAAAGAATCAAACTGGACCCCTTTCTGACCCCATCCAAAAAATAAAGTCAAAGTGGATTAAAGGTCTAAATAGGAGACCTAAAACCATAAAAATCCTAGAGGTGAGTACAGTCAATAATGTCTCTGACATCAGCCATAGCAACAGTTTTCTAGATATGTCTCCTGAGGCAAGGGAAATAAAAACAAAATCAAAATAGAAAGTTTCTTCACAGGGAAGGAAATAATCAACAAAACTAAAAGGCAACCTACCAAATGGAATGAAAGAAGATATATGCAAATGACATATCTGCATATCTGATAAAGGATTAGTATCCCAAATATATAAAGAACTTATATGATTCAACACCCAAAAAACAATCCAATTAAAAAATGGGTAGAAGATATGAACAGACATTTCTCCAAAGAAGCCATCCAGATGGCTAACAAACACATGAAAAGATGCTCAACATAACTCATCATCAGGGCAACGCAAATCACAACTACAATGAAATATGACCTCACACCTGTCAGTATGGCTAAAATGAAAAACACAAGAAACAACAGATGTTGATGAGGATGTGGAGCAAATGGAACCCTTGTGGACTGCTGGTGGGAATGCAAACTGCTACTGCTACAGCCACTGTGGAAAAGAGTATAGAGGTTCCTCAAAAAGTTAAAACCACCTTTTACAGCCCAATAATCGCACTACTGGGTATTTACCCGAAAAATGCAAAACACTAATTCAGAGGGATACATGCACCCCTACATTTTATAGCAGCATTATTTACAATAGCCAACTTATGGAAGCAGCCCGAGTGTCCATCACTAGATGAATGGATAAAGATGTGGAATATATACACAATGGAATAATTTTCAGCCATAAAAAGGAATGAAATCTTGTTATTTGCAATGACATAGATGGAGCTAGAGAATATTATGCTAAGTGAAATAAATGAGTCAGAGAAAAACACCATATGATTTCACTCATATGTGCAATTTAAGAAGCAGAACAAAGCAGCAAAGGCAAAAGAGAGAGAGAGAGAGAAACCAAGAAACAGACTCTTAACTATAGACAACTGATGGTTACCAGAAGGGAGGTAGATGGAGGGGATGGGTGAAACAATGATGGGGATTAAAAACTGCACTTGTTGTGATGTGTGGGGAATAAACTTAGAAATTTCCTGAGTTTACACCAATGGGTTAACAAAGCATAAAGAAGTACAAAGCCATAGGATGCTCACACCCAAGTTTGGGTAAACAAGATTAGGTAAATAAATATACAGAAGGCAGGGCACAAGCCCCAGTATAGAATATATGAAATAAACAAGATTAGGTATTCAGGGTGGAAGCGGCCCCCAATTTAGTACTATAGCAGAAAGCTGCTTTCACCGGAAGGAAGTACCAACTTAGGTAAACATAAATAGGGCTATAGATCACCACTGCAGGTGAAGCAGCCCAGACCAGAGATGATTAACAAAAAGAAGGTGCCTTGTTAACCCTGAGGTCACCTGTCCTATGTCTCATCCCCCAGGCTAGCTAAGATAACTAGAGGTGGTGCCTCATGTCTGCTGTAAACAACCTCCCACCTGGCTGCGCAGCTCTAGGATTTTGTTTTGTATTAACCCAAACCCCTAACTCTAAATATCTTCAAGACCCTCTTTCCCTCACGTCCATGAATTAATGTTCACAGATTCATTGTCGCTTTGTGCACATCCATCACCATGTTTGTAAACCTTCTGATCCTAATAAAAATGTGGCAAGGACCCGGACATCAGCCATCTCTCGCTTTTAATCCTGCTTCCCTCTCTCTTGCTAGACAAGAGAGAACTTTAGACTTAGTGATGAACACTGGGTGATGTATGGAATTGTTGAATCACTGTATTGTACACCTTAAATTAACATTATGTTAACTATACTAGAATTAAAATAAGTGGAATTATTATATACAATGGAATATTACCCATAAAAAAGGATGAGATCTTGCCATTTGCTACAACATAAGTGAAATAAGTCAGAGAAAGACAAATACCATATGATTTCATGCATATGCAGATCTAAGTCAAAACAATTGAACAAACAAGGAAACTGTGACAAAAAAAAAAACCCAAAAAACCCTTGTCAGAGGGGATGTACGTGGGGGATAAGTGAAATAGATAAAGGACATTAAGAGATACAAACTTCTAGTTATAAAATAAGTCATGAAGATGAAAAGTAAAGCATAGGGAATATAGTTAATGATATTGTAATATCATTGTTTGGTGGCAGAGGGCAACTACACTTATCTTGCTGAGCACTAAGTATAGAATTGCTGCATCATTCTGTTGTAAAGCCGAATATAACACTGTATGTTAAACTTCAATAAAATCAATTGCCTTATTTTTCTAAGCTGTTTCAAGTTGAGTTTCTGTCACAACTAAAAGAGACCTACTTGCTTTTGCTTCCCTCAATATGTTGGCTTCATTCCCTCCAAGTAGAGTTCCCTATGAGATGAGACCTACAGTCACAGGCAACTCCTATCTATTTAATTTATTCCAACTCTACCACCAGTTAGAAAGTTGTTCTGTTTCCTTAGTTCCCAGGGGAATAATACTGGAGAAGAGCTCTGGTTGGTCAATCTTGGGTCATGTGCCCTTCTGTGGCCAGGGGGATAGGGTTCTAAGATTAGAAACCACCCTAAAACCTTAAGACTTGGTGCAAGTAATGGTTCTATAAAACTCAGAGAAATGTTCCCCCCAAAAGGCAAGGTGTACTGGGCAGACAATACAATTGGTGTCTCCCACACCTATACTTACCTATCTAATTCTGAGGTTTATTGAAATGATGCATGTGAAATACTTGGAAAATACTGCAACATAAAATCTTATTATTGTTTATTTTTATTTTGAGAGAAGAGAGAAAGAGCACACACGAGAGCTGGGGAGGGGAAGAGAGAGAGGGAGGGAGAGAATCCCAAGCAGGCTCCACACTATCAGTGCAGAGCCTATTTCAGGGCTCGATCTTACCAATAGTGAGATCATGACCTGAGCCAAAATCAAGACTCAGATGCTTAACCGACTGAGCTACCCAGGTGCCGCTGTAAAATCTTATTCTAACTTATTACTAATTGGGACTATATAGATGAAAGAAACTCAAATGTATCAACATAATATTTTCTCCTGAATATATTTTTTCAGACCACAATATTGGCCCCAAATAGTATTCGTATTGCTCCACTTGCCCACAGAGAATTCTCGTTTATAATAGAAAACTGGGAATTACTCTGACACATCAACTACAGAGCAATTCTCTTATGAGTCACACAGACTCTGTTAAATGCCAAATTCTTCCTTTCCCACTCACTTTCTTGTGCCTCCCCTAGTAGGATATACAGGTGATTTCAATGACCTCGTGTTTTCAAGGCCACCAAATAGCAGCCAGTGTCCTTGAGAACTCAAGGAGCAGAGATGTCTCAGTCTGGTTGTGCAATGCACTCTTGACCCTTGACCCAGTAGCGTTTAGTTAGGTTGGAAGGGGCAAAACAAATGTCTATGAAAAAGTCACTTATTAGACAAATATGGAAGTGTACAGAGTGAAAATATGTAGTCCTTGCCCCTTAACTGGTCCACAGTCCACTACAGAACATTAATAAGCACACGATTCTAACTCAATGGAATTATTGCCACGTTAGAGAATTACTGTGTAAGCTCTCAGTAGGGGCAGTGTCTTAGTCGGTTCCAACTGCCATAACAAATACAATAGACTAGGTGGCTTAAACAACAGAAATTCATTTTCTTGGAGTTCTGGAGGTTGGGAAGTTCAAGGCGAAAATGCTGGCTGACTTGGTTCCTGGTGAGGCCTCTCTAGTTTACAGACAGCTATCTTCTTGCTGTGTTTTCATGTGGTGGAGAACATGGTGTCTCTCAAGGGCAGTCATCCCATCGTGAGGGCCCAGCCTCATGGGTCTCATCTAACCCCAATTACCTCCCAAAGGCCCCCTCTCCAAATACCATCACAGTGAGGGTAAGGGCTTTATCATAGGAACTTGGAAGGGAAATAATTCAGTCTATAGCAGGCAGCAATTCCTGCTAAACGTTTCTGCAGAAGATGGTTCAGGATAACATAATAAAACCATAAGGCCAAAAACATTGCTAAAAGTATTCAAGGTTGCTGCTTCTAGGTAGGTGGATTTTACACATGTGTATTATCCAACTCTAGGGGGCACCATTAAGTAGACTGTTGCAGACTTGTGTGTTTACCATGATTTTGTGTGTGTGTGTGTGTGCAGAAGTCAATTGTTTTAAGGAGTACATTTTCAAATAGAACTGAACATAGTAAAAATAACAGCCTTGAATATGACTATTTATAGTTGCCAACATTTATTGTAGCTTATTGTGTGCCAGGGACTATGTGAGATCCTTTATATATTTTATCATTTCACAGAATGTCAGATAAGTATATCCCCATTTTACACCTAAAGAAACTGAGACCTAACAGAACGAGGCACACAGCTGCTAAGTACTGGCTGAGCAGAAGTTTCCATGTAATGATCCTACCTCTCACCTGTAACTGTAAGCCACTCTGCTCTCCTCTCCATGCCTTCCTTTGCTGGTTGACAAACCTTTCACCCATCCCTGAACTGGGTGCCAAGTCACACAAACAGACTTGGGTCCCTTTCCTGCTGCTGGACCAAATTTCCTACTGCAAGGGACAAATCTCTGGCCATGCTACCCCTGGCCCATCGTATGCTACCCTGATGCAGAGTGTGCCTGGAGCTGTCAGCATGCCAGGAAACATTTAGCAGGGCGAAAGGAAGGGGGAAAAAAGTACAGTGTATGTGTGTTGCCAGTTATTTAAAATAGGCCAATTACCTCAAACTGTAAAAACATACTCAAGTTTAAATACCTACAAATCACTTTAACAAATTTAGTAACAGAAAATTCTCACTGCTTGCTCTGTTTGTGCTGTAGCAAGTGCAGTTTGTTTGAGAAGCATGTGGTTGAGTAACTGTGGGTTATATCAGCAGCACTTTCTCTCTTATGTGTGTATTCATAAGTTCTGCAAAAAAGGCCAAAGCAGTTATGTTTGTGCCACCCACGTGCTGTTATCTTGTGAAGACTGGAAATAAATCTCATCATTTCCTAATCTGATTTTCTACATGTTTCTGGGTGGCATTTTTATTCATGAGTTTTGGCCCTGAGTGACCAATGGGAGGTTTGTAGGTACAGAGGGGAGATTCTCACTGAATCCACAGGAGCTGCAATATCATAGGTCAGGGAGTGGCCTGCCAGCAAGCCACAGGAACACCCAGGCAGCTAGAAGCCAGTCATGAACATAAATGGAGTACTACATGGCAAGGACCATGCAGAGGTCAAGGAGAAAGCAGCCAACCCACAGCAAACAGTTCCTCTTCTGCTGTAGCCCAAGGGGAATCAGTAAGGGGGAGGGGTGAGCTTCAAAACAATTACGCTGTGCTCATTCTAGAGTTATTATTCCATTTGGGGGTTAATTGCTGTAGTGTGAACCCAGACACTGTCTAATTAGGAATAAGCTTGTACTCGGGAACAATTACCCAGCTAATTGGTCTAGTGCACATATAACTCTGAAGACCGGGTGGAAGAAACAATGGTGAGAGAGTCCTTCCGAGTCTGGGGTGTTTCATAGAAATAGCACAGAATGTCAGGGTTGGAAGAAACTGTAGAGATCATTTGAGTTACAGGCTCATTTTGCAAATGAGGCCCAGGCGCACACAAGGTTGGTGGCAGAGCAGTGCTAGAATGTAGTTCCCTCCTGTCTCTCAGCCCACTACTGGCTGGCTGATACCCACACTGTTTGACTGACAGGATCCAAATAAGTAGAAACAGTGGTATCAAGTGGAGGTTGGAATCCAGGCCCTACACCGGGAGAGTTTTGAGAAGCAAGGGTGGGTTGCATGTCAGTGCATCACCCACCCTGTCCACCGGATTCCAAATTCTCTGGAAGATGTAAATGAGCAGGGGCCCACATCTACCCAGCACTTCCAGTTCTCATCTTTTTCAACAAAACCATTCATACTCTGACCATTTACTGGGCCTCTGTTATGTGCTCCGCCATGTGCCACGCCCTAGGCTAGGTGCTAGGGAGCAAACTTAAGATGTAGTCCTACTCTCATCTACAAAGACAAGGGTCAGGTGGGAAGCTTCTAGCACAACTGGCTTCCATGGGATGTGGCAAATGGACAGATTCCTAGACTATTTTCAGAGGAGAACACTGTTTCTCTGTCCATATTTCCTCTATTACTCATGATGTTTAGCAGAGTCCCTTGTAAGGGGGGGAAAGTGCTTATGAATCCACCTGTAGAAGTTAGGGATAGTTGAAATGCAGAAAAATATCTTCTGGCTGAGAGAAAGCCAGTACATTTTCTTATATTTTCAGAATATATTCAGTACTACCTTCCTGCAATATATATACATAGATTTTATTTCAGCTTGCCTGAATGAACAGAAAATAGACTCAAAGTTATGATAGGTCCTTTTAAGTCCCTTGGCCATTTGAAGACAAGCTATTCTTTATTGGAAAGAAGACATTTTAAGAGTATTCTTTGTTTTTTTCTGGGGAGACTAAATACTTATAAAGGGACTTTTTTCCTAGGAATTTTTGAACCTTACATAGCAACTGCATATATATTTCAAGCGTGTCAAAATTAAATGTCTGCTGAGAGAGTAAGGGAGGAGGTGTGGAAGGTGTAGAGGGGTGAACAATGGAGTGAAAAGTGACAGTTGATTAGTTTTACAAAAAACTACTTGCTTAGAATGACAACACGCACCAAAAGGTAGCCTTCATAGGCTGGCTTGTGTGTTAATACATTGCTTCCTTATTCATTCAACAAATATTAGTCAAGTCCTTAAATGTGCCAGGCCTTTTGCTAGATGCTGAATAAAGACCGCAAAACAAAGCACAATCCCTGGTTTCATGAAATGGATGGTACAGTGGAGAGAAAATGTTACATAAGCATATGTATTGGTCAACCTAGGTTAAGTTATGCTGCAGTAACAAGTAACCTCCACATCCTAGTGACCTTTTGGTTTACTTTTTGTTCACATTAGGTCCATTGTAGCTCTGCATCCTGCCCTCTTCATTTTGGACCAAGACTGAAGGAGCAGCCCCTGAGACATGCCCTCTTGTGACAGAGGAAAAGAGTGATGGCCGAAACCACACAATGGCTCTAGCATTTTTTCCCCCAGAGCACACTCTTTTGCCCAAAGCAAGTCACATGGTCTAACTTGATGGCAATCAGGTGGGGAAGTTTAATCCCCCAAATAGAGAGGGGGATTAAACATTTGAACAAGTAATGTAAGTGTACCAAAAATTACAAGTAAAAATGTTAATGATAATAAAAGCTCTGGGGACAAGAAGAGAGGGCTGCAATGGAGAGTAACAATGGAGAATGATTTAGACTGACGGTGGTGGTGTTGGCAGCTCTGGAAAGGCTTTTCTGAACAAGTAACATCTCAGCTCAAACCCAAGAGATAAAGAGAAGTTATGCAATACAAGGGTTGAGAGAAGAGTAAGAGAGGAACAGCATGTGTAAAAGTCCTGAGGCAGAGAAGAGTTTGGCATGCTTGAAATGTTGGCAAGAGGCAGTACCATGTATTGGCCAAGAGTGGAGGCATCCTGGATTTCAATCCTAGGTCTATCCCTTACTAGCCATGTCTAACTGACCTATCTGTGTCTCATTTTCCTCATGTGTAAGTACTGGGTGTGCTTGGCTCATGACAGTCATTATTACTAATGGAAAGAAAACCCTGGTGGCTGCAGTGTGATGACCAAAAAGTAAAAGAAATGAGGCTGGAGGGTACCCACATCTGTGGGGACCTGTACATCTTGGAAAGATTTGAATCTTAGTCCTAGAAGGTACTTTAAACTAGGGAGTGACTTAGTTCAGTGTATACTTTATATTTTCCTATCATATTCTGGGGAGATATTCTCCATCTAAACAACTATCTGTTGTTGGAACATAATGAAATCCTAGTGAGACCCTGATGGACAAAGGGAGGCAGGGGTGGGGTGGAGAGAGAAATGAGCTTCAGACCAGAAAAGAATTGAGAGAGGGATGAGAGATGGGAGAAGAGAGCTGTCCCTCTCCCCAGTCTGCCTGATATGAGAAAGAAGGCATTTATTTTAACAAGCATGGGGAGAGGACAAAAGGGAGGCCGAGGGCTATTCTTGTTAAGGCCTCAGCAGCCGAGCAGCAGGCACAGTGAGAGGCAGGAGACTGATGGGGCGAACTGCAGCCTGGCTCAAAGGGGGTCCCCTGACCTCCAGAATGGTGAGGGGAGAAGGGGGCTCACCACTGCTCCAATGACACCTCTATGGAGATGCTTTAACACTTCCAGACAGTCTTATTGCAAGTGGCCTGGTCCTCTGGCTTCCTCTGAACCAGTGCATCCTCAAACAGCCTTCCCACCCCGGGAGCCATGGGTGCTGCTGGGACACGGGGGGTGAGGGGTTGGACAAGGCTCCAGAGAGTCTTGCACTGCAGTGCTTCCGGGGAGATGGCGCCGCTGCATCAGCTGGATGACAAAACACTGTTAATGGCACCAATAAAGAAGTGTGAATGTAATTTTCTCCTTCTTGTTATTTCCACAGTATTTGGCATATTATTTAACAGATCAACTGGCCAGTCACGATCCCTTCTGAAGCCAAGTCTTTCTTTTTTGTGCTGGAAGATTCCTAAAATGCAGGGCCGCTCAGCTATAAGCTCATCAGTTGGAAATAGGCCATACACAAATGGAGCACATGACTAATACCAAATGAGAAAGTGATTGAGTTCACTCCAAGTTCTGAAAGCTTTCGAGGAGAGTAGTTATAGCCTTTGAAGTACCAGTGCTTTGGAGGAAAGAGCAGCTAGGGAGGAAATGCAGAACTCTACGTCTTATGCCACATTAAAATATATATGTATGTTAAGTTGGAGGAAGTATAAAGCTGAGGATATATGTGATGAGAATAAAGGCAATATTTTGGAGCTTTAGAGTGAGAAGTCTGGCTATGGTCATAGCTACCATTCCTAAGAAATTATTCTGAACCAGGAGCTGTTTGGACACTGCTATATTCAGTCACTTAATGCTCCCATCTGAGCACTCTGCTTTCTAGGTGACTAACTAAGGTGATTTACCTAGGGTCATACAGTTTATAAGCTTGGGCAATCTGGCTTCAAAATCTAATGTTACCGTCACACACATATCCTGTCTGATATACAAAATGATGAAGAGGGGCAACTCGGACCTGAGCACTCACATCTGAATATACCCCTTAAATGCAAGGGGATAGGAAAGATACACACATAACTTTTTACATATATAAAAAATGTTATATATATATAATTTTATATATAGACATGGACATTTTCAGAAAGGAAAAACAAACTCTTATCTTTGCAAAGCAGTGTGAGGTGGGTGGGCTTTTCATCTTAATCTGTACAGTTATAATTTTAGCCATGGCCATGTTTTACTACTGTGATTAAACATGTTTGGGTTTTTTTTTAAGATCTAATTTTTTCCCCTAATTTTATATATGTACTAAGCCATAAATAACTGGAGGGTTGTTGATTAATTTTCAACAGAAAAAAAAAAAAAAAACAAACTTGAAAAGATATGCTGATACATCATTTCCATGTGTGCTCATTTTTAAACAACCAAGATGGAGGTTGTAATTCCCAAAGCAGGGTGTTACAGCTTTGAAGTTTCAGGGTTGTCTGTTCATTAATTTCTCAGGGAGCAGGAGAAAAAAGATATTCAAGCCTAACTTCTCAAAGCTTTAGGATATATTCCTCCCTTTGCTTTTTTCTACATTCTGTATCCAACCCTTTGGCTTCAGTCTTGCCTAGTACAATATTTTAATTTTTTTTTAAAGTCAAGATTATTTGAAGCTAACTTGGGGGTAAATCTAATAGAAAAAATTATGTTTGACAACTTTATGAGTAATATTAAAAATGATGATGCATGAGGGGCGCCTGGGTGGCTTAGTCGGTTGAGCGTCTGACTTCAGCTCAGGTCATGATCTCACGGTCCGTGAGTTCGAGCCCCGCGTCGGGCTCTGTGCTGACAGCTCAGAGCCTGGAGCCTGCTTCAGATTCTGTGTCTCCCTCTCTCTCTGACCCTCCCCTGTTCATGCTCTGTCTCTCTCTGTCTCAAAAATAAATAAACATTTAAAAAAATGATGATGCATGTATAATCAAATAAAAACAAATCCATCCATAATCACTTTCCAAAAATACCAGGAAAAGTGATAGAAAAATGGACTCCGTAAAAAACATATTGTCATCCATGTTGCCAAATATAATTTCATTGAGGGCACTGTTGGATCTCTTTTATGCAGATCTTCCTTATACCTTTGAAATCAGTCCCCTCCTCTCTACCTGTGGCCAACGAGATGGAGACCAGAGCAATTAGCCAGCTTAATTTGACAGTTATTTTAAAAATTGGCTCTTAAATTAGGAGACAGCCCTGCCTAGGCATGTGGTTACTTCACAGGGGAGTTTTCCCCTAGTGTTTACTTGTCTATGTGATTCCTGCTGTGAAACTAGTTGCACTGTTGAGTTGGGCCAGATAATAAGTCAGATTTGTTTTCCATGAAGAAAACTGCGGCAAGATTCGGATCATCCTAAGCCAATCTATGAGCTAAATGCACAAATTACCACCTAATTGTTCCAGTCTGAATAAAACTGACAAATCCACTCCCATGTTGCCAATTAGGAAGACAAGTCCATGCTGACAGTATCAAACATTACAAATAATCTTCGAAATTAATTTTCCATCCCTAATCTATAGATTCACTCACAGCCACCAATATATTTATTGAGTTCCCATAACGTGGCAGCCCCACTTACAGACACTGGCTATTCAAGGATGAGTCAGACATGAAATGCCTTGTAAGTCTTAGAGTCTGTGTGCTGTGAATATGGACCATGGGGTACAAAGGAGGAAGAAATAAACATCCTTGGGCCAGGTGCTCTGCTACAAGCTTTAAACTGACTCTCATTTAATCCTCCCCCACAATACTGCCAAGTGGGTTTTATTATCTCTCTATTGCACACACACTTAGAAGGCAAATAACTTTCCCAAGAGCACACAACTGAAATGGGATTTGAACCTAGTGCTGCCTGACTCCTTGCCCACTAGCTTGTATTTTATGGTCCTTTCACAGAGAAAAAGTCCCCTTTCCTTCTGGTCATTTCACAACTTTGCAGGCTTATGATTTCCTTTGTTTTTCACAATATCCTTCTGAGGTTGGCAGGTATGGTATTACAATTTCCATCGTACTTCCCAGGAAGCTGGGCCTTGGTGATGCTGAACAAGGACCTGAAGGCCTGAGGCCAGTAGGGAGGAGGAGATGAGATTGGAATGAGAACCATTTCCTACTTCCTCATCCAAGACTTTCCTCAGCATGCCAGGCCTGGATCTTATGCTGAGCTGAGCACGGATTTGAGTTCTAAGAAAGCAAAAATAAAAACATACAACCCAGAATTGAGAAATACCCATAGGGAGTAAGAGTTATCAGCATTCTTGTTAGCTAAAAGCCACTGTTGATAAGTGATATACTGAACTGCAGTGGAATTTCTAGTGCGCATTACACGTTTATTCAGCTGAAAAGGAGGTGAGGTGGGGGATAATCAGAGGTCAGGGAGAAGGACTAAGAGCCAAAAATCAGTGGGTTGAATGCTTTACACCCCCATGTAAATGCCTTGACCTCCTTGTCCCTCTGTGTGACCCTGTACAAGTCCCTTAACTTCCTTATCCATCTCAGCTAGGAAATGTGTTTGTGAGGTGTGTGTGTGTGTGTGTGTGTGTGTGTGTGTGTGTGTGTGTGTGGCAGCGTGTGGGAGATATGTCACCATACATCAAATGCTGTGGTTGAAGTGAGCTCCTTGGGGAAAATGTATCGCCATCCCCTTGCCCCCACCAGAAAGATTTTCTCACAATGTGGCGAAAGGTGCCACTTTTTAATAACATCATTGGAATATCAGCTTCTTGCAAGATACAGTGGGACAAACTGTGGCGTGCCATCTTGTGACATGATAAAAGAAGAGGCTTCAGTGTGAGCTCCCAGGCAAAGTCCCTTCAGGAAGGAGGGCCTGGTCCTGCTGAGGTCACGTGAACCAGGGGAGACAAACTGGTGAAGGAATGGAGACAGGAAGCTTGTCATACTGTAGAATACAAGCACATACCTCTTGCAGTATGAAATACCTTCACTTTCCATACCTGGGGGTAAGTTTTTACTCTTTCTCTTTGAATTATCCCAGTGGTCGTCAGAAAGGTGGGGGAGCACCTCTATGAGCTGCTGGAGCCAGCCGTCTCCTTTCCTAGCTCAGAGCGCTGCCATTGCAATTCAAACAGTGAGGCATCCCCAAATGGAGGAGGGCAAGGGCTTTGTTTACTCTTCTTCCCTTGGGGCAACAGCAGTATCTGACATCTGGGTAGATAGGTGCGCATCGTTAGCCAGATGATCACGTACAGTTACAGCCTGCATGCCAGCCACTCACACAGGCTCAGGGCCATGAGCTGGCCAGGAAGATGGGAGAGGGTGGCACGGTCTCTGGGGCATCTGCCCCTGATGGCCGGAAAAGAAGATTGCACTTTCCTGTGGTCAGCGTGGTATGTAGGGCAGACAGGATGGAACCTGATATAGAAGGTTGGGTTTTCTCTTTATACGGGACCACAGGGTTGGTTTGTGGGCAGGTAAATGCCTCTTTCCTACTCTCGCCACCAAGTGCCACATCATCAAGGCAGACTGGTTTAAGACAACTCTCCAAACGAGGAGGAACACTCTGACATTCAGGAGCACTTTATCCCCTAGAATCCTGGAACTCCTAACCTAGCTCTTAGCTCTTTGTAGGAATTCTGGTTCTGCCTATGGGATCTTAGGTGATTCACTTAGTCTCTGAGCCTCAGTGTCCTCATCATAAGGTAAGGATAAGTACACTTGTCCTATCCAGTTGTAGTAAAAGGATCATTTGAGATGATATGTATGAAAGTGCCTGACAAACTCTAAAACTCAGTGTGCAAATGTAAGGGATTCTTAGTATGTTTTTAAAAAGTGAGGAACTGGAAGGGAATGGAGGCTGCCATAAACTAGTTACTACTTCTGCTATTGGCTGAGCCCCCAGAAAGCATTGCCTGGCTTGTGCTGGAGGTTCTTAGGGCCCTATACAGACCTCAGCACTACCAGAGTTCCACTTCTCTGTCTACTGGATGCTAAGTGCCTTACAATCACAGGAAATCCAAATTGCAAGGGACTTTAAGGTCATGTGGAACAAGTCCTCTTTGATGCTTCACTCCTCTCTACAAGTCAAAAAGCACGTATATCCTTTACTCCCCACAGAATCTCACAGGGAGCTCAGCAACATGCCAATCGTAGAAAAGATATTTCTTGAATGAATGGTTCAATTAATTAATGAAATAGGGTAAAGAATAATGCTGGCCAGAAATTCTTTACACATACTCATAGAGCATGTGGCTACATAGGAAGATAGCTGTGCGAATAAATGATAGTGCTAAGCCCAATAATCATTTTAAACACTGAGTGCATATCATATCCTAGGATTCATGCTAAGAACTTTACAGAAAGATTTCATTTAATTCTTAGCAGACCCCACTGAGGTAAGCACTATTATCCTCTGCAGCTGAGGAAACTGAAGCACAGGGAAGTTAAAAAGTTTGTTCAAGGGGTGCCTGGGTGACTCAGTTGGTTGAGTATTTGACTCATTTTTGGCTCAGGTCCTGATGTCACAGTTTCCACACAGGACGTGAAGCCTGCCTAAGATTCTCTCTCTCCCTCTGCCCTTACCTCTCTCTCTGATTGATACACACACACACACACACACACACACACACACACACACACATACATATATATACACACACATATATATACATATACACACACACATATGTACACACACACCTATGCATACATACATTTTTATAAAATAAAAATGGTGTCTGGCTCTTGATTTCAGCTCAGGTCACAGTCTCACAGTTCATGAGTTCAAGCCCTGCCTCAGGCTCTGTGTTGACAGCGTGAAGCCTGCTTGGGATTTTCTCTCTCTCCCCCTCTCTCTGTTCCTCCCCTGCTTGTGCTCTCTCTCAAAATAAATAAATAAACTTAAAAAAGAATCTGGGTATTAAAAAAAAATCATCCAGCCGGTAAGTAGAGGAGCCAAGATTAAAAATCCAAGCCTGGCTCCTGTGTTTCTCCCACAGGTCTTCTTTCACTAAAATTTACTTCCTGTTATGTCCCTCTAAGACATCAGAATTCTTTTTCTTTCTTGGTTCCTGGATCATTTGAGTCAACTATACCCTTTGCTTTATTGCCTAGAGAGCAAAGAGAAGAGGAGATAACACCACGTAAACTTCAATTTTATTCATGAGAATTTTGTCTCAACTGATCCTTGGACATGTGGTCAATTATGAACTTGACAGAGTGTCCAAATTGTCACAACTATGGTTACACAGGCAAAACAAGTGTGATAATTCAGGAAAAGCCTCCCTGGTCAGGAAGGAATGGGAATTGTGACCCAAAGGAGCTCATATTCTTCAATGTCACCTTTTTAGAAACCTTCCCTAACCACCTATATAGAAGAGCACACTGTCTCTTGCACTCTTGATTCCCTCCCCTGCTTTATTTTTCTTCACAGCACCTATCACCACCTGAGAGGAGATAGGATCCTCATTGCCCTTGAGAAGATGGGCTCCATTAAGGTAGGAACTTTGTTTTGGTCACCACCATATCCCTAATGTCTAGAACAGGGCATGGAATATAAGAAACACTCAGCAAATGCTTGTTGAATGAATGTACTGAATTGTTTTATAGAAAATATATAAAGACTTAGGGTAATGACTTTGTTCTTTATGGATTGGATTGTGAAATACTTGAAACAAAGATTCTTCTGGCTCTTTTCATTTCCCTGGTGCCTGATGACTAGGGTTTCTTTTTGCACAACCTTCAAAACCAGCTTCACTCTAAGTTTCCTGACACGCTGGTTTGTCTCAACATGTGTAGTGCCCCATGATACCCACAATTTGACATTTAGATTATTTCTTGCAAATAGTTTGAAACAGCATCACACATCATGGGGTGACAGGACTTCCCCCAGAGTAGCTGGAATGTGGGAGATACAATCAGAAATTCTCATTTGATCAGCTACATTTTCCCCACTTCTAGAGATTTACCATCACATGCCCTGGAACTGGTCATACAAAGGTTTGCTTCCCACTCACAGGCACAAGGCCAGCCAAAGATGGGAACAGTGTTCACACATGCCTCCAAAGGAAGACACTGCTTTAGGTTAAGGGTTATACATGCTTTGCTAGAGGAGCTGGAAAACAAGGATTTTACGGGCCACAGTGACATCTCCCTGCAAATGAATTGGTGATGTTAATCTAAAGGTTCATTAATGAGATACAAATATAAAATAACTGTAGCTTCTTTACTAGTTACTGTCTCATACCACTTGTACCTAATTATAGAAAGGCTTGTTAAAACAACATGAAAACCCTAGAAAGTTCAATAGTCAGATAGTCAATTAAATGGATTGCTTTAAGGCATATGGAAAATGTAATGTGTTTCTCCCCAAAGTTGAATGGATCCCACATTCCTATGCTTCAGTCACTACTGATAACAGCACTTCCAAAAACCAGCTTGTACCTCTTTAGAACCAAAGGTATATAGAGAATAGTTTTCTGTAAGATAAGCCACACACACAAATTAAAATATTAGTTTCTACATTTCTTCCATAATTCTCTTCTTTTTTCTCCCCCAACATCAGATAGACAGAGTTCTTATAAATTGAAGGTAATAGTGAGATTGGATCATTTGCAGAAATCAACAGACCCTTTTGGATTAACATTTTTTCATCCTCCCCCCACCCCACCCAAATCTCTTAACTCCATAAGCAGGTCAATTGTTACAAAAGACAAAGGCTCATGTCTTTAGTCTGGATTAAAATCTCTATCCTAAGAAAATAGACTATTTTGTCCTAAATGAATCACAAGTCAACAAGTACTTTCAGAGTGCCCATCTAGCTTGGTAGCTAGATGCTGCTGAGGATACACAGGAGGTATGACACATGGCCTCTGCTTTCAGTGTATTTGAGTGACGATTAGTCACCTTTCCAGAGCTAAGCTGTACAGTACTAACAAGACTATTAGTTAAAAGCTCATGGAACTGTAGAACTGTGACTCAGAAGAGACTTAAAATAATAAGGATGCTTAAAAAAAGAAAGAAGTTACTGCAAATTGTAGTTCATGGTTTCCTGGCGCTTACTTAAAAATACCCATAAGCAAAAACCCTTCAAGCCTCAGTGAGGTTGTGTGGTTTTCAGCTTCCCAATCAGCTTGGATATCCATGGATCCCGCAGAGGGTTGCAGGAGGAGCAGCCACAGATATAAACAGAAGTCTTTGCTATCACATGGCAAGTAAGTGTCGCATCTCTTGAGCATCCCAGGTATCTGGGGCAGCCCCCTGACAATGGTTGAAACGATATCACATCCAGCCAGAAAACAACCCAGCAGAAACAGTGAGATGACACATAAACCCACAAGCTCGGCTTATAATGTGAAGCAACAAGACATGAGTGCACTGTACTTCTGCAGCCACTCTAGAGAAAGAGAGAGAGTAAAATGTGTGAGAAAGCCACAGTTAAATTACTCACTATTAGCCCCTATAGTGTGCTTCCAACCTATGCAGATATGTGTGTGTGTGTCTACACACACACATGCACATGCACACACACACACACACACACACACACAAGAATATCACAGTTAAATTTTTTACTAGCATAATGAGGAAAGAGACCAACAGAAGGAGCTCCCTGGGCTAATTTTCTAGCCAGCAGCCACTGCAATGTTCCCACTATGAAAGTGAGAAGGAGTGAGAGCAAAGTATAATAAATAATGACTGGCTCTGCTGGTCAGGAGAAATTATCACTATGCTTGAGGGATCTAAGCATATGCTCATCCAGGAAACAAATCAGAGGTGGGTGGAGACTGAAGAGAGGGAGAAAAGAAAACCTAGAATGGTTTGGACATATCTTTAGGACATATTCATTTAAATTAAAAAGAAAAATTTTGAAACCAATAGCATCACCAAAAGTTACATATGGCCAAACCTAAAACTGTCCAAACATTGTATTTCTCCCAAATTTAAATTGCTTTTTAACTTGTAGCTTTATATGGCTTTGTAGGAGGAAACCAAGCTATTTTACATTTCTCATAGGCATCTGCTCCAATCCATTATATTTCCTTTGTGTCCGCTTCTATGTCTTAGCACAACAAAAGGCTCAGAATCCTTACTCTATGCTCACCTACAGAGATCTGTTCTGTGTAGCAGGAAAATAGGACCTAGAAAATACAGGGAAATGCAGAGGCAAAACATTACCCAGCTCAGGAAAGTCGGTTTTGCCCAGGTTTCAGGGCTAAAATTTACTTTGATGTGTCAGAAGCAAATAAGTCAGCATCAAACCAGGGTGGGCTTGAATGTTCATAGGATAAAAGGAAAGGCTAGGCATTATTCATCTTATACGACTTTCCTATAAAATGAAGAAAACAAAACCAATAGGTTAAAGGATTTTTTTTTACCTAATTGATAGTCTGTGCCCAGTGTGTGACCATGTGTCTTGCATATAAAGAGACTCAGACATACCAGTAATATATTCCTCAAAAGCCAGAGGAGTAATAGGGTCTGGGTTTACACTGCTGCCTGAAACAACTGAAACAAATGAACAAAAACAAGAAAAATAAATAAGACAATAAGACACTAGATATTAAGCAGTGAAGGAGAGGTGAACCCTATGAGGGCCCAGATTAGAATTTGGAAGGGTTTCTTGGCTACAGTACAGGGAGGAAGGGTATCCAAGATATTACCTGATGGACTTCCTGATACAAAGGTGGGAGTCTAGGGATAGCAAGGCAACTATTGCTTGCAGGGCAGAGTAGCAGAGGGAGAGCTGTGTAGAAAGCAAGTCCAGGACATCTTTGAGGTTTTTTCTTGAGTATTCAGCTAAGTAATGAAATATTAGAAGGAATAATATCTTAGTTCATACAGGAGCAGGGATAGTGCCTGTTACCAGCAACCAGATAATGTTGAATTGAAGAATTAGAAGAGGAGTAGTACTTTTGTAGTGGGAAAGAAAAAATTAACTCTAGACTTGTTCTACCTAGGGCTTAAAAGCAAGATAAGAAAGGATCAAACTGTCTGCAAGTGACTTAACCAATCCTTAAAAATGCTCAAGAAGATTTACAGGAATACAAAATATACAGCACCTAATAAGACAAAATTCACAATGTCTGACATCCAATCAAAAATTACCAGGCATGAAAAAAGCAGGAAAATAAGACATAACAAGAAAAAGCAATGAATCAAAACTGACCCAGAAATGACACAAATGACAATATCAGTATACAAGAAATTAAAATGATTACTATATCTCAGTTTCATATGTTCAAGAAGCTAGAGGAATGATTGAACATAATAAGTTCAGATGGGGAAGCTACAGAAAAGTTTCATATCAAACTTCTAGTAATTAAAAATACACCATGTCTGACATGAAAAATACACTAGATGGAATTAACAATGGATTAGACATTGCATAGGATTAAGGAACTAGAATGCACAGCATTCGAAACTGTCCAAAATGAAACACATTTCATTTTGAAAGGTGAAAAAAGACTAAAGCAGAATATCAGTGAACTGTGATATAGCCCCATTTTATTTTATTATCTCAGCGGGACAAGTAAAAGGAAGACAGAAACTGAAGAAATTAAAGGCAATATGGTCAAAAAATCTTCCAAATTTGATGAAAACTTTAAATCCACAGTTCCAAGAATCTCAGAGAATCCAAGCACAAGAAACATAAGTGCACATCATAATCAAATTGCTTAAAACAAATTATAAAGAGTAAACCTTAGAAACAACCAAATAAAAAAGACATTGTGTATGGAGGAACAAAGATAATGATGACAGAACATTTTGCATCAGAAACAAATCAAAATAGAAGACAGTGCAGGTAGATTTTTTAAAGTGATGAAAGAAAAAATCCTCAACCTACAAGTCTTTACCCACTGAAAATATCTTTCAAAAATGAATGTGAAAGTTTTTAGTGTTTCTGGAAATTTTGTACAGAGATGAATAATGAATAAACAAAGTTTGGTATAGAAAAAATGTGAAAAAAAACTTTTTACGACATGCAAAAGCTGAAAGAATTCATCACCAGTAGACACGTACTACAAGAATTGTTAAAGGAAGTCCTTCAAGCAGAACAAAAATGACACAAGATGTAAATTTCTATCTCAAGAAAGGAATGATGGGCATCAAGAAAAGGGACTATGTAGGTAAATACAATCTCCTGTATGGTTTATAACATATATTAAAGTGAAATGTGTAACAGCAATAGCTGAAAGGTCTGGAGAGGGAAATGCAAGTACAGTGTCATACAATTCTTAATTATATGGGAAGTGGTATAATATCACTTGAAAATAAATTGTGAAATGTTAGAGATGTATACTCTAAATGCAAAACTATCCTTTAAGATAACCAAAGGGTTATAGCTAATTTTCCAAAGAAAGGAAGTAAAATGGAATAATAAAAAAATTCAATCCAAAAGAAAAAAGTGTGAAAAAGCATCACAAGCATGGATGACTAAATAGAAAACAGATAGAAAAACGGTGGTTTTAACCTGCCAATATTAGTAATTCATATTAAATGTAAATGATCAAAACACCTTTCAATGTCAGAGATCGTCAGAATAAAAGAAGCAAGACCCAACTATATACTATCTACAAGAAACCCACTTTATTTATTTTTATTTTTTTTTAATGATTACTTTTGAGAGAAAGAGACAGACAAAGTGTGAGTGGGGGAGGTGCACAGAGAGAGGGAAACACACAATCAGAAGCAGGCTCCAGGCTCCGAGCTGTCAGCACACAGCCTGACGCGGGGCTCAAACCCCACAAGCGGTGAGATCATGACCTGAGCCCATGTCGGACGCTCAACCGATTGAGCCACCCAGGCGCCCCAAACCCACTTTAAATATAAAGACATAAATAGGTTAAAAGTAAAAGAAAAGAGAAAGAAATAAATTTTTTAAAAAAGCTGGAGTGTCTAGATTAATATCAAAGTAGATTTCTGAGAGGAAAAAAAAAAATATATATATATTATCAGGGATGAAGAGATTTTTTTTTTTAATTTTTTTTTTCAACGTTTATTTATTTTTGGGACAGAGAGAGACAGAGCATGAACGGGGGAGGGGCAGAGAGAGAGGGAGACACAGAATCGGAAACAGGCTCCAGGCTCTGAGCCATCAGCCCAGAGCCTGACGCGGGGCTCGAACTCACGGACCGCGAGATCGTGACCTGGCTGAAGTCGGACGCTTAACCGACTGCGCCACCCAGGCGCCCCTGAAGAGATTTTTTTTAATAATAAAAAGAAGGCCAATTCATGAAAAGTTCATAAAGTATTAAATGTTTATGCACCTAATAAAAGGAAGGAAAAATTGGTAAAACAAAAAGGAGAAATAGATAAATCCACAATTCAAGTGGTCTGTTTCAACACCCTTCTTTCAACAATTAGAATAAGCAGACATAAAATCAGCAATGATATAAAAGACTTAATGCTATCAACTAATTTCAGCTGACATTTACAGTGCATTTCACTGAACAAGTAAATACATATTCTTTTCAAATGCATATGTAACACTTACCAAGACAAACCAGATTCTGAGCTGTAAAATGTCTTGATAAATTCAAAAGAATTCGAGCAATACAGAGTATGTTCTCTGACTGAAATGAAATTAATAATAACTGAAAACTTCCTGGAAAATCTTCCAAATATTTAGAAGTCAAACAACACAGTTCTACATTACTCATAAGCCAAGGAAGAAATCAAAAGGGAAATTAGCAAGTATTCTGATTTAAGTGAGAATGAAAAGACAAAATATTACAATTTGGGGGATGCAGCTAAAGCAGTATCTAAAGTGAAATGTGTAACACTAAAACGTCTACAATAAAACATAAGAAAGGTATCAAATAAATGATCTCAGCTTCCAGCTTAACACCTTTAACTTAAAAATATCAGTTAAATTAATTCCCAAAGTAAGCAGAAGTAAAAAATAAATATAAGAGCATAAATAAGTGAAATAAATAACAATAAAAGCAGTAGTCTGTTCTCTGAGAAGATCAATAAAATTAATAAATTTCTATTTGGCCTAATCAGGGAAAAAAAGAAAAGACACAGATCGCCAGTATGCAGAACAAGAGAGATGACACCTCTGCAGATTCTACAGGTAGGAAAATAGTCATATTATAAATACTTTCCCAATATATTCTACTCCTTAAAAAAGTGGGTGGGCTAACTCTCTGGAGATATATACTACTGAATAGGTGCAAAGTACCAAGAACTACAAAACCTGAATATCCTATCTATTAGTAGTGAAAAACTACCCCACAAAGAAAACACCAAACTCAGATACTTCACTATTCTACCAGAAAACTAAGATGGAAATAATACCAATTATAGGCAAATTCTTCCAGACAATCAAAAAGGAAGGTATGCAATCCAACTCATTCTAAGAGGTCAGCATTACTCTGATATTTTGATAAACCAAAGATAGTACCCACAAGAACACAGATGCAAACATTCTTAACAAAATACTGGCAAATTGAATTCAACAATACAGAGATAAATGATAGAGCATCATGATCAAGTGGCAGTTCACTCCAGAAATGCAAAATTGGTTTAACATTAGAAAATTCTTCTGTGGACTTTCCCATATTAACAGATCAACTCAATATATGAAGAAAAAACATTTGACAAAAAAAACATTTATTCTGACAAAAACTTTGTACACTGCAAACAGAAAGGAACTTCCTCAATCTGATTGGGACACCTACAAGAAAAAAAACAAACAAACCTATAGCTAACAGCGTAATTCATAGTGAAAGAATAAATGCCTTCCCCCTAAAGTCAGGAACAAGACATTTGTATTTGACATTATGTGGGAAGGACAGATGGCAAAAGGAACACAAGGAAAATTTTTAGGGGTGATAGAAATGTTAATTATCTGGATTTTGGTGACAGTATGGGTTCATAGGTGTATATGAATATGTCAAAACTTACAAAATGTACACTTGAAATAAGTGCAGCTTACTGTATGTCAATTTTACCTTAATAAACCTGGGAGTGGGAGAAGAAGCAAGCCACATAATGACCATCATTACTGTCAGATAATCTGTTTCCATAAAGCAAAAAGCTTTGCTTTTGTGAATCAATAAAACATAGTAAATTCTCACATACACACATCTACTCTGTAGAATATTGCTTCTGTGGGATATGAAATTATTTGTTTTGGACAATTAATTTTGGAAATTCCGAATTGCACACAGTTAAACATGTTTCCCTAATACAAGACTTCTCAGAGCCCTTAAATATTTTACACAGTGAAACTTACAAAGAGGAGGAACTAGTGCACAGTGTTTCTTAAATGTTTGCCCATATAATCTGTTTTTCAACGAGTAGTTAAAATAACTAGTTATCAGTAGATCACATGTGGAGAAATATTTGGATAGACTGGTCAGTTCCCATTAAGTACAGAAGACCCAATTCTGGAGAAGTCACATGTGAACTGTAGTTTCAAATGTCAAGATAGTTTTATTTTAACATCCTAGCACCAAATTCAGCCTTCCTTATGAATTTCTGCTTTGGATACAACCTCCAAACTTTTAAAACCTTTAAAAGTCATATCCAGATTATCCTAATTATTACTTATAAAAATATTTTAGGGGCGCCTGGGTGGCGCAGTTGGTTAAACGTCCGACTTCAGCCAGGTCACGATCTCGCGCTCCGTGAGTTCGAGCCCCGCGTCGGGCTCTGGGCTGATGGCTCAGAGCCTGGAGCCTGTTTCCGATTCTGTGTCTCCCTCTCTCTCTGCCCCTCGCCCGTTCATGCTCTGTCTCTCTCTGTCCCAAAAATAAATAAACGTTGAAAAAAAAATTAAAAAAAAATTTTAGATACATTTGGATAAAAATCAGTCCATCAGTAACACAACTCCCTTCCTTTATACTTTTTAAGGTGTGTGAGGAAATTAATACCCCATTAATAAAAGGTATGAAGAATCTTAATAGGTAGCTTGTTCATCTTCTATTTTATTTTTTTTTTCAACGTTTATTTATTTTTGGGACAGAGAGAGACAGAGCATGAACGGGGGAGGGGCAGAGAGAGAGGGAGACACAGAATCAGAAACAGGCTCCAGGCTCCGGGCCATCAGCCCAGAGCCCGACGCGGGGCTCGAACTCACGGACCGTGAGATCGTGACCTGGCTGAAGTCGGACGCCCAACCGACTGCGCCACCCAGGCGCCCCATCTTCTATTTTAAATAAATATTGAAGACAAAGTTTTTTAATTATTCACAAACCACTCTCCACAATAGAATAGTACAAAAGTAATGACAAGTATCATCATTATATAATAAAAGTAATAATAATAATTGCTATAGCATAGAATGGGTTAAAAAAAACCCTTTGTACACAGCACAGGGAATAAAGTCAATGATGGTGTAACAACACTGTATGGTGACAATGGTAGTTACACCTGTGGTGAGCACAGCAAACACAGAACTTGAACCACCATGTTGTATACCTGAAACTAATGTAACATTCTGTGTCAAATATACCCAAATAAAAATGTTTAATCATTTCTAATTTAATAAAACTTGCTTAATTTTTGCCCAAATACTTTATCTGTGTTCAGGTATACAGAAAACTCAACATTATTTTCTTTAATTGCACTATTTGTCTGCTTAACAATAAAGAGCTCAAAAGACAATACCAGAATGGAATTGGTTTGGCCGTAATCAACAACAAACTAACCAAAGATTTAAGTACCATAATTTTCCCTTAATACAGGAGAAACCCTGGTCTGCAATAAAAACTCTTCCAAGAGCTTTTTTGCATGGCATAAAGAGTTCTTGCCAACAACTTTATATGAATGTATAAGTTAATTTCAGACTTCTAAAGTTGATCCCTACTGGGTAGATTAAAGTTGCATGAATTTATAATTAAAATACCTCTAGGCCTAACTCTTTATGCTCATAAATGCATGGCGTGGGCCTTATAAATGCCAGTTTCCTGGGTCACATGCATGGCATTCTCAGGATCAAGATCTATCTCTATTTAAAGCCATTTAATAACCCTTCTACTCAAAATATCTTCCCTTTTACTTTGATTTGGGTACTGTGATTGCTTTCTGACCATGACATCTTAATTTGTATGATATGTGCTTTAGGATTAGGACATATTCCTGACTTGACTTATACCTCAGTTCCCCTGTTCTGGATTCTCAAAGAGAACTTCAAGCATATACCACACAGTCAATATTTTAAATAAGGTCATTCCATGTTGACAGTCATTTTCATTGCATGGAACTCACCTAGATGATGGTGAGTCTAGATTCTGCTAGTTTTGGTTTGTAGCACTTTTTTTTCCCTCCATTTCCTCTGTTGGAGGGAAGGCAAAGTCTATGTCTCTGTTCGGAAAGACTGCCCTGCCTTTGTTTCACTTAATGTCACAATAGGGAGAGTAGAATGCAGTTGGTTACCAAATGGCTTTGCTCTAGGGCAATCACTACGATATTTAAAAAAATATATATGGGGCGCCTGGGTGGCGCAGTCGGTTAAGCGTCCGACTTCAGCCAGGTCACGATCTCGCGGTCCGTGAGTTCGAGCCCCGCGTCGGGCTCTGGGCTGATGGCTCAGAGCCTGGAGCCTGTTTCCGATTCTGTGTCTCCCTCTCTCTCTGCCCCTCGCCCGTTCATGCTCTGTCTCTCTCTGTCCCAAAAATAAATAAAAACGTTGGAAAAAAAAATTAAAAAAAAAATATATAATCAATATGCTAAGAAGGGGAAGAAAATGGAATCATATAAAATGCTAAATTAGAACCACGAAAGGCAGAAAAAGTGTGGAAGACAGAGGAACAAAGAACAAGGGCAACAGTAGAAAACAGTAAAAAATATGGTAGATATTAATCTACATATATTAATAATCATCTTTAATGTCAGTGGTCTAAACACATCAATTAAAATACAGAGATTGTCAGAGTAAATAAAAAACAAGACCCAAATATATGTTGTCTACAAGAAAACCACTTTAAATATAAAGACACATAGATTAAAAGTAAGGGGATGGGGAAAAATATACTATGCTAACATTAATCAAAACAAAATGGAACTAGTTATATTAATTTCAGTAGGAAAGATTTTAGAGCAAAGAAAGTTATCAGGGATAAAGAAAGCGATTACATAATGATAAAAGGCTACATACTCATAACAATCTTTAATGTGTATGAACCAAACAACAGAACGTCAAAATACATGAGGCAAGAACTGATAGAACTGCAAGGAGAAATAAATGAAACCACTATTATACTTGGTGACTTGACATCTCTCCATTACAAACAGATAGATTCAGCCAGCAGAAAATTAGTAAGGACACAGTCAATCAGCTGGATGTAATTGACATCTGTAGGCTACTTAATTCAACAATAGCCAATTACAGTCTTTTCTTTTTTTTTTTTTTTTTTAACATTTATTCATTTTTAACAGTGAGAAAGACAGAGCATGAGTGGGAGAGGGACAGAGAGCGTGGGAGAGACAGATTCAGAAGCAGGCTCCCAGCTGTCAGCACAGAGCCTGATGCAGGGCACAAACTCACGGACTGAGAGATCATGACCTGAGCTGAAGTCTGATCCTTAACTCACTGAGCCACCCAGGCGCCCCTGTTACACAGTCTTTTCAAGCTCTCATGGAAAATTCACCAAGATAGACCACATACTGTTCCATAAAACACACCTTAACAGATTTAAAAGAACAGAAATCGTACTGTCTGTTCTAAGAACACAATGGAACTAGAAATCAACAACAAAAAGATAGCTAGAAAATCCTCAAATATTTGGATATTAAATAATACACAGGTCAAGAAAGGAATCTCAAGTTTAAAAACATTAAAAAAAATTTTTAATTTTATTTAAATCCAAGCTAGGTAACATATAGTGTAATAATAATTTCAGGAATAGAATTTAGTGATTCATCACTTACATACATTACCCAGTGCTCATCTCAACAACTGCCCTCCATAATGCCCATCACCCATTTAACCCATCCCTCCAACCAACACCCCTCTAGCAAACCTTAGTTTGTTCTCTGTATTTAAGAGTCTTTTATGGTTTGCCTCTCTCTCTCTTATTTTTTCTTCTCTTTCCCTATGTTCATCTGTTTTGTTTCTTAAGTTCCACATTAGTGAAATCATATATTTACCTTTCCCTGACTGCCTTATGCTTAGCATACTACACTCCAGTTCCATCCCCGTTGTTGCAAATGGCAAGATTTCATTCTTTTTGATTGTCAAGGAGTATTGCATTGTATATATATACCATATCTTCTTTATCCATTTGTCAGTCAATGGACATTTGGGCTCTTTCCATAATTTGGCTATCGTTGGTAATGCTGCTATAAGCATTGGGATGCATGTGCCCCTTGAATCAGCATTTTTGTATCCTTTGGATAAATACCTATTAGTGCAATTGCTGGGTCATAGGGTAGTTCTATTTTTTATTTTTTGAGGAACCTCCACACTGTTTTGCAGAGTGGCTGCACCAGCTTGCATTCCCACCAACAGTACAAAAGGGCTCCCCTTTCTCCACTTCCTCACCAGCACCTGTTGTTTCCTGAACTAAGCCATTCTGGCAGTTGTGAGGTGGTGTCTCATTGTGGTTTTGATTTGTATTTCCCTGATGATAGAATGCTGAGCATCTTTTCATGTGTCTGTTAGTCATCTGGACGTCTTCTTTGGAAAAGGGACTTTTCATGTCTTTTGCCCATTTCTTCACTGGATTATCAGGTTTTTTTGGGTGCTGAGTTTGATAAGCTCTTTATAGATTTTGGATACTAACCCTTTATTTGTATGTTACTTGCAAATATCTTCCCACGTTCTGTCAGCTGCATTTAGTTTTGTTGATTATTTCCTTTGCAGGAGCTTTTAAAAATATTTTGAACTAAATGAAAATGAGAATAGAATTTACCAAAATTTGTGGGATGCACTCAAGGCAGTGCATAGAGGGAAATTTATAGCACTGAATATCTAACACTAGAAAAGAAGAAAGATCTACAATCAATAATCTAAGCTTCCACCTTAGGAAGATAGAAAAAGAAGATAAAATTAAATGCAAATTAAGCAGAAGAAATAATGAAAATTAGCTCAGAAATCAATGAAATTGAAAACAGGAGATCAAAAGAGAAAATCAACAAAACTAAAGGTTGGTTCTTTTAATATATTGGTATAATTGCCAGGTTAACTAAGAAAAACAAAAGAAAAGACATAAATTATTAATATCAGGAATGAAAGAATGGATATCCTTGCAGATCCCATGGAAATTAAATGGATAATAAAGGAATATTATGAACTCAATGCCCATGAATTTGATAAACTAGATGAAATGAACCAATCCCATGAAAGGCACAACCTGCCAAAACTCACGTAAGAAGAGATACACAATCTGCATAGACCTATATCTGTTAAGGAAATTTAATCAATAATTAATAACCTTTCGGGGCACCTGGGTGGCTCAGTTGGTTAAGCATCCGACTTCGGCTCAGGTCATGGATATCACAGTCCATGAGTTCGAGCCTTGTGTCGGACTCTGTGCTGACAGCTCAGAGCCTAGAGCCTGTTTCAGATTCTTTGTCTCCGTCTTTCTCTCTCCTCTCCTGCTCATGCTCTGTCTCTCTCTCCTCAAAAATAAATAAACGTTAAAAATTTTTTTTAAATAATAACCTTTCAATACAGAAAGTGCCAAGTCTAGATGGCTTCACTGATGAATTCTACCCAACTTTCAAGGAAGATACTATACCAATTCTCTATAATCTCTTTCAGAAGATAGAGGCATAAGAATACATCCTAACTCATTCTGTGAAGCCAGCATTATCCTAATGTCAAAACTAGACAAAAACATTACAAAAAAAGAAAATATCAGATCAGTATATAATATAAACATAGATGCAAAAATAATAAAACGTTAGTAAATCAGATGCAACAAGGTATAAAAAGAATTATATACCACAACCAAGTGGGATTTATCTCACTTATTCAGAGCTGATTCTACATTCCAAAATCAATACACTCTGTCACATTAATAGGCTAATGAATAAAAATTCCATGGTCACAGCAATAGATTAAAAAAAATCCTGAAAAAATCTAGTGCCCATTGATGATACTCTCAGAAAATCAGGAATAGAGAAGAACTTCCTCAACTTGATAAAGAACATCTACAGAAGTCTTAGAGCTACAGCTAACATCGTACTTAATGATGAGAAACATGAAGCTAGGATAAAGAACAAGGCATAGATCTCCCCTCTTGCCACTGCCTTTCAACATTGTAATGGAAGTCTTGGCTAATGTAATAAGATGATAACTGGCAATAAAAGCTAGAGAAATTGAGATGGAAGAAATAAACTTCCCTTCACAGATTACATAAGTAGTATATGTAGAAAATCCAAAAATGTCAAGAAAATGCTCCTGGAACTAGAAAGCGATTATAACAAGGTTGCAAGATGCAAGGTCAATATACAAAAGCCAATGACTTTTCTAAATTCAAGAAATGAACAAGTGGAATTTCAAATTAAAAACACAATTCCATTTATATCAGCACATAAAAAGTGAGAGGTATAATCTAACAAAATATGAAAAAGACCTCTATGAGGAAAGCTACAAAACCCTGATGAGAGGTATCAAAGAACTAAGTAAATGGACAAATACATATGTTCATGGATAGGAAGACTCAATATTGTCAGTTGTTTGTTCTTCTCAATTTTATCTATAGATTCATACAATCCCAATCAAAATCCCAGCAGCTTATTTTGTGGATATCAACAAATTGAGTCTAAAGAATAGCCAATTAATATTTAAGGGCAAGAACAAAGTCAGAGAAGTGAACTTCATGACTCACCCTAAAACTACATTAATTAGGACCCTGTGGTCTTGGAGAAAAAATAGACAAATAGATTCATGGAATACAACAGAGAGCCCCAAAATAGACCCACATGTATATAATCAACTGATCTTTGATAAGGGAGCAAAAAGCAGTACAATAGAGCAAGGATAGTATTTTCAACAAATCGTGCTGTAACAACTGGACATCTACATGCAATCAATCAATCAATCAATCAATCAATCAATAAAAACAGCAGCTAGATAGAAGCTAGAAACAGACCTTACACCTTTCAGAAAAATTAACTCAGATGATAGATCTGAAGATAAAGTGCAAAACTACAAAACTTCTAGAAGACATTACAAGAGTAAACCCAGATGATCTTGGGTATCTGTTTTAGATACAACACTAAAAATCCAATCTATGAAAGAAAGAATTGATAAGTTGGACTTCATTAAAATTAAAAGGTTTCACTCCACAAAAGACAGTGTGAAGACTTAGAAGACAAGCCACAGACTGGGAGAAAATATTTGCAGAAGACATATCCGTTAAAGGACTGATATCCTATATATACAAAAACTCCTAAAACTCAATCATAAGAAAGTGAACAACCCAATCAAAAAAGTAGACAAAAGACCTAAACAGATACCTCACCGAGAACACATATAATTAGCGAGTGAGTATATGAAAACATGTTCAACATAAGCCATTGGGGAATTGCAAATTAAAACAATAATGAGATAGCAGTACATACCTATTAGAATGGCCACAACCCAGAACATCAACAATACCAAATTCCGGAGAAGATGTGCAGCTTTTGTTATTGCTGGTGGGAGTGCAATAACAAATGTTATTGAACATTTGTTCAATAACATTGTTATTGAACAAATGTTCTAGGCACTTTAGAAGACAGTGTGGCAGGTTCTTACAAACCTAAACATACTCTTATCATATGATTCAACAATCCCACTCCTTGGGTATTTACCCAAATGAATTGAAAATTATGTCCACACAAAAACCAGCACGTGTATATTTACAGCAACTTTATTTATAATTGCCAAAACTTGGATGCAACCAAGATGTCCTTCGGTAGTTGAATAAACTGTGGTACATCAAAATAATGGAATGTTATTCAACATTAAAAAGAAATAAACTAGCTAGATATGAAAAGACATTAAAGCAACTTAAATGCATATTACTAAAAGAAGCCAATATGAAAAGGCTACATATAGTATGATTCCAACTACAGTGCATTCCAGAAAAGGCAAAACTATGGAAACAGTAACAAGATTAGTGTTTGCCAAGGGCTGGGGAGAGGGAAGGATAAATGGGAAGAGAACAGAGGAATTTTTGAGTGATGAAACTACTCTGTATGATAGTATAATGCTGGATACATGTCATAATACAGAACACATTTGTCAAAACCCAGAGAGTATGCAATGCCAAGAGTGAACTCTAACGTAAATTATGGACTTTGAATGAAAATGATGGGCCAGTGTAGGTTCATCAGTTGTAACAAATGTACCACTCTGGTGAGGCATGTTGATAATTGGGTAGGCTGTGCATGTAAGGGGGCAGGAGGTATATAGGAACTCCTATATCTTCCCCTCAGTTTTTCTATGAACCTAAAACTGCACTAAAAAATGTTAATTTTTAATAATAGGTAAAGGATTTGAACAGACATTTCTCCAAATATATACAAATGACCACCAAGCCTATGAAAAGATGCTCAACATCACTAATTATTAGGAAAATGCAAATCAAATCAAAACCATAATAAACTGACACACACCCATTAGAACAACTGCTATCAAAAAACAAAAGAAAAAAATAGAAAATAACAATTGTTGGCAAAGAAATTGAGAGATTAGAACTCTCGTGGGGCACCTGGGTGGCTCAGTCGGTTAAGCATCTGACTTCGGCTCAGGTCATGATCTCGAGGTTCGTGAATTTGAGCCCCACATCAGTCTCTGTGCTGACCACTCAGAGCCTGGAACCTGTTTCGGATTCTGTGTCTCCCTCTCTATCTGCCCCTCCCCCGTTCTTGCTCTGTCTCTCTCTCTCTCCCTTTGTCAAAAATAAACATTAAAAAAAAAAAAAGAACTCTTGTGCACTGTTGGTGGGACTGTAAAAATGGTGCAACCACTATGGAAAACAATGTGATTTAATTAAAATTAAATATAAAATTTAAACTAAAATATGAAATTAAAATTAAAAATAGAATTACATATGATCCAGCACTTCCACATCTGCATACATACCCAAAAGAATCAAAAGCAGAGTTTCAAAGAGACATCTGTATACCCAGTTTACAGCATTATTCACAACAACCAAAAGGTAGAAGCAACTCACATGTCCACTGATGGATGAAGGGATAAACAAAATGTGGTATATATACATACATTGGAATATTATTACACCTCAGAAAGGAAGGAAATGCTGACACATGCAACAACATCAATGAACCTTTTTAAAAAATATTTATTTTGAGAGAGAGAGTGTGCAAGGGGCAGAAGGGAGAGAGGGAGGGCTCTGCACTGTCAGCACAGAGCCCAATGCACGGCTTGATCCCACAAACCAGGAGATTGTGACCTGAGCCAAAACCAAGAGTCAGACATTTAACTCACTGAGCCACCCAGGTGCTCCAACACTGATGAACCTTAAGGGCATTATGCTGAGTAAGATAAGCCATTCATGAAAAGACAAAATACTGTATGATTCCACTTATGTAAGTTACCTTAGAGTAGTCCAATTCATAGAAAGTAGAAGGGTGGTTGTGAGGGGCTTAAGGATAGGAAGAACGGGGAGTTTGCTTTTTAATGCATACAGAGTTTTAGTTCTGCAAGATGCAAACAGTTCTGGAGACTGGCTGCACAACAGTATGATGTACTTAACACTACTGAAGTAAACACTTAAAAATGGTTGTGATGACTTTTAAAAATTAAGGCAGTATTTCCCCATAGTTAAGAAGGTTGGCTTTTGGAATCACTGAGACCCATTTAGTAGCTGTGAAACTTGAATAAGCCACTAATTTCTCTAAATCTCACTCTCCATGTACAATAATACCTTCTCTTACGGCTTTTATGAAGATTAAATATTTAAAAAATTTAGTACAATACTTGTGCATGATCAACATTCAATACCCGGTTGTGGTGACAGAGCTATTGTACACTAAGCACACAAGCTTGAGGAGAATCTAAAGGAAATGCAGGCCTTCCCTCTCAGGAGTTTACACCTGTATTATCATGCAGAGTCGACATATTAATACATTTTTACTATATTTTCTCAAGAGCTTTTAGGCGTGATGTAGTTTCCAAGTTTCAGATTCAGGATCAAGGACAAAACACAGTTTCCTCAGGTTAAGGAAAATGATCTTCACGGAACACATAAATCCTAACCCCAAGATTTGGGGTCAACAGCATCTCTAACTTTTTAAAAGTGACTGCAATAACCTACCTGAACTCTTACAACAGCCAGGCAGTGCCTTGCTCGCCTAGAGGCTGCCTTTCTTAGGTCTGTTGATATGCTCAGCTGTGGGCCCAGACCTATCCAGAGTGCCAGACCAACTCAACACAAGAGCTGCTTCCACAGTTCCCAGTCTCTCCCCACTTCAGTCTGACAACAGTCTGACTCCCTCAGACTCTGCTGCTCCATGATGGCCATCGGACCTGATTTATTTTCTCCAGACCTTCTTCTATGTACACCACCACTTCCCCACTGATGACGATGTATGCCACATTGCTCTTAGACTAAGCCTACTGCAGCTGAACAGATGTGAGCCACAGGTCGGGGCAACCACAGGACTGATGACCCTCCCTGGCATATGCTGCTTGCACGTGCCCTACTCATGGACATAGGTTTCTATATTGGCTCTGTCCTGAGGTGCTGTGTCAGCAACTGGCCAGGTCAATCTCTCCATAAATCCCAATCCTGTCTGTAGGTGGTGTCTACTGCTCTATTAGTTTCCTATTGCCACTGTAACAAGTTATCACAAACTCCATGACTTAAAGCAGCACAGATTTATTCTCTTACAGTTCTGGAGGTCAAAGTCCAAACTAAGTTTTATGGATCTTAAATCAAGGTGTCCACAGGGCAGGTTCCTTCGGTGCCACAGGACACATGGAGCCAGAAAATGCTGGAAGAGACAAGGGAATGGATTCTCCCTTAGAAACTCTGGAGGGAGGCACTGTGGCCCTGCTGATTCCTCAGTTCTGGCCCACTGATACTGATTTAGGACTTTTGGTTTCCAGCACTATGAGAGAATAAATTTCTGTTGCTTTTAAGGCACAAAGTTTGTGGTTATTTGTTACAGCAGCCATAGTAAAATCTGACATAATGTCCAGGTGGAAGGAATTCAGATGTGTAGTTTTGATGTGTGGGCCTTGATATTTTTAAGTGTGGTCTCTAAAGCAGCACACTGGCATCACTGGAGAGTTCATTAGCAAGGTAGCAGCTCAAGCCCCATTCCCAGATCTACCAAATCTGAATCCACATTTGAATAGGATTCCCAGGTGCGCATTAACATTTGAGACACATGCTCTGGAGAACTACAGAGCAACCAGACAGGAGGGACCTGGGTAACTGGAAGCCCTCACAGAGCTACCCAATCCTTGGGGCATATCCCAGCTCAGACCCTTACAGACAGGAAATGTTTTATTTAGGTCATTTTTAATTTAGACTGCTAAAGTGGCTAAGCCAATATCCTAACTGATACATCATCTGTATGCCAGGCAACACACAAATGACCTGAACAGTCTTTAACATTCAAACATGTACATAGAAGGCAGGCAAGTCTTTCATTTCACATGCACATGTAAAATATTACCCACCACAAAATGTTGCTATTTAACTGAAACCATAATTTTGCTATTCGGAAGATTCTTCTTTTGGGGGATTATGGCTAATCATTTTCAGGCTTTATTTTCTCTAGGCTAACACAGAAACCACACCTTCAGTCATATAGCCTTTCATTCTTCATATATTATAGGCTTTTCATTCTTCATGCATCATAATAGGCCAACTGGACTTGGAAGCAACATTTTAAATCATTTCACCAATTTGGATTGTTTTAGTTAAGGGGAAAAGGCTGTCTATGGGCTCTGTAACACTACCTTTGTCATAAAGCAGGTATCCACGTAAGTGTGGATTTGTTTACGGACTTTTATTCCATTGGTCTATTTTGCATTAATACCCCACATCTCCATACTATACTTTTATATCTTGATACCCTGCAGATAAAGTTCTCCAACTTTCTTCCTTTCCAAGACTATCCTCACTGGAAGTTGGCAAAACAACAGTGGGACTAATGACTGACTTTTCAAATAAAGTCTTTTTGGAAAACAGCCATTTCTTCTCATTCTCATATTATTTATAACTGCTCCCTTGGCTACAATGGCAGGATTGGGAAGTTGTAACATTCTGGCCCATAAAGCTTAGGATATTTACATCTGATATCTGGTCTTGATGACACTTGATCCTTTCCATTCCCATATAAACTTTACAATTACTTTTTTAAGGTGTAGAAAAAGAACTAAAGATATTGTTTAGGATTACACTGAATTTACAGGTCAATTTAGGGGAGATATTACATGTTGCTTTATTGACTATCCCAGTCCATGGATATGGTACACCCATCTTGTTAAATTTAAGATTTTTTATTTCACTTCCAACATATTTTTCTTTACATTCTGCATATCTTTTGTTATTCTTTTTCTTGGTGTTTTATTAGTAATACTGTTATACACATATTTAAAATTTTTCATTTTCTAATGTTTTTTTACTTACACATAGAAAAACAATTGATTTTTGTATATAGACTTTGTCTCATGAGCATTTTCATCAAAAGAGGTGTTGACTTTATCAACTCTTTTCCTGCATCTGTTGAAATAATCATATGGGTTTTCTTTATGTAGTTAATATAGTGACTATATTAAATTTGCTAATGTGAATTCAGTCTTTCATTCTTGCAATAGATACCACTTGGTCATTATGTATCACATTTTTATATATAGCTGGATTTTATTTGCTAGTGTTCAGTTTGGAATTTTTGCTTCTATGTTCATAAGAGATATTGTCTTATAATTTTGCTTTCTTCTAGGGTCATTGTCAGATTTTATTTTCAGAAAATGTTAGCCTCATAAAATGAGTTGAGAAGTGTTCTTTCCTTTTCTGTGCTCTCAGAGAGTTTGTGTAATATTAGTATATGTTTAGCCCTTAAATATTTGGGAAAAATCACAAATGAAGCCATCTGGGCCTGGAATTTTCTTTGTGTGGTGGTTTAATTTAAATAAATTCAATTTCATATAGATAGATATATAGATATGAACATTCAGATTTTCTTTCTTCTTGTGGGTGTCTTGGTAAATTGTGTTTTTTTAAAAGCTTTTTTCATTTACATTTTCAAATGTATTGCCTTAAAGTTTTCCAGATATCCTTTTATTATCTCATATCTGTAGAATTGGTAGTGTATCTCCTTTTTATTTTTTATTTTTTATCCCTAATGGTGGTAACCTGTGCCTTCTCTCTTATTTTCTTGAACAGCTTTTCCAGGTGCTTATAATTTTAGTCTTTTAAAGAATCAACTTTCAGTTTTTTTGAATACCCTTTATTGAATATTTCTTTTCTATTATTACCTGTTTTTATTTTTCATTCCTATTTTCTTTGGGCTTAATTTTCTATTCTTCTCTAATTTCTTGAAATGGATACTTAAATTATATATTTTCACTGCTTTACCTGTATCCAACACAGTTTAATATATTTTTATAATTCATTTAATATTATTTGCTAATTGTGATTTCTTCTTGGGTTGGATTCTTGGGTCATTAAAATGTATCTTAATTTCCAAATTGGGGAATTTATTAGCTATCCTTTATGCTACCAATTTCTAGTTAACTGTACTATGGTAAGAGCATATACTTTGAATATTAATCCTTTGAAGTTCATAAAAGTTACATTGTGACCTAGAAAATGGCAAATTATGGGAATGTTACATTTCACTTGAAAAGAATATGTATTTCTCAGTTCTGGATACAATTTTCTAAATATGTCAATAGAAGTTGTTCAGTTCAAATCTTTTATCCCTTTACTAATCTTTTGTCTATTCTAATGGAATAGACCTATTCCATTAGACCTATTCTATTAAAATAGGTGTGTTAAACTCATCCACTATGATTGTAGGTATGCCTATTTCTCCATTTTAGTTCAATTTTTCTTTGTATATTTTGATGTGGTATTATATTCATAATAATTACATATTTCTAGTAGATAAACCCAATGTATCATCTACAAAATGTTCTACTTTATCTCTAGCAATGAATCTTGCCTTAAAATATATTTTATTTAATATTAGTGTAAACACAGCACTTTTTGTCAGTGTCTGTATAGTATATCCTTTTCTTATACTTTTGCTTTCAATCTTTCTTTTTCTTAGATTTAATATGTCTCTTTAAGTTGTCCATAACTATTTTTATGTAAACAATCATTGTTCTTTGAGTGTTTTATCTTTTACACCTAATGAAATTACTGATGCAGTCCTTTTTAAATTGATCATCTTATTCTTTGTCCTCTATTTGACCTCCTCTGCTCTATGTTCCTTATTTCTCTTTTCTGACATTATTTTGGATTAAAGACGTATTTTCATTACTCATTATACCCTTTTATTATCTTACCAGCTATATATTCTTTTACTTATTTTATTGATGTATGATTGACATACATTATATTAGTTTCAAGTATACAACATATTGATTCAAGAATTCTCTACATTACTTAGTGCTCACTATAATAAATTAAATATTCTTTCATTATTCATTTAATGGTTACCCTACAAATTACAAGAAAATTTTCACTTAGCTTTATTTCTTCCTGCTTTTTATTTTCTTATCACCGCATATTTCAATATTTTAAATAGCAAACATTTTGTTTTTAAATGTTTATTTATTTTGAGAGTGTATGTATGCACAAGCAGGGGAGGGGCAGAGAGAGTGTGAGTGAGAGAATCCCAGGCAGGCTTGGCACTGTCAGTGTAGAGCCCAATGCAGAGCTTGATCCCATGAACTGTAAGATCATGACCTGAGCTGAAATCAAGAGTTGGGACGCTCAATCAACTGAGCCATCTGGCTGCCCCTTAAATAGCAAACATTTTAAACCTCACAAGTCATTATTTAATATTTTTATCCAGAAAATACTCACTTATCCTCCTCATTGTTTTTATTTTCCAGTGCTTTTCATTCCTTTCTGCATTTTGTGGCTTCTGTTTAGTATTAAACATTTCCTTTTGCCAAAAGAATTCTATTAGTGTCTAATACAGATCTCCTGATAACTAGTTATCTGTTTTTGTTTGTCTGAATATATATTTATTTTGCCTTCATTTTTGAAATACATATTTTTCTAAGTACAGAATTCTAGGTAGATATATTCTTTCAATTTATCAAAGATGTCCTATTATATTCTGGCTTCAATTTTTCCTATAGAGATATCATTTGTAAGCCTTAATATTACTCCATGAAGGTAATGAGTCTTCCTCTTTGGATTTTTTCTTTGTGTATTTTGTTGTTGTTAGCAGTTTCACAATGATGTGTTTACATATGTTTTTTCTCTACATATCATGTTAGGGATTTATAGATTCATGAATCTATAGCTTATTACCTTTTATCAACTTTATAAAATTCTGGTAGTTATTTATTTTATTAATTTTTAAAAAATACTTATTTTGGGGACAACACAAATGGGGGAGGGGCAAAGAGAGGGGGACAGAGGATCTGAAGCAGGCCCTACCCTGACAAGCTGACAATAGTGAACTCAATGTGGGTCTCAGACTCACTAACCATGAGATCATGACCTCAGTCAAAGTCAGATGCTGAGCTGACTGAGCCACTTAGGTGCCTCAGTAGTTATTTCTTTTAATACTGATTTATTCTATATTATCTCTCTTCTTCTACTGGACTCCATTATACAACTGATATATCTCTTCATGAGTCCCATCAGTCCTTTATGTCTTTTCCTATACTTGCCAACCTTATTTTCTTCATAGTTTAGTTTTTTTAATTGACATATCTTCCAGTTCACCAATCATTTCTTCAGCACTCTTTAATCATCCCTTAAATCCATAGATTGCTATCTTAATTTCACTTTTTGTATTTTCAGATATAAAATATCTATTTCGAGGGCTTTTATTTTATTTTTTTAATTTTTTTCAACGTTTTTATTTATTTTTGGGACAGAGAGAGACAGAGCATGAATGGGGGAGGGGCAGAGAGAGAGGGAGACACAGAATCGGAAACAGGCTCCAGGCTCGGAGCCATTAGCCCAGAGCCTGACGTGGGGCTCGAACTTACGGACCGCGAGATCGTGACCTGGCTGAAGTCGGACGCTTAACCGACTACGCCACCCAGGCGCCCCATTTCGAGGGTTTTTAAATGGTGCAGTAGTAAGGGGACCCTGAACTTGTCTCGTCCCTGAAACACAGCTAGATCAGCATCAAACCATTTTGAACATCTAGGAAATTGATCTGAGAATTAATGCAACACTTGGCATAATTTGAGTGAGAGATCTTGGCAGGTACACAGTACAGAGAGGTGAATTGGAGGGGAGAAAAGCTGTGGGGACATGGAGTGGAAGAAGCTGAGTTTTGCAGAGAGAGACAAAGAGAAAGGGGGAGAGAGTGCAGTGAGGCAGGATCATATAAGGAAAGCACCCCCCCTGAAAGTAGCTGGAGAGAAAGAGAAAGAACGAAAACACTCACAGGAGACTGGATAAGAAATCTGTTCCCTAAAACCATTGACAAGAAAAAAGGAGAGGATTTCAATGCTGCCAGTTTGCTATAAAGGGTGGAGAACAGAGTCTGAAGTTTCAGAGTTTAGTGCCTGGTGGTGCTCTAGTGAGAAAGCAGGGTGAGTCCCTGGGAGCAGGCAGCATGGTCTGAAGGGCCTGTGTAACCCCAAAGGAAGAAGCAGTTCCCCTGCTTGGAGTGCATTTGATGGAGGTAATCAGCCTCCCCATGGGCAAAAGTTCTACCAGACCCTGGAGAGCTGCCACATTTACTGATATTGGAACAAAGACCCAGAGTGCAGCAAAACCTGGCACCAGCTGTGTGTTGTGATTTACCATAAAGTCTGAGCCTCTGCTACTATGTAATTGCACGGATGTTTTCTACAACAAATAGGCACCCAGCCACTATACAGTGAGACCCTCCCTAGAGAATCAGAATGGGTCCAAGCCACAGGGGTCTCTGAAGTGTGGGGTGTTGAAACACAGCCCCATCTGAGATAAAACTGTGGAGGGAGATGCCACCTGACAGGCAGGCAGCTTGGACACAGGGTAAATGCAGGGAGTGGATGGAAACCTGAGACAAAGGAGAGGTGATTGATCATGCATCTGTGAGGGCGTAAAATCCCCACGCTGGAGACTAAAGAGTGGGTAAAGCCATTTTCACCTCTAGCACTCCCACAATGATTGACCCCAGTGAGCTAAGCAGCACCACCAAGTGGAGAATGGAGCTCTTACACAAAGCCTTGCCAACCTGCCCCCTCCAGGCACATCCCCAAGAAGACCAGCACAAATCCCTTCCACAGTGTAATGCAAAGTTTCAGTTCTAGGGGAAACTGGATCTAGCTTCATTAAGGTTTCATCTGTTTGCTGGTTCATTTGTTTTCTTTGCTTCTGTTTTTATGTTGTTTTTTCTTTCTTTTCTTTTTCTTTTTCTTTCCTGGATACAGAAAGAGCAAATTTTTTATTCTATTTTATTTTCTTTATTTTATTAAAAATTTCTAAATTTTTATTTTCCTATATTTTTTTTTAACTTTTTTTCTCTTTTCTATCAAGCTTCTCTCAACAAGCAGACTGAAACACATCTAGCTTTATTCATTTTTGGTGTTTTTTTTTTTTTTTTTTTTTTTACTTTTTATATTTTATTAATTTTTTTCTTCCTCCAAAATGAGAAGATGGAGGAATTCACGCCAAAAGAAAGAACAGGAAGAAATGATGGCCAGGGATTTAATCAACACAGACATAAGTAAGATGCCTGAATTAGAATTTATAACCACAATTGTAAGAATACTAGCTGGGGTTGAAAAAAGCATAGAAGACAATCCCTTTCTGCAGAGATAAAATAACTGAAATCTAGTCAGGACAAAATTAAAAATGCTATAACTTAGATGCAATCTCGAATGGGTGCCATGACAGTGAGAATGGACAAAGCATAGAAGTGAATCAGTGATAGAGAAGATAAAATTATGGAAAATAATGAAGCAGAAAAAAAAGAGGGAAAGAAGGGCAAAAGAACATAATACAAGACTTGGAGAGCTCAGTGACTTATTAAAGAGGAATAACATTTGTATCATAGGAGTCCCTGAAGATAAAGAGAGAAAAAGGAGCTGAAGTTTATGTCAGCAAATTATAGCTGAAAACTTCCCCAAACTGGGGAAGGACACAGACATAAAAAAGATATGCTCAAGAAGCACAGAGAACTCCCATTAAACTCAACAAAAGCTGACGATTGCCAAGGCATATCTTAGTCAAAATCACAAAATACAAAGAGAAGGAAAGAATCATGAAAGCAGTAAGGGGAAAATGTCCTGACCTACAAGAGAAGACAGATCAGGTTCGCAGCATATCTGTCCACAGAAACTTGGCAGGCCAGAAAGGAGTGTCAGGATATATTCAATGTGCTGAATGGGAAAAATATTGCCAAGAATTCTTTATTCAGCAATGCTGTCGTTCCGAATAGAAGGAGAGATAAAGAATTCCCCACAGAAACAAAAACTAAAGCAATTGGTGGCCAGTAAACCAGCTCTGCATGAAATGTTAAGGGGGACTCTCTGAGTGGAGAAAAAAAAAACAAAACAAAGACCAAAAGTAACAATGACTAGAAAGGACCAGAAAACATCATCAGAAACATCAACTCTACAGGCAACATAATGGCACTATATTCATATCTTTCAATAATGACTCTGAATGCAAATGGACTAAATGCTCCAATCAAAAGACATAGGGTATCAGAATGGATTAAAAAAAACAAGATCATCTATATGCTGCCTACTAAAGACTCATTTTAGACTTAAGACACTTGCAGATTGAAAGTGAGGGGGATGAAGAACCATTTATAATGTAGGTGGATATCAAAAGAAAGCCAGAGTAGCAATACTTATATCAGACAAACTAGATTTTAAAGCAAAGACTATAGGAGGAGATGAGGAAGGGCACTATACCATAATAATTGTAAATATATATGCCCCCAACTTGAAAGCACTCTAATATATAAGCGCTCAAATATACGTTGTCAATTAATCACAAACATAAAGAAACTAATTGATAATAATACCATAAGCATAGGGGACTTTAACACCCCACTTACAGCAATAGATAGATCATCTAAAGACCCCACTAAAAAGGAGATTTATAGACCAATCTCCCTGATGAATCTGGATGCAAAAATTCTCAACAAGAATCCAACAATACACTAAAAGAATTATTCACCATGATCAAGTGAGCTACAGTGCTGGTTCATTATCTACAAATCAACGTGATACATCATATTAATAAAAGGACAAGAACCATATGATCCTCTCATTAGATGCAGAGGAAGCATTTGACAAAATATAGCATCGTGTCTTGATAAAAACCCTCAAGAAAGTAGGGGTAGAAGGAACATACCTCAAGATTATAAAGGCCATATATGAAAAACCCACAGTTAATATCATCCTCAGTGGGGAAAAACTGAAAGCTTTTCCCCTAAGGTCAGGAACACAACAGGGCTGTCCACTCTCACCACTGCTGTTCAATATAGTGTTGGAAGTCATAGCCTCAGCAATCAGACAACAAAAAGAAATAAAATGCATCCAAAATGGCAAGGAAGAAGTGAAACTGTCACTCTTCACAGACAACATGATACTCTATGTGGAAAACCTGGAAAACTCCACCAAAATAGTGCTAGAACTCATACATGAATTAAGCAAAGTTGCAGGACATAAAATAAGCATACAGAAATTAGTTGCATTTCTATACACCAAGAATGAAGCAACAGAGAGAAATTAAGGAATTGACCCCATTTACAATTGCACCAAGAACCATAAAATACTTAGGAATAAACCTAACCAAAGAGGTAAAAGATATTTACACTGAAAACTATAGAAAGCTTATGAAAGAAATTGAAGAAGACACAAAGAAATGGAAAAACATTTCATGCTCATGGATTGGATGAACAAATATTGTTAAATTTTATACTTCCCAAAGCAATCTACACATTCAATACAATCCCTATCAAAGTAACACCAGCATTCTTCAGAGAGCTAGAACAAACAATTCTAAAATTTGTACGGAACCAGAAAAGTCCTGAATAGCCAAAGTAATGTTGAAAAAGAAAACCGGGGCACCTGGGTGGCTCAGTTGGTAGGTAACCGACTTGGGCTCAGGTCATGATCTCACAGTTTGTGGGTTCGAGCCCCACGTCAGGCTCTGTGCTGACAGCTCAGAGCTTGGAGCCTGCTTCAGATTTTGTGTCTCCCCCTCTCTCTACCCCTCCCCTGCTCATGCTCTGTGTCTGTCTCTCAATAACAAATAAACATTAAAAAAAAAAAGAAAAGAAAAAGAAAACCAAAGCTGGAGGCATCACAATTCTGGACTTCAACCTGTATAACAGAGCTGTAATCATCAAGACAGTATGGTACTGGCACAGAAACAGACACATAGATCAATAGAACAGAATAGAGAACCCAGAAATTGACTCACAAATGCATGACCAACTAATCTTCAACAAAGCAGGAAAGAGTATCCAATGGAAAAAAATATGGTCTCCAGCAAAATGGTATTGGGAAAACCAGACAGTGACATACAGAAGAATGAACCTGGACTACTTTCTTATACCATACACAAAAATAAATTCAAGACGGGTGAAAGACCTAAATGTGAGACAGGAAACCATCAAAATCCTAAAGGAAAAAACAGGCAGCAAACTGTTTGACCTTGGCCACAGCAATTTCTTACTAAACATGTCTCTGGAGACAAGGGAAACAAAAGCAAAAATGAACTCTCTGGACCTCCTCAAGATAAAAAGCTTCTGCACAGTGAAGGAAACAATCAACAAAACTAAAAGGCAACCAATGGAATGGGAGAAGATATTTGCAAATGACAGAAGATAAAGGATTAGTATCCAAAATCCATAAAGAACTTAAACGATTCAATGCCCCAAAAAACAAATAATCCAGTGAAGAAATAGGCACAGGACATGAATAGACACTTTTCCAAAGAAGACATTCAGATGACTAACAGACACACGAAAAGATGCTCACCATCATTCATCATCAGGGAAATACAAATCAAAACTACAATGAAATACCACCTCACACTGGTCAGAATGGCTAAAATTAATCAGGAAACCACAGATGTTGGTGAGGATGTGGACAAAGGAGAACCCTTTAGTACTGCTGGTGGGAATGCAAACTGGTACAGCCACTTTGGAAAACAGTATGGTGGGAAGGAAAAATAAATTAAAACAGAGAGGGAGGAAACTACAAGAGACTCTTAAATACAGAGAACAAACTGAGGGTTGCAGGAGGGGAAGCTGGTTGAGGGATGGGCTAAATGGGTGATGGGCATAAGGAGGGCAGTTGTTGGGATGACCCCTAGGTGTTATATGTTGATGAATCACTAAATTCTACTCCTGAAACCAATACTACACTATATGTTAACTAACTTGAAGTTAAATTTTAAAAAATATTTATTTTTATAGATTCAATTTATTTCCTGAGATTTTATATATTTTTCTTTGTACAACATATCAATCATAGTTACTTCAGAATCTCTAATGATTTCAATATCTGGATTTCTCTTGAATACTTATATTTTCTGTTTCCCCCCCTTTGTTTTCAGTCATTTGTTTATGTCTTCTCATTTGCCTTAACAAAAAAAAAAAACTAAATCCCAGACATAGCGTTTAAAACAGAGAAAATTTCAGGGTCTTGATAGTGTAATTATCCTCCAGAATTAAAATACATTTCCTTCTAGCAGATAATTTAGCTTAGATAACATCTCCTTAATATGGTCAATAATTTGAAGCTAGGGTGCAGTCTTTATGAGACTGGTCTATTTCAAGTTTGCCCTTTCATGTAGGACCTAAATCTTTAGAGGTCTGGAGTATTATACAAAACCTACTATCTTGGCTGACTCCAAGCTTAAACTTTTGTCTCTCCATCCCCATAAAACTGTAGTTTCTTGGTTGTCCTTTATAAATTGAAGACACAGGCAAGGCTGCGCGTTATTCTTACCACTTTCCACTTTCCTTCTGTCAGGGATCTTGGTCCCTTAAATCTTGAATGCCCTGATAGTTCTGTTATATCTTCAAATAAATCCTTAAAAAATGTTTATACAGCTCTTCTAGCTGTTCTCAGTAAGACAAGTCATTAGCCAGAGTCAGAAGAAAAACACTCATCCCTAGACTTTTTAGACCTATACCTCACCTTTTCTTTTGTTTGTTTGTTTTAAAATTCAGAGTTTCTATAGTACAATTTATCCAGAAAATATCCCTTTGATCTCCTGCACAGAAGTACATTGTCTGGCTTGATAGGGTAGAAGCTAGGGGTTCAATATGACTGTTTAAGGAATTTTAACCATTTGCTCTGATGTCAGCACCACTTGTCAGACACCCTGCCCCCACCTCCCACACCACACACACTGTTATGATACCAGGAATCTCCAAGCCTGTGTTTTTCCGGAGTTCTGTGAAGTGAATCAGTTTATTTCTCCTAGTTTTCTCCTCCTACATAGGCCTTAAGCTGTAGCTTCCTCTGCTATGCCAAGGCAGTTACCACTTCTGTGTCAATTGGCATGATTATAAAAATGGGTTGAAATCTCTCATCCTTTTATATATCCTTTTCCATTGTCTTTGCCCTTATGGTTTATACCTGCTTTCGTTGTCATTTTATTGAGTTTTGAGATAGAAAGGAGGTAAGTGTGTGTTATTAATTTGTCATGTTTCTAGATGTCCCCTACGTGGTATTTTATAAAACAATGTAAAGAGGTTGGCATTATCCATGGTAGCAATGCAAGCAACTTAGTAAAACAGTGCTCTCTTACATCTGGGCCATTTCATGCATTTATTTTGAAAAGAAATTTCCCAGTAGATATTTAAGTTTACAACCCCTGCTGCAGTAGAATTAGAAGTAGTGTATTTCCAAGTTTCTTTTTGTCTCCTCAAAAATATATTTCCTCCCCCCCTCAACTACTTCTTTTAAAATCACAGAGGCAGAAAGAGAGAAAATATGGTGATGAAGAATACTGGATCCAAGATTTCAAAGTCAGAACACAATTACTTTACACTTAAACGGTGTTAGGGATTTATAGTTGGAAAGTTCCTTTCTGAGGGAAGAGTTCCAAACCTATCGCAACGTTTGGTCAAGATTTTTCAGGCTCTGATTACTAAGCAAACAGTATGGGTAACAAGGAATGTTTGAATCATAAAATATTAGAAATGGAAGGAATTTAGAGGTCATCTTAGTTTGACTTTCTTCTTTTAAGCATGAATAAACTGACCCTTCACAAGAGTAAGTGATTTGCCCAAAGTCAGTCATCTAGCAGTGTGGCACAATAGATAAAAGCCCTACGAGTGACACAGAACTGGATTTTAAACACAGCCCTGCAATTTATTACCTCTGAGACCTTGGGCAAATAATATCCATCCTTCTTGGAGCATCAACATTCTCATTTGTAAAACCGGAATAATAATGGTACTCAGGATAGCAGTAAAATTTAAAGGAGATGGTATGTTTTTAAATAGTTAATATATTATTTGCTTTACTGTAGTAACACCAATACATATTAGTTATTATTGGTAATTACAGCTGGCCAGTGGTGGGACCAAGAGTCCAGTTAAGAGGACTCCTGACTCTCAATTCAAAAACTTTCCCCAATACTGTTAGCACTTTCCTCAGGATGTATGCCTGAAGTTCATGTTCTGGGCAATCGGGTTTGCTTCTGTCACTTTCTGTACTTTTCAACCCTTGTTTAGTTGTGATATATTAACGGGGTCAATGCTTGGCTCATAGCAAGTACACATTAGGTGTTCATTGATATGCATTGTTTTGAGACTCAATTGACAACACATATTGTAGGGAGTAAACTTTGGTCAACAGAACATGGCAATGTTTTTATGAAGTAACTAAATGAATTCCACTTAAGAAAGTAGGCCCCAAAATCTTATAAAATGTTGGAAGTGTAAAATGGTACAGTTTTTTTGGAGGGAAATTTTGTAATAGACATTGCAATGATGTTTAAAGGAGCATAAATCCAGAAAACTAAGAAAATAAGAAAAATGTGATATAATTTATAATGTAAAATACAGAATAAAATAGAAATATCAACCACAAATATAATAAAATATATAATATAAATAAAGTATAATTAATAATATATAATAAGAAGAAAAAGGAGGGTATGGTTCCAACTCAGTGAACATAATCAACCTCTATCTCCCTTTTTCTGATCTGAACTGCTTTCCCACTTGTGGTATTAATAAGGCAATAATACCTAATTCTCAGAGACTCATTATCTCTCTCCAACCCTCCCCACTCATTGGCTATTGTCAAGTGTTGTTACATGACTTACAATAGCTAACAAGCTGGTTTACTACTACTTTCATCTATATGGATGTTCCTCCAAGAAGTTTCCTAAAAACTGTTCCTGGCTTTCCACTATTGTATGACCAGGACCGAGCATGAAAGGAAATGAAAAAAAAAAAAAAAAAATATATATATATATATATATATATGTATATATATATTTGTTGAGTTAATAAACACATAAATGAAGGGATAAATCTTTGAATGCTGCAAAGATTTCATTGCTATTCCATCAGTAATTGTTAAGGTCTGGGGGTAGCAAGAGAAAGGATGTTCTGTTGGTCAGTTGGATAGTGCTTTTCTGGGCCAGCTTATACTATGCTTTCTCAAAAGTCTATGGTTGGGGGTGGGGAGAGGTGGAGAGGGGATGAGCTGGAGATTGGATGATCTAGAATAGCCTCACATTCACAAGTTTAGGGATTGTCAGCTGTCAACTGGGAAAAGAGAAGAAATGGATGTCACACATTATCTAGCAGGCTAGTCAAGAATTCTTCATATGGCAGCAAAGATCCAAGAGCAGCAAGAAAGGTAAAGCCTCAGTACACAAGCAGTTTTCAAGTTTGCTTATATGAAATTTGTTATTTTATCATTGGCCAAAGCAAACCACAGAGTGAAACCCAGAGGCAGTATGAGTGGACTCTCCACGGGTTTTGATACATAGAGGCATGAACGTGTTTCTTCCTAGGAGGAAGAAAATTTGGCCCTCTGGCAAACCATCACTCATCATTACTGCAAAAAGCAATTTTAAGTTCTGCTTCATGGGATTCCTTGAAGTAAACAGACACACACATATAACCCCTACATACATATACACACACACACACACACACACACACACACACACACACTCTAATTATATAAACACGAACATAAGCAGTGGTTATCACCCTCCCTCAACACCAAGACTCAATAGAACCCAAGTAAAATACAGCTTAAAATTTCTGAGCGCTCAAACACATTCACCCACAAGAAGACAATATAGCTTAGTGGTTAGTAATATGGGCTCCAGAGTCAGAGTGCCTGGGTTGAGTTTTGGCTCCACCTCTTACTAGCTCTACGACCTTGTGCAAATTAAGTAACTGCTCTGCACCTTAATTTCCTCATTTGTAAAATGGTGATAATAATAGTACCTTCCTCATGGGGTTCCCAGGAATAATGAGTTTGTAGAGCCCTTGCAACAGTAGGTTCTCAATAAACAAGGCTAATCTCATCAGTCTCCTTAGTGGGGACTGGGAATGGGCCCCGGGGTCTCAGCAGAACAGTTGAGAGGTGATACCAGCTTCTCCTGCTGAGGTAGATGGCTGAGAAGCTCCTATTTTTCTCAACTCCGCGTAAAGTTTCCAATAGCTGCATTATTTTTCAGTATTTTGGAGAATACTTTCTGAGGCTCTGAGCCAGAAATTCGGCCCCTGCAGTTCTTTACATTATATCACAGACACCTAAGAGGTTTTGCAAAAGTAATGACGGAGGCTTCTCCTGGGTCTTCTCTGAAATGCACTTCATTTGCCTCACAAAGAGTTGCAATGGTTTCAATACCCGAGGGTCTCCTGCGGCAGGCAACAGGATTACTGCTTCATTTATTTCACAAAACCTTATTTGCTTACTAAGTGTCATGCCTAGTTTCATTTTACACATATTAACTCATTTAATTGTTATAATAACCCTTGGAGTAGGTTCAATTACTATCTCCATTTTACAGCCAGGAAAACCGAGGCACAGGCAAATCAACTAACCCGCCCAATGTCAGCAAGTAGAGGAGCATCGCCAAGACTCAAATGCAGGCAGTCTGGGCCAGAATCTCTGCTTTTAACTACTAATCTGTGCTGCCTTTCTCAGTGAAAGGTTATTATTTATTAAGCGATCCCAATGTGCCTGTGTCAAGCAAAGGAACTGCCATTCATCGTGTCATTTAATTCTTATGAGAAGGAATTATCCCTTTTCTCAAGATTGCTTTGGTTATTCTGGGTATTTTGTAGTTCCATATACATTTTAGGATTGATTATTCATTCTATTTCTGTGAAAAATACCAATGGAATTTTGATAGGGATTATATTGTATCTGTAGATTGCTTTGGGTAGTATGGACATTTTAACAATACTAATTCTTCCAATCCATGAGCACAGAATATATTTCCATTTATTTGTGTCTTCTTGAATTTCTTTCATTAATGTCTTATAGTTTTCAACAGACAGGTCTGTCACCTCCCTGGTTAAATTTATTCCTAGGTATTTTTATTCTTTTTGATGCAATTGTAAGTGGGATTGTTTTCTTAATTTCTCTTTTTGATGGTCTCTTATTAGTAAAGAAATGCAACAGATTTGTGTGTATCAATTTTGTATCTTAAAACTTTACTGAATTCATTTATTAGTTCTAACATTTTTTTTGTGTGGAGTCTTTAGGATTTTCTATATGTAACATTATGTCATCTGCAAATAGTGGCAGTTTTATTGCTTCCTTTCCAATTTGGATGGCTTTTCTTTTTCTTGCTTAATTGATCTTACTAGAACTTCAGATAACACATTGAATAAAAGTGGGGGGAGTGGACATCCCTGTCTTGTCCCTGATCTCAGAGGGAAAGCTTTCAGCTTTTCACCATTAAACATGATGTTAGCTGTGGCTTGTTATACATGGTCTTTATTATGTCGAGGTGTGTTCCCTCTGTATCTACTTTGTTGAGAGGTTTTTTTTAAATGTTTATTTATTTTTGAGGAGGGGGGAGAAAGAGAGTGGGAGGAAGAAAGCAGGGGAGGGGCAGAGAGAGAGAGAGAGAGAGAGAGAGAGAGAGAGAGAGAGAAAATCTCAAGCACTGACAGTGCAGAGCCTGTGTGGAGCTCAAACTCATGAACCGTGAGATCATGACCTGAGCTGAAATCAAGAGTCAGACGCTTAATGGATTAAGCCACCCAGGTGCCCCAAGTGTTTTTATATAAATGGTTGCTGAATTTTGTGAAGTGTCTTTTCTGCATCTGAGATGATAGGATTCTCAAGCCTTCATTTTGTTAATGTGGTGTATCACACTGATTTGCAGGTGTTAAACCATCCTTGCATCTCTGGAATAAATCCCATTGATCATGGTGTATGATCCTTTTACTGTATTGTTGAATTCAGTTTGGTAGCATTTATTGAAGATTTTTACACCTAAGTTCATCAAGGATATTGGCATATAATTTTCTTTTGCATGGCATCCTTGTCTGGTTTTGGTAGCAGGGTAATGTTGGCTTCATAAAATGTGTCTGGAAGAATTTCCCCTGTTCTATTTTTGGAAGAGTTTGAGAAAGATGGTATTAGTTCTTCTTTGGATGTTTGGTGTAAATCACCAGTGAAGCCATTTGATCTCAGACCTTGTTTGTTGGGACGTTTTTGATTATGGATTCAATCTCCTTGCTAGTAATCAGTAGTTCACGTTTTCTGTTACATCGTGATTCAAGCTTGGTGGGTTTAGGTTTTAGGAATTTATTCAGTTCTTCTAGGTTGTCCAATCTGTTGGCATATAATTGTTCACAGTGTCTTATGCGCCTTTGTATTTCTGTGGTATCAGTTGTAACAGATCTTTCATATCTGATTTTGAGTCTTCTTTTTTCTTGGGAAGTCTAACTAAAGGTTTGTCACAATTTGCTTATCTTTTCAAAGAACTAGCTTCTTTAGTTTCACTCATCTACTGTTCTTTTAGTCTCTTTCATTTATTTCCACTCTTACCACTTTATAGACGTGGAAGCTGATGTTGATTTTCAGGGACTTGGCCAGGCTTCCATAGGTGATTAGTAACAGAACAATGCCTATTGTAATGCACACACTATCTCACCTCCCTAAAAAGTATTTGATAACTAAAAAACACTGTGGTATATGCTCTTGTCTCAAGTGCAAAACATACCACTATCCTCCCTACTTTTTCATGGATTAGACTAAATTGAGCTAAATTTAGTTTCCAGGAAAACTCATTTCATGACAATATGAAGGTATGACAATAGACACATCATTTCATATTTATTATGACTCATTCATTCACTTATTTCCCAAGTATTTGCTTAGAGCTTACTCTATGCCAGGTACTGCTTGTGTTTGATCAGATCCGTGGACCAAAGACATAAAAGCCACAGAGCTCTTTTGTTTAGTGGTGTTTGCAAATGTGGCTCCTAAGACACAAGCCTCTGGGTATAAGAGCCCTAGTTAATTCTTTCCCAATACATCTGTTTGCAGTTGTGCACTTATCCAGGATGGTCACTGGCTTCAGACTCCTGAATGATGCACGTCAGATGGGGTGAGTGGAGTTCTCACTGGACTTAAAAGAGCTTTTGTTGATACCTACTAGGAAGAATTGCCTTGCCCGCTCAGGTCACTATGCTATAAATCCCTATTCTGTAGCCAACTGCAAATTTCATAGGCATTTAAATGTGCTGTCCACTCCTGGAGAATAATTACTGCTATTTAATTGTATTCATAATTTAGCATACACCTGAAAAATATGCTGTGAAATATCGGGGGGGATCCTTTAATACTGGTGTTCCATTTACAAACTGTCACATTTATAAAGCGTCTTTAATCTTCTAGGGTCTGCTAGAATTTTTTATTACAGTCTGCTTTGTGCTTTAAATATTAAAGATTCGGCAATACTTCAAAAGGTGATAATGCCTGATGCTCTGATGGAGCTTAAGCCTCACCAGCTAAATATATTGAGGAATGTTCAGTGGCCCTGGCTTAATTAAACATGCATGTGTATTTTCAAATGCAATATTTTTCTGCTTGTTAGGTTTCTGACAAACCTCCAAACAGGCCAGGTGGAACAAAGCATGTAAACAGGCTTGTGAATGGAGCTTAAAGCACTCAAATTAGCACCTTCCCTACATTAATATGCAAACCTTGGAATCTCTGCATTTGATAATGCCATTGAATACTATTTGCAGCTTAACAGTGTATCTTTGTCATTTCATTTTTCTAAAACATGTCCAGTTTAATTATGTGAAAAGACACTGGTGACGGCTTTTTAGCCAATGAGATGGTATTTGTTCTCAGTAACTTACTCTTCTCTCTGGAACATAGCATACATTACAAGGCAGTGGCAGCCTTTAAATGTACCATTTGTTTTCATTATATAGCACTTAAAGGTAGACTTCTTCTAATTCAACATGCCATGTTAAGGCAGCCAGATTTCTCCTAAGCCCTGAGACCAAATTACCTATGGCTGTGGATACTTGAAAATTACTTAAGCACCTTTTGCTATTTAAAATAATACATTAATGCAAAATCTGTCTCTATTATTGTGAAAAGAAATCTCCATTTAGCATTTGCCACACTTTGGATTTATCTGAAAAACGTGTTTCAAAGAATTTTTATTTTGTTTTCAAACGTGTACATTTAAATTTTTGTCACTAGAAATGAAATATTAAGCTCAGATTTTCAACCCAAGACTTCCACGCATCTTCTTATAGAGTCATATAATATTGCCTAATATTAAAATCCCCAAATAAATAACGCTTTGAATAGCTGCTCATCTATTTGGGAATATTACTAAAGCTACCCAAATAGAGATTGGCAGTGGTTGGAAAAGGGAACAAGATGTTTTACAGATGAGCAAAAAGACTGGCTTTGAATGATTCAGTCTGCTTTAGAATCAACATGTAACAATTGCTGGACTAGAAAAAAAACCCTCGTAAAAATATATGTGGAGGCTTCCAATAAAAGTTCAATTATTATGCTGTAATAGGTAAGCTTGTGCAAAAAAAAATTTTTTTTAAATAAAAAGGGTCTGTAAGATCCGAGGCAATATTAGAGCAATTTTCTAGGTGAGGCAGTGCTAGTGGGATATGACAGGTGAGGTATTGTTATTATAATACCTAAGGCAAAGCAGCAACCACACAAAATGATAGACAAACCTGAATTAATATGATATGATCGGCAAGGTGGCATTTGAATATAATCTTCCTGTATTGTGGAGAAAGCTGCATGCATATTACACACTGAAAGAATTGTGTGCAAAGCTGTAGACAGAAGACTCAGTGGGAGGAAAGAAAATATGGGCAAGATTTCAGAAGACGTCTGTGCTTTGCTGGGTAAGAAGTACACTTGGAAATTGGATTTGTAAACAAATTAAAAGCTGAATTTCTTTTCCTAAAGCAGCCTTCAGTGGGTGTTGACAATAAACACTTAACCTTGGCAACTGGAGTCCTTTGAAAGAAATAATCAGGGGGAAAGAGGGGATGCAGAGCACATTTTAATTTTGCTTCCTGTTTTGATAATCCATAGTTAGTGTTTCTATACTGGATCTGTGAGCCCAGTGGCCATTTTAGATCCCCGGATGGGAAAACGTTGCCTTCCTTGAGAATTTCGGCCATCTTCCGCTTTCTTGATCTATGATCACCACCTCTAATTAAAAGTCTTAATAGCATCCAGGCCCTAATCACACAAAAGAGACCACAGCCTACTGAAAGGGTAGGGCATTTTATGAAAGCGACAGAAACTCTCAGAGATTTGAGCCTGCAGAAACTGCCTGCGTGATCTTTAATGGATTTTTAAAGATGACAAGAAAGGAAATGGGAAAGTAAAGCAACGGAAGGCAGAAATTCCCTGAAGGAGCATTCTGAAGTAAATCAGTGCAACCGAAAAAGTGAACTCCTAGGGCCTGGGGATATCTCCCAGGTTTTTCAGCTGGACACTTATGGCCTGTTGGGTCCCTGAACACCTCTGCTCTGGGCGGACTTTGACAGAGCAAGTCACAGAAAGATGAACGACAGCACCTGAAGTGCTGTTTGCGGGGCAGAAAATTGCTCCCTTTGCACGCTGGGCTGCCTTTGCTTTCTGTCACATGACTTATTACAGCCTCCCCATATAACAGGGCCATTTATGTATGTTAACTTGGTGAGCTGTAATGGTATTCTTCGCCTCCTTTTTCACTGCTGCTTGGGCAATTAAAAACAAAGGAAGCAAATGAGGTCAGCACTCATAAAACCTGAGTCTATAGGTGACGGACACCCTGAGACCAAATAGCCTCAGATGCTGCTACAGTAGAAGGAAACCATGAGCGAGGAAATATGCCTGCTTCCCTGGCTTTTACATAGGTATTTATTTTTTCAGGTGAGAAGCTGATTTTAGGTTTTTTTCTTTTTTTAAATCAACCTGAGTAAGGGATCTTTTAAGGAGTTTGGTAATGCTGCTAATGCAATTTTGTGCTCCATACAGCAAAGAGAAATAAACGAGACCATTCTCTTTAATCTTCCAGCACAAAGACCAACATTTTAACCACACGGTAGAATTTTATCTCTAGCAGCCCTTGAAACAGCAGCTCTACTGATGTTGTGCAATTACAATAAGTGTTTTGAAATGTTCCACACACAGGTATACAAGGATACCTCAGTCCATTTTTCTGATCCCCATACTGTTAACACAGTGATTTTGGAAAAGCTAATTAGAAGAACCTTCTTGCTTCCCCTAGGCGTGATTTAAATAACGCACTGGTTTGTATTCTACATCCCTTGGCTTCTACGGTATGTATCCTATGCATCTTGGCATGTAAGACAATCCCTTAAGGAGAGAAACGGCTCTCAAAATCAGAGGTGACTTATATGATGTCCTGGCTTTACTGCCCTGAAGCTGGCAATAGCCCCAGAGCCCTTCCCACCCTTGAGGCCCCCCAGGCCCACTGTATGGGGCTCAGGGAAGGGGCTGGCATGAAGGGAGGTGGTCAGATCATCTATCCTCTATCAGCTGCTGCAGGGGATTCAGCAAGGATGACTGCAAGTTGACCTAATTATTTGAAGTAATTCTTCCTGTCTGAGAATATTACTTCAGAGATCTTAAATTTGAAGTTACAGATATCACCTATTCTAAACATGATTCCAATTGTACAAGTATCTCTGAAAAACCCCGGAATATATGATCATTAGGCCTCTTTTGGGCACCTGATAACACCTGGGTGTAGCTTTCTGCCTTGGGAATTACATGGCGCTTACCGCTGACCACTCATACTTGAGAAGTGTGGAAAATAACGTTTCATTTCACCTATCAGGGAGGGCCACCTGTCTATTTTATTATTAAATGTCCAGTTGTACCTCATATAACATATTTATTAGCTTAGTAGATTGCCTTCTGTCTATTATTTTGTTTTACAGCAATTTAGTTTCCAACTAGACTCTAAGATCTTTGAGGGAAGGACTACCTATTACACTGCTCTTAAACTCTCACGTTTAATAAATTTATGTTATTGGGCACACAGAACACACTTCATAAATGATTGATGAATCTGGGAGCAATGTGGGCATCTCCACAGATCACACTCACAAAAATAAAAACAAACACAACCTTCTGGTTGTTAATAGACATGTTTGCAAATAACAGAAACCTGGGAGAACTCTCATACTTTAAATGACAGATCTGGAGTTCAGAAAATAACTTCGTGAACTCAAGTGCTGGACTAAGCTAATGACATAGCCAAAAATGGAAGCCATCGATACTTGTGTATCTTGTATTACTTGAAGGCACCTCAAATTAACATTCACTCTTTTAACAAACATTTAGTGAGCACCTACTGTATCGTGGGGATTGTCTGATGGGCTAGAGGTACAACATGAAACAAGACACAGAATATTCCTACTCTCACGAAGCTTACATTCTACAGTCCAAACATGTTCACTGTATCCCTAGCCCATAGAACAGTCCCTAGAATATGGTGTGATGCTCAGTTTTCCCTAATGTCTCTCCTCTGGGAAACCTCTTCCATTCTTTAATGTCCTCTCAGCATACTGACTACTCTAAATACAAATGTTTGCCTTTGTCCTAGATTGAGATGAGAGGACTGTGATTTCAGTTCCTGGTAACAGCTTGAATAAAACCACAGAAACATGAAAGTTCATGGTTGTTAAAAGAAGAGGAAATGATTGGGGTGCCTGGATGGTTCAGTTGATTAAGTGTCTGACTCTGGATTTTGGCTCAGGTCATGATCTCATGGTTAATGGGATTAAGCCCCACATCAGGCTCTGTGATGACAGTGTGGAGCCTGCTTGGGATTCTCTCCCTCTCTCTCTCACTGCCTCTCCCTGCTCACACACATGCACGCTCTCTTTAAAAAAAAAAAAAAAAAAGAAAAGAAATTTAAAAGAAAAGAAGAAGAAGAAATGACTCAGTACTCCTAAAGCAGTAAGTTCAACCCTGGCTATGCATCACACTTACTTGGAGAATTTTCAAAAAATATACCTGTTTGTGTCCTGCTTCCCCAAATTCTCACTCAGTTGATCTCAGATTGGGTCTACGTTTTGGAATTTGCTAAAAGCTCCACCTGCAGGTAGGCCTGATGTGCAACCAGGAGTGAGAACTACTATTCTAGGGTTGCATGGAGATGAGCCTGGAAAAGGTACATCAGAGTCCCATGTGAGGGCCTTGAATAGCATGCTAATGAGTTTGGAATTAATTCTGTAATAAATGAAGAGCCTAAAAAGGCTTTTAAAAACACATGGGTGACATGATCAGATCTTAGAAAGAAACTACACTGACAGAAAGCAGGGTAAATTGGATGAAGAGGAGATCACAAGCATGGAAACTTGCAGAATCTCAAACAGTCCTAGTGAGAGATAATTAAGCTTGAACAGAGGCTGTGGCACCACAGCAGAAGGGCTGGAGAGTTCTTATAAACACTGGTAGACAGAAGTTGCAATACAAGGTCCCAAGTGCAGGAGTGTGACAGGAACCAAAACTGATTATAGGTTTCTAACTTAAGTAATTGGCTGTTAAACAAGGGCAAGGATTCTTACCAAGCATCTTACAGCCTAGGTAGGTTGACCACTCGATGGGGATGTTGTAGAAAAGACTAAAGCTCTAAAGAGGAGAATGACTGGACAAAATAACCTCTAAGAACTTTTTTGAGTCTGAAATTCTACTGCTCTATTGCATAAGGTTTTTAATTCATTAAAGACAGTCTGTGTTTTCATTTTCACATGTTCCACAATGCTCAGCATTTGGTAGGGTACAAACATACCTGATGAATGAAGAAATACAAGACTAAAAGGACATTTTTTTTTAAATTTTTTTTTTCAACGTTTATTTATTTTTGGGACAGAGAGAGACAAAGCATGAACGGGGGAGGGGCAGAGAGAGAGGGAGACACAGAATCAGAAACAGGCTCCAGGCTCTGAGCCATCAGCCCAGAGCCCGACGCGGGGCTCGAACTCACGGACTGCGAGATCGTGACCTGGCTGAAGTCGGACGCTTAACCGACTGCGCCACCCAGGTGCCCCTAAAAGGACATTTTAACAGGACTCCCAACACACAGGAGTATTTAAGTTTCCATCTACTGTCCTACTTAAACTCATATTACACTAATCTGAACAATGTGCATAATTTTTATATAATACCTTTTTTCTATTATGATCCAATGCACAAACCTGAGCTCCTTTTCTCCATCTATAAATTTGAATGGTAATAATGCCTTCTTTATGGGGTAATGTGAGTCCAGTGTCACCACTCAAAAAGTCTGGAGGTGAGGAAACACCCAGGAACCACATTTCACCCAAACTATGGTTGACCACGTGGGCGTGGCCACACAGATTCCATTCCGTCCTATGTAACCAGATAAGCTCAGATGTTTGGGATTTGCTGCTCTGAATGTGCTGTCAGTAACCTAGTGGGCCAAGTTAATATTAGCTCGCACTGGGTATATGAGGGTATTTTGTTGCTGTTTGGAGAAATGACCAGTTTACTTGGTTATATTGACAGCTCTACTGTAAAATTTGTTGGCATTAAAGGTCAAAAAGACCCAGTTTTCCTCTGGTTGCTTCCACCCAAAAGAGAATAAATCTGGGAGCTGAATCACTTCTCTGACAATAATTTATGAATCATGCATTGACTGTGTTTGAATTGAGAAAGGCTTTCATATCCTTTCCATTAGCTCAGATTAAGTTTTCATACAGATGCTGGGAAGCATGCTAGCAATATCCTTAGCTCATTTTTATGAAAATTTTATCAGTGCTTTTTTCTGTACTACACTCCAATTGGGATGTCTCAGAATCTAAAGCTCAGCTTTGGACATGAACTTCTCTCAACCTGGCTGGCTGCTGCTCTAAAGGTTTCAATATTTTATGGGCTCTGGCTAACTCAGCCGTGAGATTCAAGCTGCAGAGATTTAACTCTAATGTAAAATCATGAACGGATGAAAACTGGGATGTCATAAGTAATACATCTACAAGAGCAGGATGCAGTTACCATTTTTAAAAGGGCTTTAAAAAGAAAACAACATTCTCTGTTCTGTCTTTATGCCCCAAAATGAAAAGCCCCTGAGCTATTGTACTAACACAGGGCCATCTTTTCTTGCCTCCTTTTCTTCAATTGCTGCTTAATTGTTGTGGTGGGCTGGGAGGATTTTTTTTTTTTTTTTTTGCCCCTTAAGGTCCCCCCATCCACATGAAAGCCCCTAATGTCTGCATTCCAGAGAAATGGGCACCGCATGGTCAAATGTGTATAGGCCAAATCCATTTCTTAGCATCTTCCTCTTTTTGTCTCAAAACTGATTTAAAACATTTGGAAAATCTGTCTATTCAGCTGAAGTGTTCTAGTGCATTCTTTCTGAGAAACAGTAGGGTCACATGTGATCTGTCTGATGGACTTTTCCGCTGCAATCTATAGCCATTTCCCCCGAGCCCCGCAGAGCCTGGCAAAGCAGAGGAGCTCTGTAATGGCTCCAATAACAATGTGTTCTTTGTGTGAAAGAATCCAGGGGGAAGAGCTGGGGTAGACTGGTCAGGAACGAAAAAACAGCATTTTTGCCCTTATTTATTTCTTCATTATGTACTCCACCATTAAACATACTTTTTAACAGTAAATACCCCTTTCTATAAAACTCTGCCGAAGCGTGAAAAGAACAATACAGAAAGTTTTATTTTTAAAAGACTGTGGACGTTACTGCAAGTTAGTAACCTGCTTCAAAACAGATAGCTGACTTGGGATGAGCACTGGGTGTTGTATGGAAGCCAATTTGACAATAAAATATATATATAAAAAAACAAAAACAAAACAGACAGCTGATGGCAGGACTGCATTGCACGTGTGTGAACTCGGAAAGGGAGAGATGGCTCTGAAAGGAGCTTAATTCATCTGTTTCAAAATATCACCTGATGTGCACACTGGAATAAAACCATCTCCTTCTAGTTCCAAAAATGTCACAAAATCAACACCCCACTCAAAGAACCAAAGAATCGCAGACTGGGTGCAGGTTCTCTAGCCACCTGAGCAGAAAGGAAACTGTGCTTGGTTGTCAGAACTTCAGGGATCCATGATCTCCCTCAGGAGCCCTCCAATGTTTCAGGTTTTTCAAAGTTGCTCTTCCGGCCTTGTATTCAAGAGAAGTATCTCTTATTTTTGTTGAAGGCTGGCTCCTCTTGTATAGTTAAACCACACACAACATGGGAAGGAAGTCTTTCACAAAGACCTTGTATATCCTTGAAGAGAGTAATGGAGTTTCCCCTTTGATCTCGTCTTCTGGAGGAGATTCCAGTTTCTTCAGCATACTATACAAGGGGCATTTCTCATTCATGTAACCACCAACATTAATATTAAATGTTCCAGAGCTATTGGGCTTCAAATGGTACTATAATACTTAAGTATTGAAAGGGGGATGGTAGTGACATACTAAACTGGAAAGATTTAATGTTTTTTTTTTATTTTTGAGAGACAGAGACAGAGCATGAGGGGAGGAGGGACAGAGAGAGAGGGAGACACAGAAGCTGAAGCAGGCTCCAGACTCTAAGCTGTCAGCACAGAGCCCAACGTGGGGCTCAAACCCATGAACCATGAGATCATGACCTGAGCCAAAGTTGGACGCTTAACTGACTGAGCCATCCAGGCGCCCCTAAACTGGAAAGATTTAAATGTATATGTATACGTATATATATGTGAGGGTGAGAAATGAGATCTCTCATATAGGCCAGAGGGAGAACTGGTACAGCTTCTCTGGGGGACAGTTTGGCAGCAGGTATGAAGAATCTCCAAATATTCATGCCCTTTAACCTAGTGATTCCTCTTCTAGCAATTCATCCTAAGGAAATAATCATGTATACATGATTAATACAGTAGAGATTAAGCTAAGGAAAGTTGTTTGCAATGCTATTCATAAATTGTTAAAAGCTGAAAACTACCTTCCTAACCACCCAGTAGTAAAATAAATTGCCCTACAGTCATACGATAGAATATTTTGAAAGAATTAAAAAGGAAGTATTAGGAAGAAAAAGCATGACACCCAACTACACACACACACACAGCATGACACCCCTTTTGTTAGAGAAAATAGTCCCTGATATTTGTGGTGCACTTGCTATGTGTGATACATACCATGCTAAGCACTTTATGTATGTTATTTCATTTAACCTTCAAAATGAACTTTTGGCTACAGGTTATTATCCTTATTTGGAGAAAAGAAAATGGAGGCTTCAACAGTTTAACTAACTTTTCAAGGCCAAGAAGGTAGTAAGACTGGAAACCTTTTTTTTTTTTTTTTTGAGAGAGAAAGAGGGAGAGCAAGCAAACACATGCATGGGGGTGGGGAAGGGGCAGAGGGAGAGAGAGAATTTTAAGCAGGCACCACACCCAGCATGGAGCCTGACATGGAGCTCGAGCTCACCACTGTGAAATCATGACCTGAGCTGAAGTGGGAGGCTTAAACAACTGAGCCACCCAGGGGTCCCCACTTGAAACTATTTCTACTTCACGACAGAGATTGTGGTCATCAACAGTAATGTTAGACTATTTAATAAACATATAAAACACTCAAAATTAATGATGTTAAACAGCAACGCTTATTATTCCTGACATTGGGATTACTACTATTTCCTTCTTTAAATTTATTTTTCAAGATATCTAAAATAAAGACCTCTCTCTTATAATTGGATAAAAAGGATGCTGAAATTTGGTAATTCTCTCACTGACCCTTCCTCCATTTACACTCATACACAGATACACACAAGTAATATATAATCTGTTCTTCCTCAAACACAAATTTTCTTTAACCTTCAAACTTTTTGTCATCAGCATCCTGTCTAGAAGTGTGCTTCTCCAAAAAGGCTCTGAAGGATACCACCAAATGTAGGGGAGTTCCACCGCTTGCCTTTGAGGCCATGTCAATTTTCCTTCTCTTGCCTAGTTGCCAGTTAACAAAGCTCCATCAGAGATCGTTAGCACCAAAACCTTCAGTTTTTGTGGACTAAAAATGATCATTCTTATAAGCTCATTACTGTTTTTCAAGCCTTATTTATCACTGCCCAGGATCACCTTCTCTCTGGAAGTGAGCTATGTTTTTTCCCTGTTCTATACATCTTCCATCACTGGCAGTAAGAGCTCAATGACTGGATGTTCACTGCAATTCTGGGGATGATGATGATGATGATGATGATGATGCTAGAAGCCAGGAAAGCCATAGTTCATTCTGCCACAGTCATGCTGCCTATAGCCAAACACAGCATGCACTATTTTAACTTGAAAGGAAGTAGGTGAATACAGTGGGAAGGTGTCACATTTATATCCTTAATCTTTTGGCAAACATTTATTGAACAAATATGATGTGTCATGTGCTACACTAGACCTTAAGTCTACAAAGATGAATAAGGCCTAGTCTCTGCCATGGTGGAGCTAATAGTCTAGCCCAGGAGAGAGGCTAAAAATATAATTTGGGGCTTTACTGGGAAGGACCTTGTTAAGGAGTTTTGATTTTATCCTTTGGGTATGGAGAGTCTTCAGAAGTTTTTCAGTCAAATCATGACAGTCTGATTTGCTTACAGAGGAAGTACTCTGATGAGAATGTGAAAAATGGAGTAGTGTCCAAGAAACCATTATGAGACTGTGGATTAGTCAAGGAAGAAGTTATGCCAGTATGTACTAGTGCGACAAGGATGTGGGTACATTTTGTTTGACAAGTCTTCATAACCAGCTGGATTGCAAATGTGCAATGAGGAAGTAGGAGAGGTCACTTCCTCCTGAATGATCAGGAGATGGTGATACTACTCACCATGCCAGGGAATACAGAAGGAAGATTCTTAAGCTGTTTTTGGAAATGCTAAGTTTGATGTTTCTGAAGGATGTTATGTTGATTGGAGGGCGCCTGGGTGGCTCAGCTGGTTAAGCGTCCGACTTCGGCTCAGGTCATGATCTCATGGTTTGTGCGACTGAGCACTGCATCGGGCTCTGTGCTGAGAGTGCTGACCCTGCTTGGGATTCTCTCTTTCTTCCTCTCTCTCTCTGCCCCTCCCCCTATGAGCACATGCATATGTGCACTTTTTATCTCTCAAAGTAAATAAATAACCTTAAAAAAAAAAGAAAGCAATTGGGAATGTAGGTGTAGAACTCATGAGAGAGATCAGCAATGTGTTGGTTGTGATTTTGTCATACATATGTGAATTTGAGTTAGCAGTGAGGGTTTTTTCCCCTTTCTGAGAGAGGAAGCCAGATTGGGTTTTGAGGATGCAAACCCTTTAGATTTTCCATGCTCCTATCCTAACATGGTGATGTAACTTGATATGGTTTTCTAAATTATTTAATTGTCTGCAAACTCCTCAAGGGGATACACGAAATACAATGAATTTGCTCAGTGAATTAATGGTTGCATGGAAACAGGACATGGGAAACATGAAGCGATTATACAGTCTGTTTTTCTAAGAGTTGTAGCTCCATAAGTAGCAAACAAAACAAGTGTGGCCTACAGACACCCTCACAGTCGCGGAAAGAGTGAACCCTTCACAGCCTGGCTGTGTCACCGCTCCATCCTTGACCCTTTGCTTCTCCCTCTTTCTAACTCCTCTCAAACCAATCTATTACCAAGCCACTGTATTAGTTCAGGCCAACGTCTTCTCACATTGTTTTACTACAGCAACATAGTCTAAGGCATTACCCATGCTTCAGCCAGTACAAGATTTATATACTATAAATCTGATGTCAATCCCTGTTCAAAACATTTTAATGGTTCATATTATAATTGTGGTACAAACTTGTAATAGGACTGGCTGTCCAAAACCCTCTGTTTACGTCTCCAGCCTTACGTCTCTTATAATCCTGCCTCCTTCCTCCTCCCATACTCATGCTCTCTAGTCACACTAAACTCTTTCTGTCCTCCATATGCTTTTTCTTCTATAGCCTCAGGACTTTCGCACATGCTGTTCCCACAGCCTAGAGCCCTATAACTTTTTTCTTGCTCCTCAACCTAATTCCTGTTAGCCTACAGGTCTCTGCTTAGTTTCCATACCCATCCCTTCTAGCATATGGGACGCTTTCCCTGATACTCCAAGTCTTGGTTTCATGCTCCTGATAGGTCTATCCGTGGCACTCTATGCTCACTCTCCTGGCAGTACTTATCACACTGCACTGCTACAGCCTGTGGACCTTTCCTTCTCAGTGGGTTGCGAACTCTTATTCTCTGTTGTTCTTCCCAGCATCTAACACAGTGCCTGGCGCGTAATAAGCGTTCCACAAAATATCTGATGGATGGACAAATGTCCTGCAGAAAGAGAGGAAATATGAGCATGTTACCTGGCAAAACAGGCTTCATGCTTTCTCTGTATCCTGTCTAGGTTGAGCCTGCAAATGAGGTCAGTGTTTAATCAATGGGTCCGCTAAGTGCCGTTAAACTATAGCTTCTCATGCAGAGTCAGAGATGAAAGAAAACTGAAGTTGAAATTCTCCTCAAAAAAAGAGCAAGCACTAATATTTCAAAGAGAAGACGCTTAGATGAAACATACCCATCTCGTGGTTGTACTGGCAGGTGGGAGGTTATTAGCATCCCTGATAAGCAAGGAGATGGAGCCCAAGGCACTTCCCCTCTTCTCTCCCCCTTTCTCTCTCTCCTCCTTTTCTCTTTCTCTTCCCTTCCCCCTTTCCCAAGCAACAATCTTAGAGAAGGAAAGTGCAATTACGCGGTGCCTGTTTAAAATTTAAGAAGACAAAAATGAGTTGAGGGTTTATTTTTTCCTTTTTGCAGGAAACAAATTAGCCCACAGTAGACTTGTGCCTGCAAGCAGTCCATTTAATTTGGTTATTTCCTACGCCTTGAGCCTAGCTTTTTCCCACTAATTCTGCCGGCCTGTTTCCATATCAGGGCCGATCTCTTCGCTGTATCCAGAATCATGTGACAAGTGAGAGTCCTGTCTGTATTTTATCTATTTAATCATCCCACCACCTTAGTCCCCAAAGAATCTAAGGTGATGAGTCATTTTTTATAAGCACAATCTCTTCCCTAAATTGGATGCCCACTGGTTACAAGCAGTGCTTACTAAAATTCCAAACCCTCACCATTAAGCGTATGGTTAAAAATCAGTTCATAATGTTCATGATTCCAATGTGTTTGGGTTATTGAGGACAGAAGCCCAAAAGATGACCATACATGGAGTCCCTGCCCCAGGCTGTCTAGTTGTAGACAATCCCTGTGCCCTGTAACTACTTTGAGCTGGCAGAGGAATTCTGATCTTCACCCTGAACTCCAGGCCCTTGGGCCCAACTCCCTGCCAGAAATGGTCATCTGATGGCTCTGCAGGCTTCTCGCATTTGAGGTGCCCCAAATTCACCTCATCTTGCTCCCAACATAGTACAGTGGCCAAGAGGATAGAATCTGGTGCTAGTCTTCCTGAGTTCAAATCCTGGCTCTACCATTTAGCAGCTGCACATACACAAATGATTTAACCCCTCTGTGCCTCTGTTTCTTCATCTACATGGATAGTAACAGTGCCTACAACACAGGGCTGTTATTAGAGATCAAGTGTTTAGACTGTGGAACAGCACAGCATGTTCAGCAACGACTGGCTTGTGTTGTTGCTGTCACTGTTAACTCCCTCCTCCCCCATCTCGGTTGGTGAACAGCGTCGGTATCTTCCAAGCCTTCAGGAAGTAAAAGTGAACCTGGCTCTTCCCAATCCATCACTTCACCCATCATTAGTCTCCCAAGCCTAGCTCACTTTATATTCCTAAAAACCTCCTGACTCTGCCTCCTTGTCTCCAACTCCAGGGACAATGTTTTGACTCAAACTTCCTTTTTTTTTTCTTACCTGGATGAATGCGGTTGACTTCTAAACTATCTTGGCTCCTCCAGTCTTGCACCCTCAGTAGAAACCACTGTGTCGCTTCCCTGTGGAAAAATACCTTCCTCGACATACTACTCTATGCCTCTAACCACAGTCTCCACCTCCCTGGTCTCCTTCCCCTCCCCGTCTCCAGCCACAAGGAACTAACCATGGGTGGATGCCCAACACAGCATGCACTCTTGTGTCTGGCCTTTGCACAAGTCACTCTCAGGCCTCATGATTCATTCTCTGCCTTCTTTACCAGGCAATTCACTGTGCTTGTCCTGAGGCCCAGCTTTTCTCTGAACTCAGCAGGGCCTTGTGTATGCCTCATCATGGCCCTCACCATGCTATATTGCACTTGTCTGTTCACTTGGCTATCTCCTCTACCTCATCATTCCCTTGGTGAGAAGTCTATTTGGTATGGTTAAGAAGAACATGGACGTCATTGTGCCAGGTTTGAATCCTGGCTCCTAGCACTTCCTAGCTATGTGACTTATGGCAAGTTGCCTCACCTCTGTACCTTCACTTTTCTTATCTATAAGGGCAATGAAAAGTCTTACCTCATAGGAACATTTTGAGAATTAAATGAATTACTTGGAACCATTCCTGGTACATAATAAGATAAATAAAGGGAGGCTATTATTATTGTTATTGCTATTATTATTATTATCCCTGTCCTATTATGAATTGGGACCTCAAATAGTACCTAGTAAAAAGTCAGCAACATAAGTAGGTTTTAAGATAAAAAGACAATGCCCCCAACTTGAGCCTGATTTCATTGCTTACCACTGGGTAACAGATATTTGCAAGCACTTAGACCTCACTGCCCCCACTGCCCCACCAGGGCAGCCCCCTGAGGGATGCACTCAGAGGCCAGTTCCGAGGACCCTGGGTGGCTTGGGGCAGGAGGAAGAGTGTGCACTTCGGAGCAAGAAGTCCAGAGTCTGCCACCATAAAACCCATTATATTCCACACACATTCCTTAATTTCTCTGTTTCCGCTGTAAAATGGAAAATCATACCTACTTTGCAATGAAATGTATAAAGCAACTGGCCTTGTGCTGGCATGTAGTAAATAGTGTCTACTAAAGTTAAAAAAGGGGCAGGTGGATGGCTCACTAGGTTGAGCATCCAACTTCGGCTCAGGTCATGATTTCACAGTTCGTGGGTTCAAACCCCGCATCTGGCTCTGTGCTGACAGCTCAGAGCCTGGAGCCTGCTTTGGATTCTGTGTCTCCTCTCTCTGCCCTACCCCTGCTTGTGCTCTGTGTCTCTCTCCCTCTCTGAAAAAAACTAACCATTAAAAAACATTTTTTAAGTTAAAAAAAAAACTTTTTTCTCAGCATTAATGCAGAACCATTCTAACTAATCAAAACACCCCAAAATCTTACAGAAGAAAGTTGTTAAAAGTGAATATTGGTATAATGTTAATAGGAAAGGAAATGGTTATTAAAGAGAATTCTCCAGGTATGTTTTGGAGATGAGGAATTTGTGTAAAATAAATCCTTTCTGATAATTTTCTAATTCCCTGAAAGTGAGATCCTGGCAAGTACAATCTTGTAAGAAGAAATGTCATGTGGAAGAGAACTGGCTATTTAAAGCCTGTTCTGGTATCTGTCTTTGATCCGTTCTGGGCCTTTCCCATACAGTAAGTGAGCCACATATCTGACCATGATTCCTATACAGACCTTTATTCCCTATCCCACACTGGCCAATGGGACTGGGCCCCTGCTATATACCAATGCCTAATAAATATTTACTCAGTTATTGAATGAATAAATGATCTCTTCTTAGCTCAGTGACCAGAGTTATTTGGTTACAGCCAAAGGCCACAGCTATGCTCACCTACAATTCCTAGAAATTACTTTTTCACCACTGCCTATCAAATAGGTCATGCACAGGAGGGAATATTTTACATGTGTGAGCTACACATTGTTCAAGTGAGGACTCCCCCCTATTCTTCTAGAGCATTCATTGGCCCCAAGAGATGAAGTTTGCCTCTTTCTCTTAAAAAAACAAAAAAATAAACAACAACAAAAAACTATAAACAACAAACAGTGGCTCCAGAACTAATTTCATAATAAAAAAAAATTCTCTCTACCCCCAACCCCCTCATCAAGAAAAAGAAATCCCTAGTAACAAAACAAAAACAACCATTACTGAGCATTTTCAGAGCATAATTTGTAGAACTCCTGGTAAGCATTCCAGAAGACAGATGCCTCTCTATTCTGAGCAAGTTCTGCTATCCCTGTGTCTCCAGGACAATTGTGCTGAGCCTTAACATGGCCAAGGGGCCGAGAACATAAAGTCATCACATGACCAATCATGAGTTCTGGGCATCATGATTACACTCCTTCTGGGCTTTACTCTCATTTCAAAGTTATTCTGTGGAGCACTTAAAAAAAAAATCTTCTGTCATGGTAGGCCAAACTTGGTATACAATCAAATGCTTAAAATATGATTGTTTTGACTTCAGAGTGAGACAGTTCAGTACAGAGCACAAAGCCTTGCCTGTGGAGTCAGGAGTCCTAGGTTCTAGTCCACTAGCTAGTTGTAGGACTTTAGGTACATCACTTAGTTCTCAAGTCCTCGGTGGTTTCAGCTGTAAAATGAGGTGAATTGGTCCAGACCATCTCTAAGTTTCCTTCAAGGGTGAAAACGTATTCAAAGCCATGTGTATTTAGCACATCAATTTTATCATATAGTACTGCTTTTGAATTAACTAACATAATACATCCTAACAGTTCCATTGTAGAAGCTAAATTAAAGGGCACTATTTTAGCTTGAAAATCTTTTCCTAGATTACTTTTCCAAATTAGTATATAGGGTAAACCAAAAGTCCCTGTTCATCTATATTTAAAATGGCCACAAATTTGTATGTACCTTAACAAATAAGACAAGAACTGTAAATGACATCTACAAGCAACTGGGGTATATTTTCAACATTTATTGTGACATAATGAATAAGAATTGTACTAATACCTGTGTGTGGAGTCACTGATAACATATTTGCATGATATATGGATAGTGACGCTAGGCAGATTCAACACATGATAGTAAAACATTTGTTATTTAGAATCTCCCAGAAATTAGTATGAGAAACCAACCAATCATGAACATAAAAGCACTTTTTCTTCGCAGCTGTGATTTCACTTTGCAGCAAAACAAAAGATATTAAAAAACAGAGTCCCCCACCCCATTTCCTCTTGGCTTTACTGCCTTACACACATTTACTCACGCTCCCTCCAGTCTCAATGGAGGTAGGGCTCATTCTTGCAAAAGTCAGTTTCTCTCCCTTGTACTGATAAAAGTTTTGCTCTTTGATGGATATGTGCCTAAACCAGAGTTGCCACACTCTGTCTCACTTGTATATCCTCAGTCCGTCCCTTTCTCCTGGTTCCTCCCTCTTTTCAACTAACTCATACAGTTATCCTGTACAATTAGAATAATTTGCTTGGCTATAATGAAACCTGTGTTAAAACTCCTTCTATTTAGATGAAGGGAAGCTTCCAAATACATTCTATGAGGCCAGCATTACCCTGATACTCAAACCAGACAAAACACTACAAAAAGGAAAACCATTGTCCAGTATCCCTGATGAACACAGCTGCAAATATCAACAAAGTATCAGCAAACCACATTCAACAATACGTAAAAAAAAGGATCAGACACCACAATCAAGTGGGATTTATTCCAGGGATGCAAGGATTGTTCAACGTTTACAAATCAATAAAAGTGATATAACACATTAACAAAATCAAGCATAAAACATACAATCACTCAAATAAATGCAGAGAAAGCATTTGATGAAATGCAACATCTATTTATGATAAAAACTCAATAAGGTTGGTTTAGAGGGAATATACCTCAAGGCCATATATATCAAAAACTCACAGCTAACACTAAACTCAATGGTAAAAAACAGAGCCTTTCCTCTAACATCAGAAACAAGACAAGGATATCCACTTTCACCACTTTTATTCAACACAGTACTGTAGGCTCTGGCCAGAGCTATCAGACAAGAAAAATAAATAAAGGCATCCAAATTGGTAAGGAAAGTACAACTGTCACTACTTGCAGATGATGTGATAGGTGACACAGAAAACCCTAAAGATTCCATCAAAAACAATTAGAAGTAATAAATAAATTCAGTAAAAGTGCAGGATACAAAGTAATATACAGAAATCAGTTACGTATCTACATACTAATAACACAATAGCAGAAAGATAAATTTAAAAAAAAATTCCATTTACTGTTGCACAAAAAGAATAAAATACCCAGTTGTAAAGTTAACCAAGGAGATGAGAGACCCATACTCTGAAAACTATAAAACACTGATGAAAGAAACTGAAGACAACACAAATGGAAAGTACTTCACACTTAAAGATTAGAAGAATTAATATTGTTAAAATGTCCCTACAACCCAAATCAATCTATAGAGTCAATGCAATCCCTGTCAAAATACCAACATCATTTTTTACAGAACTAGAACAAACAATCCCATAATTTGTATGGAACCACAAAAGACCCTGACTAGCCAAGACAATCTTGAGAATGAAGAACAAAGATGAAGGTATCACAATCCCATATTTCAAGATACATTACAAAGCTATAGTAATCAAAACAGTAAGGTACTGACACAAAACAGAGTTCAAAAGAACAGAATAGGGAACCCAGAAATAAACCCACTCTTATATGGTCAATTAATCTATAACAAAGGAGGCAAGAACATACAGTAGGGGAAAGAACAGTTTCCTTAATAAATGGTGCTGGAAAACTGGACAGCTACATGTAAAAGAATGAAACTGGACCACTTTCTTACACTATACACAAAAATATACTGAAATGGATTAAAGACTTAAATATGGGACATGAAGCCATAAAATTCCTAGAAGAAAATATAGGCAGTAATTTCACTGACATTGGCCTTAGTAACATTTTTCAAGATATGTCTCCTTCAGTAAGGGAAACAAAATCAAAAAAAGAAAAGAAAAGAAAAAAACTATTGAGACTACATCAAAATAAAAAGCTTCTGCACAAGCAAGCCAGCAATAAAACTAAAAGTCAGCTTACTGAATGGAAGAAAATTTGCAATGATATATATGATAAGGGGATATTGACTAAAACATATAAAAGAACTTACACAACTCTAAACCAAAACAGCCCAAATAATCTGATTTAAAGTGGACAAAGGATCTGAATAGACATTTTTCCCAAAGAAGACATATAGGCCAACAAACACATGAAAAGATGCTTAATGTCATCAATCATCAGGGAAATGCAAATCAGAACCACAATGAGATATCACCTCACACCTGTCAGAAAGGCTAAAATAAAAAAGACAACAGATAAAAAGTGTTGACCACGATGTGGAGAAAAAGGAACCCTCATGCACTGCTGGTAGGGATGTAAACTGGTACAGCCACTGGGGAAAAGAGTATGGAGGTTTCTAAAAAAATTAAAAATAGAAATACCATATGATTCAATAATGCCACTACTAGGTATATACTTGAAGAAAATTAAAACATTAATTTGAAAAGATATGTGCTCCCTTAGGTTTACTGCAGTGTTATTTATAATAACCAAGGTATGAAAGCAACCTAAGTGTTCATCAAAAGATGAACAGATAGACTCATTGTGTGGATAAAGATACACAATGGAATATTATTCAGCCATAAAAAAGATGAGATCTTGCCATTTTCAACAGCATGGATGGACCTAGGAGTATTATGCTAAGTGACGTAAGTCCAAGAAAGAAAAATACCAAATGATTTCACTTATATGTGGAGTCTAAAAACAAAATAAATGAATAAACAAATAAAAAGCAGAAACAGACCCCTATACCTTATCCCACTCTTGATCAAGAATCAAAGCTCACATTTTGGTGTATAGTCTTATATACTTCTTTCCATGCTTATAAATCATGTGTGAATATTTAAGTACATGTATTGAACTTTGGGGTAATTTATAGTAAAAAAAAAAAAAACCCTTAGATTCTATAGTATTTCCTTATTTACATCTCATAAGAAAACCCTTCTAAGTTACCTAGTTTGGATATAACTCATTTTTTTCAATAGCTGCATAATGATATGGATGCACCACAATTCATTCAACCAATTTGCTATTAATGAACTTTCAGGGTATCTCTGATTTAGTCATTACACATGATATTATAATGTTCTTTTTCTTTAATTTTTTTTTAACGTTTATTTATTTTTGAGACAGAGAGAGAGAGAGCATGAGCAGGGGAGGGTCAGAGAGAGAGGGAGACACAGAATCTGAAACGGGCTCCAGGCTCTGAGCTGTCAGCACAGAGCCCGACGCGGGGCTCGAACTCACGGACCATGAGATCATGACCTGAGCCGAAGTCGGCCGCTTAACCGACTGAGCCACCCAGGCGCCCCTGTAATGTTCTTTTTCAAACTGGCATATTTATTTCTAAAGAAAAAATTTCCTCTAGGTGAAGTGATACTAAAGTATACATGTATTTTTAAGTTATAAAAGATGCTGCCACATTATAAGACTCTAAGATTATAATGCTTCGATTTCAATGTATAATATTAACACTACTCTGATTAAAACTGAAAAATACAACATAGTAGAAAAATGGACAGAGTAACAATTCACTGAAGGGTAATTCCAAATAGCTAATAAATATAGTACCTCACTGATCATTAGAAAAATGCAAATTAAAGAAACATAAGATCATATCCAACTCATCGAATTGGCAAAAAAGAAAAGAAAAAGAATACTGATACTAAAATACACTGATGATTTACATCAGGCAAAAAGGGAAAAGGGCATTCTTTTAACATTAGGGACACTAATCATTTTCTGTTCTATTTGCTTGAAATATTTTTTTCAACTTCTTTCACATCTTTTGACTTGTTATAGTATTTTGGGCCAAGTTTAAAAATCCAAGTTTACATAGTCATATGTTTTTCCCTTAAGGCTTCTAGTGTTCTGTCTTGCTTCAAAAGATACTGTTTACCCCATCCTCTCCTAATTTTTCTTCTAACATTTTTACTGCCTTTTGTTTTATATTTAAATTTGTAATATCTTTGGGATTTATTTTTACATGTAATGAGAGATGAGTATAATTTTAATTTTCTTCCAGATGGAAAGCAAGTTATGTCAACATTGTTTATTAAGTCAATTATTTTTCTAACCTGAAATTGAAAATATCACCTTTGGCATATGTTAACTTCCCATAGTCACTAGAATTTATTTTTCGATTCTCTGTTCGATTCCATTGGTCTTTTAAGTCAATATCATATTGCTTTAATTACAGTGGCGCCACAGCATGATTTCATCTCTAGTAAAACATCACTGCTTTTATTTTTAATAATTTTGTTGATTACTTCAGACATTTAATCTTTCATGGGTTTTTAAAAAATTACTCTTTGTATTTTGAAGTAATTATAGATTCACACGCAATTTATAGAGAAATCCTATGATTCTCCCAATACCAGCATACTGATAAACTATAATACTGTACCACAATCATGGTACTGACATCAATCAAGTCAAGATATGGAACATTTCCACTGCCACAAGGATCCTTTGTGCTGCCCTTTTTAATTTTTATTTAATTTATTTTTTAAATTTACATCCAAGTTAGTTAGCATATAGTGCAATAATGATTTCAGGAGTAGATTCCTTAACGCCCCTTACCCATTTAGCCCATCCCCCTCCTACAACCACTCCAGTAACTCTGTTTTTTCTCCATATTTAAGAGTCTCTTATGTTTTTGTCCCCGTCTGTTTTTATATTATTTTTGATTCCCTTCTCTTATCTTCATCTGTTTTGTATCTTAAAGATCTCATGAGTGAAGTCATATATTTGTCTTTCTCTAATTTCGCTTAGAATAATACCCTCTAGTTCCATCCACGTAGTTGCAAAAGGCAAGATTTCATTCTTTCTGATTGCTGAGTAATACTCTGTTGCATATATATACCACATCTTCTTTATCCATTCATCCATTGATGGACATTTGGGCTCTTTCCATACTTTGGCTATTGTTGATAGTGCTGCTACAGACATTGGGGTGCATGTGCCCCTTTGAAACAGCACTCCTGTATCCCTTGGATAAATACCAGTAGTGCAATTGCTGGGTTGTAAGGTAGACCTATTTTTAATTTTTTGAGGAACCTCCATACCATTTTCCAGAGTAGCTGCACCAGTTTGCATTCCCACCAGCAGTGCAAAAGAGATCCTTTTTCTCTGTATCCGTGCCAACATCTGTTGTTGCCTGAGTTGTTAATGTTATGTGCTGCCCTTTTATAACCACACCCACTTCTGTTCCCCCCTACTCCTTCATATCTAGCAACCACTGATCTGTTCGCCATTTCTATAATTTTGTAATTTCAAGAATGTTATATAAATGGAATCATGGCAGTATAAAATTTTTGGGGATTGACTTTTCCACTTGGCATAATTCCCTTGGGATTCATCCAAGTTGTTGCCTGCATCAGTGGTTCATTTCCTTTTGTTGCTGAGTAATATTCCATGGCAACATACCACAATTTGTTTAACCATTCACTCACTGAAGAACATGTATCACTTCCAGTTACAAATTAAGTTCGTTTGGACGTTCACATCCAGGTTTCTGTGTGAATATAAGTTTTCACTTTTCTAGAATAAATGACTAAGAGTTTAATTGCTAAGTTGAGGTTATATGCTACTTACATGTTTAGCTTTATGAGAAATGGCCAAACTGTTCTCAAATGTGACTACCATTTGACATCCCACCAGCAATGCCTTAGTGGTCCTGTTTCTCCTATGCTCACCCGCATTTGATGTTGTCACTATTTGTTATTATAACCATTTGGATACGTGTGTGGTGCTATCTCATTATGGTTTTAATTTGCATTTCCCTAATGGCTAATGATATTTACCATCTTTTCGTATGTTTATTTTCCAACTGTATATCCTTTTTAATGAAATCTCTATGCATATCTTTTGCCCATTTTCTAACTGGATTTTTGTTTTTTACTGTTAAATTTTGAGAAGTCTTTATATATTGAAGATATTGTTTTTTTGCCAGATATGTGGTTTGCAAATATTTTATCCCAGTGTGAAGCTTGTTTTTTCATCCTCTTAAAAGGGTTGCTCCCAGAAGTTTTTTTAAATTTTGAATAAGTAAAATTCATTGATGCTTTTGGTATCAAATATACCAAGTCTCTGCCTAGCCTTAGATCCTGAAGTTTTTCTTTTATTTTCTTCTTAAAAATTTTATTTTTGCATTTTACATTTAAGTCTGTGATCCACCTTGAGTTAATTTTTGTATAAAATGTGAGACTTAGAATCAGGTTCTTTCTTTCTTTTTTTTTTTTTTTTTTTTTTTTTGCCTGTGGATATCCAATTGCTCCAGCACCACCGTTGAAAAAATCTATTTTCCTGTATTGAATTGCTTTTGCACTTCTGTCAAAAATCAATTAGGCATATTAGTGTAAGGATATTTCTGGTTCCTTTACTCTATGTCCATTGATCGCTGTGTCTAGCCCTCTGCCAATATCACACAGTCTTGATAACTATAGTTATATAATGTTCTTGAAATCCTGGAAATTGATCTTCCCCACTTTTTATTTTCAAAATTATTCTACCTATTCTAATTTCTTTTCTTTTCCACATATATTTTAGAATAGTACTGCTTATCTCTAGAAAAATAGTAATTTTTTTTTTATCAGTTTGGGGGAGAACTGACATCTTTACAGTGTTGGATTTTCCAATCCATGAAAATCTCTATCTATTTGGATCTTCTCTGATGTCTTTCATCAGTATTTCATAGTCTTCATCACACAAGTTCTGTACATTTTTTATTAGGTTCATATCTAAGTGTTTAAAGTTTCTGAGCAACTCTAAATGATAGATTTTTAATTTGTATCCAGGTGTTCATTGCTAGTATACTGAAATATGGTTGACTTTGTGTATTTTTAACTTCTTCTTGAACTTTGCTGAATTTACTTTGTGCTTCTGTAGGGTTTTCATTTTTTAAATGTGTATTTATTTATTTTTTTTAATTTTTTTTCAACGTTTATTTATTTTTGGAACAGAGAGAGACAGAGCATGAACGGGGGAGGGGCAGAGAGAGAGGGAGACACAGAATCGGAAACAGGCTCCAGGCTCTGAGCCATCAGCCCAGAGCCTGACGCGGGGCTCGAACTCATGGACCGCGAGATCATGACCTGGCTGAAGTCAGACGCTTAACCGACTGCGCCACCCAGGCGCCCCAAATGTGTATTTATTTTTGAAGCACATGCGCGCGCGCGCGCACACACACACACACACACACACACACACACACACACACACACACACACACAGGGGAGGGACAGAGAGAGGAAGAAAGAGAATCTCAGGCAGGCTCTATGCTGTCAGTGTGAACCCTGAGGTGGGCCTGGAACCCATGAACGCTGAGATCACTACCTGAGCTGAAACCAAGAGTCGGATGCTTAACCAACTGAGCCACCCAGGTACCCCTACCTATAGGGTTTTGTTTTTTTTTTTTTTTTTTTTTTTTTTGGAGATTCCTTAGAATTTTCTATGAAAATGACTATATCATCTGCAGATAGAAACGGTTTTATTTCTTACTCTATGCTATGTATCTTTTATTTATCTTGCTTTACTGTCATGGGTAGAACTTCTAATACTATGGATGAGAATAATAAGAGTGGACATTCTCCCCAGTTTTAAAGGGAAACCATTCAGTATTTTACCACTAAGTATAATGTTAGCTGTAGGGTTTTCTGTAAATTGGCTTCTTGAATTTTTTCAACATTGGTTGAAAATTGGTTGATTTTTCAAATATTGAGCCAGCCTTGTATCTCTGGAATAAACTCTACTTGGTCATGATGTATACTTCATTTTACACAATGTTGAACTCTGCTTATTTTTGTTCAAGATTTTAAGTCTATATTCATGAGAGATACCGGTCTGTAGTTTCCGTTTTTTGTAGTGTCTGTTTCTTTCATGGAGGTAAATATTAGCTTCATAAAATGAATTGTTAAGTATTCTCTCCTTTTGTTTTTTTTGTTTTTTTTGTTTTTTTTTTTGAAGAGATTGTATAGAATTGTGTTATTTCTCTTCTAAACATTTGGGCCTGGAGGTCTTTTTTGGCAATTTTTAATTGTGGATTCAATTTCTTTAATATTGAGTGAACTCTGATAATTTGTGTTTTTCAAGATGTTGGTTGATTTCATCTAGGTTGTGTGTAGTTATTCATAGTATCTCCTTGTCATCGTTTTGGTGTCCACAGGCTTCACTATAGATGTCCCCTGTCTCATTCTTGATTTCAGAAATTTGTATCTTCTCTCCCTTTACTTTTGGTGTCAGTTTTGCTAGTTGTTTTTCCAATTTGATTGATTCTTTTTCAAAAACCAATTTTTTTTGTTTCACTGTGTTTTTTTTCCTATTGCTTTCCTGTTTTCAATTTCACTGATTTTTGTTCATATCTTTATTATTTTCCTCTTTTTCTCATTTTCCACTTATTTTGTTCTTCTCTTTCTAGTGTTTTGAGGCAAAAGCTTAGATTATTGATTTGAGACTTCCCTTCTTTTCTGATATAAGCACTCAGTGCTATAAATATAGTTCTCTTTCAGCACTACTTTAGCTGTGTCCCTCAAATTTTTTATGTTGTATTTTCATTTTCATTAATTCAATATATTTTTATTCCTTTTAGGTTTTCTATTGACCCATGGATTATGTAGAGGTATGTTGTTTATTTTCCAAGAATTTGGAGATTTTCTTATTATCATTCTGTTACTGATCTCTAACTTGATACCACTGTAGTTAGAGAACATAATCTGCCTGATTACAATTCTTTAATAATTGATCAAGGTTGGGGGCTCCTGGGTGGATCAGTCAATTAAGGGTTTGACTCTTGATTTTGGCTCAGGTCATGATCTGCAGTTCGTGGATAGAGCCCTGCATCAGGCTATCTGCTGAGAGTACAGAGTCTGCTTAGGATTCTCTCTCTCCCCCTTTCTCTGCCCTTCTCCTGTACTCACTCACACACTCTCTCTCAAATAAATAAATATTTAAAAAATGATTTTAAAGTTTGTTTTATGGCCTACTATATAGTCTCTCTTGGTCTATGTTCTGTGAGCACTTAAATAGAATGTGTACTCTTCTGTTTGGGGATGGAGTGTTCAAACATTGATTAGGTCCCATTGTTTAATGGTATTGATTTCTTCCATATCACTGATTTTCTGTCTAGTTGTTCTATCAATTGATGGGAAAGCAGTGTTGAACTCTCAACTATAATATTTAATTCTTACAGTCTGTATCTGTTTTATTTCACATATTTTGCAGGGATTTTTTGTGTATAAATATTTAGAATTCTAGGTCTTATTGATGTATTAACCCTTTTATCATTATATAATATCTCTCTCTGATGTCTGAAGTCTGTTTTATCTGATATTAAAGTAGCTACTCCTGCTTTCATTTTATTAATTTTATATGTTATGTCATTTTTCCTACTTTCAACCTACTTATATCACTATGGTTGAAGTGAGATTGTTGTAGTAGTGTATTTTTAGGTAGTTTTTAAATACATTCTGCCAAACTTTGTGTTTTAACTGGTTCATTTATACCACTTACATTTAATATAATTATTGATATGTTAGGATGTAAGTCCGTCATTCATTTTTTGTTTTCTTCTGTTGTTCTTTGTTTTCTTTTTCCTGCTTTCCTTTTTGATACATGAATATTTTCTATACTACCTAAAGCAAAGTACAGATTTAGTGCAATCCCTATCAAAATACCAACAGCATTTTTCACAGAATTAAAACAAACAATCCTAAATTTTGTATGGAACCACAAAATACTTGAATAGACTAAGCCATCTTGGGAAAGATTGCTTTCTTTCCCAAAAGAAAAAGCTAGAGCCATCACAATCTCAGATTTCAAGATATAGTCCAAAACCACAATAATCAAGACAATGAGGTATTGGCACAAAAACAGACACATAGATCAATGGAACAAAATAGACAACCTGGATATAAACCAACAATTATATGGTCAATTAATTATATGGTCAATTAAGAAGGCAAGAACATAACAGGGCAGAAGACAGTCTCCTCAATAAATGGTGCTAAGAAACCTGGACAGCTACATGCAAATAAAGTGGACGACTCTCTAACACCACACACAAAAATAAATTAAAGACCTAATGTGAGATGTGAAACCATAAAACTCCTAGAAGATAATATAGGCAATAATTTCTCTTACATCAGATGTAACAACACTTTTCTAGATGGGTATTCTGGGGCAAGGAAAACAAAAGCAAAAATAAATTATTGGGACAACAACAAAATAAAAATGAATGAGAGAAGATACCTGCAAATGATATATCCAGTAAGTGATTAATATCCAAAATATATAAAGAACTCATAAAACACCAAAAAAAATAAAGTATTATTTTAAAAATGGGCAGAAGACATGAATAGACATTTTTCCAAACTTTGTATGAAAAGCATGAAAAGATGCTCGGCATCACTAATCATCAGGGAAATGAAAATCAAAACCACAATGAGATATCACCTTATACCTGTAAGAATAGCTAAATTCACAGAGATAACAAATAACAAGTGTCAGAGAGGATGTGGAGGAAAAGGAACTTTTGTGCACTGTTGGTGGGAATGTAAATTGCTACAACCACTGTGGAAAATAGTATGAAGGTTTCTCAAAAAATTAAAAATAGAAATACCATATGATTCAATAACTCCACTACTGGCTTTTTACCCAAGGAAAATAAAAACACTAATTCAAAAAGATATATGCCCCATATGTTTACTGCAGCATTATTTACTATAGCCAAGATATGGAAGTAAACTGAGTGTCCATCAATAGATAAATGGGTAAGGACATTATCTATGGGAAGATGTGAGGTGTGTGTGTGTATGTGTGTGTATATCATCCAGTCATAAAAAAGGAGACTGTGCATTTGAAACATGGATAGACCCAGAGTGTTTATGCTAAGTGAAAGAAGTCAGACAGGGAGAGACAAAATACCATATGATTTCACTCATAAGTAGAATCTAAAAAAACCCCACAAATGAATAAACAGACAAAAGGCAGAGTCAGACCTATAAATACAGAGAACAAACTAATAGCTGCAGAGGAGAGGTAGGTGGGGAGTTGAGCAAAATGGGTGAAGGGGAGTTAGAGATATGAGCATTCAGTTAGGAAGTAAGTCACAGGAATAAAAGGCACAGCATAAGGAGTGTAGTCAATGATATTGTAATAATGATGTATGGGGACAGACAGTAGCTACAATTGCAGTGAACCAGCATAATGTATAAACTTGCCCAATCACTAAGTTGTAAACCTGAACCTAATGTTAACGTTGAGTGTCAACTGTACTTAACGTTTTTTTTAATTAAAAAACATGCAATGAAGCAATCATTTGGAAAAAAATTTTCAGTAAAGCTTTACCCAGCTGAGCTTTACACAATATCTTCCATCCATACTCAGACTGAAAAATCACAATGAAAACAATAAAAGGAGAAAGAAACACAAATTGTCTACAGACACCTGGCAATCAACTAGCCACTCAGGCAGATAGGTTTGATAGGGTACCTGCCTCTGCTCAACTTCCAGGCAATATCCCCAGGGTCCCAAGTGGCACAAAAATGTAAAAAAATGTTGTCTAGAAAAGAGTAGGGTAATTTGGGGACAATTGCTGCAATATGGAAATAAGTCCATAGACTTTACCCCTTTTTTATAAGTATTTCTACAATAGCATTTCACTCTTCACTTCTTCTTAAAGGCAGAGTTCTAGCCTTCTCTAACATTTTCTGTGTGTCATTCAATGAAGTGATCAGAGACCAATGGTTTGGATTCCTGAGCAAAGACCCTCTACAGAGGCCTTGCATATAGCATCCAGTTTGACTCTTGTCTTCCAGAGAAAGAAAATGAAACCTTCATATATCTATTCCTTAGAATGTAAAAACCATTGCTTCACGGCTAGTCCTGTCATTTGGAAAGTGTTAATTGGTTGAAGTAAGATCATCTTGGCCTTCATTAATATTGTGTCCCTGTTCTTTTTTGCCATAGAGAAAGCACTGTTATAATTGAAAGGCAGGTCCACAGCTTCACAGGTAGGGATGAGACAAGTACTGCTAATTTGCTCAGTGTCACACCTGCTTTGTTCTTCATTAGACCAAAGGGGAAAGTCAAAGGTTCCAGGAAGCCTGCAGGGGGAAAGAAGTGTTCCCAGTCCCAGTTGTTGCCTAGGAGCCCAGACAACCCCAGAGGGGAAAGGACAGTCCTTACCAAAAACTATCACCATAAAGTACAATCCTTCCAAATTTCTACACTCATACAGAATATTAGTGAACATCCAAGATGTGACACCACTACTCTAGGTACTGGGGACATATCCGTGAACAAGAAAGGCAGAGCTCCTGTCTTCAGATAACTTACACACCGGTGAGGAAGACAAAGATACGATGTATTTTTGGTTATTAATAAGAAGTACAAAGAAATGCAATGCAGGAGAGGTGATAATGATGGAGTAGGAGTGCTATTCTTAGATAGAGTAGCCATCTTGAAGGGATGGCATTTCAGCAGAGACCTGAATGAAGTGGGGAGCAAGTAATACTAAGTTCTAGGGGCAGAGATTTCATGAGGAAGTACCAAGGCCTGGAGGCAGGATGTTGCTGGGTGTGTTTGAATATTGTCAAGGCCGGTGCACTATCCCCTTACATCAGTCAACAGAAGCCCGGCCCTCAATTTCTGCTTCACAAAGACCCAACTCCCTCCCTTCTTCTCTCTCTCTCTCTCTCTCTTTCTCTCTCTCTCTCTCCCCTTCTCCCTCCCTCTCTCTCTCTCTGTCACACACACGCACACACACACACACACACACACACACACACACACGCACGACCAACACATGGATGTCTCCATCACACAGAAGCTGGTGATCCACTCTGGCTCTGGTGCACAACCTGTAATTTTAAACAGTGACTTTCATGATTCACTCTGTCCAGGTTCCAGAGTACTGTTTTCTCCATATCCCTTGCTCTCTATCCTTCAAACAAAAGGCAACTGTCTTCCCACAAAGGCTTGAGATCTGCTGAGCTGACACACAAATTCAGAATGCAGTGAGTGAGGGCCTGAAACATGGAACCACTTTGGCTTACAAAAAAGACAAGTTAATTAACTTGTCAAATCCTTTTTCTCAGTAAACATGAATACAATTGATTCTTGCATAATAAAGGTTGTTTCTCAGTAGTACCAATCATCCATTTTCTTCTCTCCCCATTCTATTTCCTGGTTCTTAAGGTATCCAGAAATTTAGGTGATATTTGCCAGTTACACATGGAAACTGAGGAACATTTCACAATATTAAACAATACGTATTTCTCCTAAGTTTGTAAAAATGCAGGTCCAGATGTAACAGGTGTGACGCATGATACTGAGACACTGAATCCTAGAAGTGTGTATATTTTATATTACAAAAATACTTTAGAATATTTAAATGTTCAAAAATTAAATAAATTTCAGCTTTGCTAATTTTGTTTAAAATTGTGATAGTCGGGGCGCCTGGGTGGCGCAGTCGGTTAAGCGTCCGACTTCAGCCAGGTCACGATCTCGCGGTCCGTGAGTTCGAGCCCCGCGTCAGGCTCTGGGCTGATGGCTCAGAGCCTGGAGCCTGTTTCCGATTCTGTGTCTCCCTCTCTCTCTGCCCCTCACCCGTTCATGCTCTGTCTCTCTCTGTCCGAAAAATAAATAAACGTTTGAAAAAACGTTTGAAAAAACGTTTGAAAAAAAAAAATGAGTTTAAAAAAATAAATAAAAAATAAAAATAAAATTGTGATAGTCATTGTAATTTCTATTTGCCTTTTAATCTTAATAATTAGATATTTTAGAAAAAAACTAGTCTTCGAAAACATTGGCAATATCTTCATCTTCATCTTTTATTTTTATTAAACACCTGGATATATGCAATGATAATTCAGATATTTTACAGACTTCCAATCATATAAATCCATAAACCATAGCTTTTGCTTTTGTCATTAGAAAGGTATGTTTCCCAAAGCGGGAGAACAGAACATATTTTGTTTAACAGTTTATTAGCTTGGTTTATAGTTTTTAATATTTGGCGTATATTTTAATATTTACCCACAAATGTTAGGGGACAGTCTAGGCCAATGAACTGGGACCCTGGCTGGATTACATGGGACTGAGTAAGCTGTGGTAAGAAGTTGGGATTTGATTCCAAGTTTGATGGGAAGCCCCCTGTCACCCCCTAGATACTTCTGAACTGGAAGGTAGCCAACTGGAAGCTCATCCCTAATGTGTAGAACCAATTCAACATGGATTTATTTTTTTGGAGACCAAAGTAGCAAATGAAGGATTTTTCCACCCCCCTACTGCTCTTCACTAGAAGCACCAGAACTGGTGTAGGTGTCATAGGGATTGCAGAACCATCTCGGGCTGTACCACCACGTTCAGGGAGTGTCTGGTATCCAACACATGAGGCACAACTTAAGTGCAACAGAGTCTTTTTTTTTTTTTTTTTTTTTTTTAGTAAAGAAGAGATTTTCCTGGGCACAATTTTCTTCTAAGAGGCCTTTACTTTGTTCATGTAAACAAAGGACAGAACATATTGATTTTGCAGGTTGAATCTATACCATGTTCAGACGGTATATTCTCTACAATCAGACCACTTAGTATCCTGGCTCCTCCACTGTCTACTTGTATGATCTCAGACAATTTACTTGACTCTTCAGGGAATTTAATGATAATATATGCCTCATAGGATCATCATAAAGATTGAATGATATAAACTACATGCAAATTTAAAACAGGGTCCAGCACAATTAAATACTTAAATATATTGGTTATTTATCATTATTTTCATCTTCTTATCTATCAAGCGATGGCTGAAAAGGCGAGATTTCAATTCTGTGAAATTCTTTTTAACTGCGCCATTCACAAAGACATGGGCTTTCCACAATTGGCAGTATTCAGGCAGGACTGCATGGTTATCTTTGCAGAGCACTGCAGAAAGAAGCACAGCCTACGAGGGGAATTGAATTTCCTGAGTTCTCATCTACTGTCAAGACTGATTCCTGTGGGTTCTACAGCCTTATAGAGTTTATAATTTCACTAGAGAGACTAAAATGACTCACCTAAAACAGATAAAAATTAAGGAGAAGGTGATCCTGATGAGAGGCACTGAGAGTGAATGGTTCAATGAAGGAAGCAGACAGGAAGATCTCATGGACCAGGTAGGATTTTCCTCAATTCAAAACACAGAGATACATTGGTTGGGTAGAGAGGAAGGAGGAAGGTGACTGAGGAATGCCTATGTCATGGCCCCCAACCTCCCCAACCCAGTCAGACCTTCACATGTTCCCTTCTCCCCAACACTGCTGTTCATGTTGATTAAAAGCTAATGAGTCTTTTCAGTACCCTACCCATATTGTCTTCCGTAATGATCCTCTTCTTTGTCTTTTATATATTCTTTCCTTGTATTATCAGTCAATGTATCTTTCTCAACTTTTCTAAAGACTATAAGCCCTGCAACCCTCCATCCTGCAGCCCCCAGCAGACAGAGGCCTGGGCTTTGAGGAATATCTGTGGATGCTTGATAGACAGCAGAGGTAGGGATGAATTTGCCCTTCTCCCTACTGGGGTTAGATTGTTCCTCATTCTCCTTAACCCAATGAGCTACTGTGGTTCCATTACTGACAATGCTGCGTAGAACCCTGCTACTCAATGTCATTCAGGGACCAGCCACTTTGGCTTGTTAGAAATGGAGCATCTCTAGCTTAAATCCTACTTGAATCATAATCTGCATTTTACAAGAGCTCTGGATGAGTTGTATGCACACAGAAGTGTGGAAAGCACTATTAAACAACAATGGTTTTCAAATCTGGGAGAGGTGAGAGAGACTCTACCTGGGAGAGCTGACACCTAGGTCCTTTTTCAGGCCTAATGAATCAGAATGTCTAAGATGGGTTCTTGGTAGCTACAGTTCTTAAATGTGTCATTTCAAACATGGGAGCAAATGTGATAATCAATCAGGTTTCACAACCATTGCTTTAGGAGAAAATCTCACTGTAGTGCAGATACCTAGATATCTAGTAGCAACTAGCACCAAACTGTAGCAATTGTGGGGGGAAATATGTTAAGCCCCAAATAATTATGGGGACCTTCAGAAGTCATCCAAGTTCCCTGAAGCTCTGGGGGGTGCTCTTTGTAGGATTTGGCAAAATATTTTTCTCTGTAAAGTGGGGATATTAAAGTATCCCATGAAGTAACTAAACACACACACCCTCTGTAATTCTTGCTAATGTTGATAAACTGGATTTGGCTGTTGGCTTTCACCTGGAATGTTCTTCCCACAGATACCCACATGGCTCACTGTGGTACTCCTTCAGCTATCTGTTCAAATGTCATCTCATCCTGGTTGGGCTTTCCAAATTCCTCATGTAAAATAGCATGATTTGCCACCATCATCACCACCACTTATCCTTTCACCCCTCTTTTAATTCTTCACAACATTTATCCTTGTCTGACATTTCAGGTATTTAATAACTGTCTGTCTCCTCCAACTAAATTTTAAGATCCACAAGAAAGAGAGTTTGTCTTTCTCTTCACCATTATATTCCCATTGCTGGAACAGTGCCAAGCAAGCATTCAGTTGGCATCAATAAATACTTGTGAGGTGACTGAGTTAATAAATACATTTTGATGCTAATATCCCTTGACTCTTTAAGTATTCCTGATTAAAAGCCAAGTGGTCTTTTCAATACCCCACCCATATCATCTTCTGTGTGAAATCTTCCTGGCAGACTTCTCCTGCTACAGAGAGAACTAATGACCCTCTCCTTTGTCTTTTGTATATTCTTTCCTCCTATTATCAGTCAGTATATCTTTCTCAACTTTTCTACAGACTATAAGCTCTTCAAAAGCAGGGGTCATTTCTTTCCTTTTTTTAACCATTTTAAGTAATCTCTACCTTCAACATGGGACTTGAACTCATGACTCCAAGACCAAGAGTCGCATACTGTACTGTCTGAGCCAGCCAGGCATCCCTAAAGGAGTCGTTTCTAAATCAACTTTGTGCCACTGGTCATAGTGTTTGTTGGATGAAAAATGAGTGAGTTCTTCTACCATGAAGGAGGAGCTCATACAGATATTCAACAAAATGGTCTTTCTGATTCCAGAGTTGTAGCTGAGGAAGAAGTGGGGGAAAACCAAACAGAACAAAACAGATCTTCTTAACAAGCCTGTTGGCTTCCATTCCTGCATTCCCAATCCTATATCACAGCTCTCTATCAAGATCAAAATGAAAGCCCATTGCCTTCATCATGAAGTATGATGCCAGTAAGCCTTGAGCAGGGCAGAGGAGACCTGGAACTGCCGAGGGGACAGCCAAGTCCAGAATCATAGGGAAGCCAGAAGAATGGTTTCCAAAGCATTTTGACAGCCTCTGAGTCTCCAGTATAAGGGGCCAAGTGCATCAATCTTGCAGCAGATCTGCTCAATATGCCCGGAGAAGCATGCAAAGTACATTTATTTCCAAGGGCCTGAGCTACTGTACTAAATAACAAAGAAAAGAAAGAGCAAGAAAAACAGAGAATAGATACTCTCTGCCTGCCATGTTCCTTACCCTTGCAGCCAAGGCTGTCAGGCTTGTTCTTACTTCAGACTCTGTCAGGTCCAGGAAGGCTGCTTTCCCCATGCTGACAAGTTTGGACAAAGATGACACACCACACCCTCACTTTCCAACTTCCTGAGTATCGATTCAAAACCTTCTCTGTCAAAACTCGGAAGGGTTGAGGAAAATCTACTTAGACTGTTTGAAATCTGGCTTTATCAAATCTTCTTATTTAAAAAACCAGGGTTGGGGCGCCTGGGTGGCGCAGTCGGTTGAGCGTCCGACTTCAGCCAGGTCACGATCTCGCGGTCCGTGAGTTCGAGCCCCGCGTCGGGCTCTGGGCTGATGGCTCAGAGCCTGGAGCCTGTTTCCGATTCTGTGTCTCCCTCTCTCTCTGCCCCTCCCCCGTTCATGCTCTGTCTCTCTCTGTCCCAAAAATAAATAAAAACATTGAAAAAAAAATTAAAAAACCAGGGTTTTCTTTCCTTTTTATGAAAATGTGGCTTTTAGTATCTTGAAAAAGGCCTTTATGCTCTTAAATAAAAGGTTTCCATTTAAACAGATAGCTTCTGTCTCACATATGATGAAACCAGTTTCCTCAGTTTTTTTCATGCCGTCAGTATTTACTGACCACCCAGTCCTGGGCACCACTTTAAGCACAACATGGGGCTTCTTTTCAGTGAGAGAGACAGTCTAATGCTGGGAAGTAAAGGTCTGCCAATACTCCTGTCATGGACAACCTATTAGTGACAAAAATGAAAGAAAGAAACGCAGATCATTTCGTCATTACTTCCAAGATGCACCCAATTACTGGGCTTCTGCTATTTATATACTTGCCACACATAAACATTTTCTATCTGGTCCTCACTAAACATGTCCCAAGTGCAAGTTGCAAACCAGCCTCAAGTCAGATTAAGGACATACACCCTCTGCCCCGATTGCTTGCGAATGAGCTGATGAACATTCACTTGCTGTTCCCCATTTAATTAATTCTGATGGGCTATTGATGTACCACAACTGTTTGTCCTAATAATGAGCTCCAAAATTAGAACGGCTGCAACCCACTTAGACAGCTGCCACAGAAAATAAGCATTTGAAAATGCTCTTGGTCAAGGCAATGGGGTAGAAATGGCTGTAGTTCAACAGTAAATTCACATGATTATGTCACACGAGTTTTATTTTTCCATTTCAAGCATAGTTAACATACCAGCAGTGATGACCGCAAGAACCGTTACTAGCTGTAGACTTAAGACTGCTACTTCATATCAGTATAGCAAGGATAAACATGCAGCCTGAAGTGTGCTAATCGTGGAGTCGATATAGCAACAGGCATTAAACAATTTAGGTCAGTTCCTTGCAATGTTTAATTAGACTAATATATCTGTTTGCAATTAATAGCAGATGTGACAAGCTAATGTGTCCATGTACAGACAAATTAACCTCTGCCCATCAGCTGCTAGGATCTGTGAGAAAGCTGCCATGTTTTGCCTCCATCCATCTAAGTCTAAATAAAAATGCAGGATAATTATAAACATAGATGTTAATAGAATATACACTTCACATGAAGCACTGTCCAGAGGAAACCATTTTTCAGGCAGGCTTTTAACAATAACAGGAATGAACACCTGTGTTATCCTTTGTATTTTACAAAATATGGTCACATAGATTAGGTTTTTATTTACCTGGTAATAGAAATGATTCTGCAATTTTTCAACTGTTGTAAAAGAGGCCCATCTGCTCCTAATGCAGTTAAGGCTTCTGTTGCTAAAATTTGGTGTTTTCTCCTCAAAATAGTGATTTCTACATTGTAGCTGGAAGCAATGCCTACTTCCCTATTTCAATTAATCACTGATATCCAATCCTGAAGGGAGAACTTAGGCAACAAGACAGATTTTCACAGGGCAAGACCTTTGGCAGACAGGAATTCTGAGTGTTGGGTTTGTTTGGTGGGGAAGAAGGTCAGGGGCAGGACTCACCTCAAGTCATTGCTCCTCCTCCTTCTGAAAAGCCATGGACCCAGCCAGAACCCACAGAGGCAACACCCAGATTGTCTCAGAGCTGAGACATCTAGCTTTTTGGGGTAAGAGAAGAATTAGGTCATGATTCTTGATCCCTGAATGATTGGCAAGGAGCCCAACATGGTTGCAGGGCTTGTAAGTTACCATCTCGCAGGGGCACTTAGACTGGAATGAGAGAGACTCTTAAAGATGTAACTCCAAGAAGTCAATTTTCCCTTCCTCTCCTGTGAGCTGAAGTCAGCTTCCAAAATCCTCCTGGCCTCTCTCATGCCCCTGTTTGCTCCCACTTTGCCAGCGACCCTCCAATGTAGTAGGAAACTGGGGATGGCGTGGGAAATGCCCGGTTACGTATGCACAGAATCCGATGACACACTCCTACTCCATTGTACAGTGTTTATGTGGACAAGTCTTGAAAACCAACCACCTAGAGGTAGTCACTTACAAAGTGATTTTGGCATTAGAAACCCCTACAAGTCACAACTCCTGCCAAGGAAAAAAAGCCCAGCTTGAGACTTCAAAAACTTCAGAGGGATACGGGAAATGGGCAAATGCAAAAAGGATAAAGCCCCCGGGATTATTTAGTCTCAAGAAGAGAAAGAAATGGGTCACTTAATGTCTCTTTAAATATAGAAAGGATTACTATTCAGAAGCTGTATCCAGATGTATCAACATTTCTCTACTGAGGATAGAATAGGAAACAATGGGCTTTAGCTAGAAAGAGAAAGGATATATATGTATAAAGAGGGGCTTCTTGACATGTGTGGTTATAAAGCATTGTAATGGGATACTAGAGAGGCTGTCAAATCCACTTCCCCACAGAATTTTAAGAACACGACAGACACCTCTTGGTAAAAATGGTTTAGATAAAACCTCCCTGGAGGTTGGAGGATGGATCAGATGACTTCTCAGGGGCCCTTTCAGCCCTATGTGTTTATCATTTTAAAACTGGACTACAACGCTTTTTCAGATAAGCCTTATCTGGTAAACTAGAAGCTATATCATTTCTTCTCCCCACCCCCCTTAGCCCTGTCTAATCTTATTTTCTCTGTTTATACCTTGCTTTGCTGATGCCTACTTGACACTTGTTCTTTGGATATTGTGCTCACTGTTGTGGCATGCTATAAGGCCTACAGACACTACCAAAGATGGATGGGACATTTGCAAGGACACAGAAAAGATGGTTTCTTAGTACACTGTACAAAGGCACTGTAGGCTCCCTGCACTTGGAAACATAATCTCTAACAAAGCAAGCCTGATTTTAACAATTCTTTTTACAGTGACTTAAATCTCAAGACACCAAAATATTTTGCTTACATGGGGGAGACCTTCTGTCCTAACACATATGGTTTGATTTTCCTCAGACTTGGTGATCCTTTCAAGTCACACACCCCATTTACTTATAGTACCATTTTGAGTGGCTGGTGCTGGAGGAGACCCGGGTGGCTGTCATAGTCCTCTACAGTGCAAGGCAGACTTGAGAGCACGTGAATGATTCTTCACAACGTGAAGGGCTCTTCTGAAACCCTGCACTTTTCCGGTTCCAGATGGTTGCCTGTCTTCTGTAATTCAGAGTTTAACAAATGCACGTTAGCTTTCCAAGATATGCCCTAACAAGGGAAGGTTGAAAATTAAGTCTGAGATTTACAAGGCCAAGAAATTAGTTTAGGTCACCTGAGAATTACTCAGTTAAAGTCATTTGAAAAATAATTCAGTATCTTAACTGCCAGCAGGGAGAAACTCCACTAATTTAAGGAGGACAAATCTATCAGCTCTAAATGTAACTAACACCACCCACATGCAAAATGCAGAGTACCTACATGGAAAGCAGTGCATGTACAAACAAATAAACCAATTCATAAAAAAGTCACGCTTTTACTTTTGTGGTAGGTACAAATCTTCGGTTTGTGCATGCAAGAAACGTCACTATTTTTATTATTATTGATGAACTTTATTTTGAGGCCCTGTTGGGCAGGGTGTGAGAAACAAAATCTCAGGCTGTTCCAGGTCTCCCCCGTATCCTCTTGGGAGATGAGGAGTTCACAGATGCTTGTGGGATATCAAAGCATTAGCTGGGAGCCTCTGGTCCACAGTGGCATCCAGTACCTGGGCTAGCATCCACCAACATGTCTACTGTCCCATCTGGTCTTTTGTCACCAGTCTATGCACATCACTAATGCATTTTCCTTGTCCCCGCTACAAAATGTCAATTGTCAGCTGTCTCTCCCAACTACTTCTCTCCCACTCAGTGGGTGGGAAACATTATTACACTGGTCCCGTTTAGGCCAGGGACTCAGAATTGTTTCTGGTCTCTTTGTGCAGACAGGACCAGCTACATAATTTGTGGGGCCCGGTGCAAAATGAAAATTCTCGGGCCCTTGTTCAAAAATTATTAAGAATTTTAAGACAGCAATAGAAGCGCATTAAACCATGGGCAAGGCCCTTTGTGTGACTACACAGATAACTTAAGAAGCCAGCCCTGTGTGCAGACACCCTATTTTTTTTTTTTTTTTTTTTTTGCCACACACCATGCTGGATGTCAGCAGTAACAAGACCTTTTTCCTAAGTGAAGCAAAGGGCCAGCTGTTCTCAAGAACTCAAACCTTCCTGGAGATTCTACCTCCACCAGCACTCACTGCAGGGTGGAAGTGGTTGGTGCACAGGATACAGGTCTCCTCCTCTCAGACCAGCTTCTTTCTCTTTTCTATCCCTCCTCAAAACCATCTGTGGACACCATCAAGTCTGGGAGTGTGACACCCTTGGCTCTTTTCTATTATTCTGAACCTATTTTATGGTGGGGTGGGGGACCAGATCTGCTTATGGACTGAAACCTTTAGAGATTAGACTTCTGAAATGAAACCAAATGAGCAGGGCTATCCTAACTCAAAGGCTTTTTCTTTAATAATATTATATCTCTTATTTGCTATAGGAACTGTTTTGAAACACAAAAGCTCTGTGTTTTGATTCCCTTTTATTTCTACTGTGATATCCTTTGCTGGAGTGAATAGCCATCCAAATACTCCAGGTGCTAATAGAATGAGGAAAGAGCCAATACGTAATAGAAATGGATGGAAAAGCCACTACTGGTTCTCAGTTTACCAATAAGGGAGGTTAAATACACTAACCAAGGTCACAAAACTAAATGGTGGAAATGGGATTTCAGCCTTGTAGCTTGGCTCCTGGAGTCTGATCCTTGATCATAATGCACTACTGCCTCTTATAGTTAGCATGAATGTATTGCAGCTTCAGTGTTTATGATGATAAAGAAGAAATAATTGGTTCCTTACATTTCCCGGAAACAAAAGCATACACAGACCATCAAACAAACATATTTAAGGTACTGGGGTGCCTGGATGGCTCAGTCAGTTAAGCAGCCAACTCTTGGTTTTGGCTCAGGTCATGATGTCATGGTTGGTGAGTTCCAGCCCTGTGTTAGGCTCTACACTGACAGTACGGAGCCTATTTGGGATTCTCTGTCTGTCTGTCTCTCTCTCTTTCTCAAAATTAAAATAAATAAAATTAAAATAAATTTTAAAAATTTTAAGGAAACGTATTTAAGGTACAAAAAAGGAAATTTTGTTTAGTTTGCCAGTTATCAGCTTGTCATCGATCTTTAACAAAATGTTAAAACAATACTAGAACATAGTGACCCACAGGACTTAACATGGGTTGTCTCATTTCTTTTTTAACAGAGGTAGGCAGGCCACACAATGAAACAGATAGTAGATATAGGCCAATACATTCAAACAACGTCCTGCACTTTTTTTTTTTCAGTTTCTCAGCTACATTAATTAAGTGCAGCAGTAATCTTAAGGCTCCATAGTCTTTCAAAGTCACAAAGCTTGTAGGACACTCTTCCAACAGGAAGGTGACAAAGAGTGACTTCTGAATATAAGCCTCTACTTAGGCTACCTCAGGGTCGTCATGAAAGAACATGAGCTGCCCTGGCTTAATCACTTCCTACCTGTGTGACTATGAAGGGACACTTAGCTTCACTGAGCCTCAGTGGTAACAGTTACCACATAAGACACGGAATACAAGCACCCGTGTCAATGTCAGAACTTGCAGGTATTTATTTATTTTTTTTTTTTTTTAATTTTTTTTTTCAACGTTTATTTATTTTTGGGACAGAGAGAGACAGAATGAACGGGCGAGGGGCAGAGAGAGAGGGAGACACAGAATCGGAAACAGGCTCCAGGCTCTGAGCCATCAGCCCAGAGCCCGACGCGGGGCTCGAACTCACGGAGCGCGAGATCGTGACCTGGCTGAAGTCGGATACTTAACCGACTGCGCCACCCAGGCGCCCCAAGAACTTGCAGGTATTTAAAACAGAGTCGCCTTTCTTCTTCCTTCTTCTTAGATTAAGACAGTAACACAAGCAGTGCACATTTTAGCTAACACTCAGACATTTTTATATGCCCAACACTAAGCAAAGCACTCGACATCTATTCACTCCTTTGAATCTCACAACAATCCCTTGAAGTAGGCACAATTATTTTCCTCATTTTACAGATGGAGAAACTGAAGCACAGAAGGTTAAGGAACCTGCCCAAAGTTACACACTCAGAAAAAAAACCCACAGAGTCTGGCTGAAGCATCTACTCTACTCTGATAAAGCATTTGGATTGGTGGACATGTGGTCCTTCATTTTCAGATGACTTTTTATTCTCCTTATAACAAGTGCACATTACTAGACAAAAACACAGAGAATGTTTTAGTAATCTTAGGGTAGGGTGTCCTTCCTAAGCAAAATGAAGAAGCTATTACCCACAAAGCAAAAGATACACTAACTACATAAAAAATTTTAACTTCTAAGATTTCCTTAACAAAGTTATAAGACAAATGAAAAACTGGGAGATAATGCTTACATCACGTGTAATACACAGAGTTAAAAATCTGTAACATATAAATACTTCCATTAAATGAATGAAAAATAAAGACAATTCAATGGAAAAATTAGTGAATATAAACAGAGGCAAGCCCCCAAAAAAGAGAAATAAATGACCAGTACTTATGAAAACATGCTCAATCTTGTTAATTAAGAAGTCATAATTAAAACAGTACCACTTTTTGCCCATTGGATTGCCAAAAAGGAGAAAAAATAGTATCTGTAGTAGCAAATACGTGGGCAAAAGAATATTTCCATATGATATTGTAGAAGTGTACGTTGGAGTAGCCTTTTTGGAAAATTGGCAGTACTTATCAAAATTTAAAATACATATACTCTTTCTCTGACTGATTTCACTTAGCATAATACTCTCTAGCTCTGTCCATGTCATGGCAAATGACAAAATTTCATTCTTTTTATGGCTGAGTAATATTCCATCATGTATATGTGTGTGTGTGTGTACATCATATCTTCCTTATCCATTCATTTGTAGATGAATATTTGGGCTCTCTCTATAATTTGGCTATTATTGATGATGCTGCAATAAACATTGAGGGGCATGTATCCTTTCAAATCAGTATTTTTTGGACCCTTTGGCAAATACCTAGTAGTCCACGAGAAAAACAAATGCCATATGATTTCACTCATATGTGGAATTTAAGAAATTAAAAAAAAATAAATATAGTGGGGAAAAAAGAGGCAAACCAGGAAACAGATTCTTAACTATAGAGAACAAACTGAGGGTTACTGGAGGGGAGGTGGCAGGGGAGGGGGATAGGGATTAAGGAGTGCACTTGTTGTGACAAGCACCAGGTGTTGTATGTAAGTGATGAGTCACCAAATTCTACACCTGAAACGAATATTACACTGTATGCTAACTGGAATTTAAATAAAAACTTAAAAAAGAAAAATAAAATGTATATACTCTTTGATTTAGCAATCTACTCCTAGGAATCTAACCTAACAGGAATACTGTGCATGTGTCCAAAGCACATATGTACAAGATGTTCACTGTAATGTTACTGTTGATGGTAAAAAAATGAAAACCAAAATTCAACAAAAGGGACTGGCAAAATAAAGACACATCTCTGCATTCAAGGAATACAAAGGAAATGGAACCTTAGGCACGGACATGGAGATATCTCCAAGAATGTTGTTAAGGAAAAAAGTGGTTTTTGTGAAGTAAAATGAATAATTCCCATTTATAAAAAACAAAACTGGGCATGCACACACACACACACCATATGAAATTATAATATCCCTTATATTACAAATACACCTTATATAAATTTACAATGATGGGGCCAAAAGGATGCACACTGAACCGTTGACAGCAGTTATTACAAAATAAATTATGCTGTGTGTATCTCACAGGAATAGCACATAGATGTGCATTTAGTGAATTCCTTGTCCATAAAGGAACTCCACTTTAAGTATAGTGCTGGCTGATATCACAGTGAACTTTGATTTTTACTCCGTAACATTTTATATTGTCTGAATTTTTTATAATAAACATATTCATTTATTACTTAAACAACTCCAATATTTTTAAAAAATCAAATGCAAGGAAAATAAAAAACAAAAATATTGGGGGGGGGGGCGGGAAATGTGCTCTGGTGGCTAAAAAAAAAAGTCCACCAAAAATGTCAGGTCCTAATCCCTAGAACCTGTAATTTTTAATTTATTTGGAAAAAGGGTCTTTGTAGATGGGATTAAGGATTTGGGCATGAGAAGATTATCCAAGATCATCTTGGTGGGCCCTAAATGAAATCACACGCCTTCTTATAAGAAGGACACAGAGATTTAACTGCACACAGGGGGAAGGTGATATAAGATAGAACAGAGGGAGATTTGAAGATGCTGGTCTTGAAGGATGAAGTGATGCAACCACAAGCCAAGGAACACTAGAGCCACCAGAAGCTGGAAGAGGCAAGAAACCTACAATCCCCTATAGCCCCCGGGGAGCCCAGTCCACCAACACCTTGATGTTTGTTTGGCCAGCGATACTAACTTGAGACTCCTGGCCTCTAAAACTGTGAGATAATAGATTTCTGTTTTTAATCCACCCAAATTGTGGTGTGTTGTTAGAGTAGACACAGCAAATATATGTACAGCCTAGAAAATATAGAAAAAATGTATACATGTATGCAAAAAATTACTTGTAATCCCACTGCCTATGAGTAACAACATTTTTAGTGTTTCTTTCAAATCTTTTACTTTTAAAGTTTATATACTTAATAGCTTTTGCATGTTTTCGATTGTATTGAAGTATAATTGATGTACAATAAATTGCATAGATTTTAAGTATGTAAATTAATGAGTTTTGGCATATATATGCACCATGAAACAACCATCACAATCAATATACAAGTATTTTCATCATCCCCAAACGTTTCCCATGCCCCTCTGTAGCTCATCCATCCCTAGCCCTGCCTCCTTTACTTTCTAAAACTATACTGCATTTTCTAGGATTCTATGTATATACTGTTTTCATCTGCCTTATCTCACTTGGCATGTTATTTGAGATTCATCTGTGTTGTTGCATGTACCAAAACCTTATTCCATTTTGTTACTGAGAAACATTCTATTAAATGGATGTACCACAATTTGCTATTCACCTTTTGATGGACATTGGATTTCCAGATTTCAGTTATTACAGATAAATCTGTTGTGTGTTTATATACAATTTTTTGTGAGGATATATGCTTTTATTTCTCTTTGTGTAAAAACCTAGTAGAATTTCTGGGTCATATGGTGTGTGTATGCTTAATTTTTTACAAAAGTGCCAAATGTATTTCCAAAGCACTTGTACCATTTTAAATTCCCACAAATAGTTCCAGTCCATAAATACTTGTATGGTCAATCTTTTTAATATTAACTCAAGTCTAATAAATGTCAAGTGGTATTTCATCATGGGTTTGGATTTCTCCAGTAACTGATAATACGGAACATCTTTTTATGTGTTTCCTGTCCATTTTCCTATCTTCTGTGAAATGTATGTTTAAATATCTTGCCCAGTTTTTACTGAGCTGTTTATCTTGTTATTGAGCTCTAAGAGTTCTTTACATACTCTAGATGCAAATTATTTGCCTGATACATGTGTTACATAAACATATACAGGTATTTCCTCCCATTCTGTGGCTTGCTTTGTTTTCTAAAAGGTATACCTTTTCAAAAGCAGATGTTTTAAATTTTGATGAAGCTCAATTTATCAGTTTTTTTTCTTACACAGTTTATCTTTTATGTGTTAATAAAACTTTGCCTGCCCCAAGTTTGCAAAGATGCTCCCTCTGTTTTTTGGGGGATGGGAAATATTATAGTTTCAGGTTTTAGATTCAGTTCTATGATCTATTTTAAGGTAATTTGTGTGTGTGGTGTGAGTTAAGGGTCAATGTTCATTTTTTTTTTCCCCACATGGGTATCCATTTGATCCATTAACATTTGTCAAAAAGCTTTCCTTTCCCCATTAAATTGTTTTGTCAAAAAAAAAAATCAATTCACCATTTATGTGTGGGTCTGTTTCTAAACTCTTCCTCTGTTCCAATGATCTATTTGTCTATCTTTTTGCCAATATCAATTTATCTTAATCAATGTAGATTTATAGTAAGTCTTGAAATCAGAAATGGTAACTTCTCTTTGTTTTCTTTTAATTATTTTAGTCTTTCTAAGCCCTTTATATTTCCATATACCTTTTAAACTCAGCTTGCCAGTTTCTACCAAAAAACCTGTTGAAATTTCAATTGGAGTTGTATTGCATCTGTAGATCAATCCTGGTAGAACTGCCATCTCAGCAATGAGTCTTCCAATCCACATATTAAAAAACCTCCCAAGAATACTGCTTATATATGTAATTCAAGAGTTCTCAAACCTAATTTGCACAACGTGCATATGCAAATTCATCCACTCATTCATTCATTTGCTCATTCAATGGAAGTTTTAAGTGCTTACCAGGCTCTCTCCTTCTAGGTGCTTGGGATACAATGCTACACAGAGACATAAATTCTTTGCTGTCTTGGAGTTTAAAGGGTTACCTTTATAGATATCACTCCAATTCCTTTCCCTCTACCTGCTGATGAAGGACTCTGGCCCTCTTGTGTTCTGGGAGCCCTCAGGAAGTATCCTACATGTTATCAAAAACATGGCCTATCAGCCACAGAAGAACATCCTCCAGGTATCATTATCCAGTATTACTTTCCTCCACAATTCACTGTGTCCCACCACTATGGACCCTGTCAGCCCTACCAACTCCAGTCCAGGGACTATTCAAGATCTCCTTTTACTCAAGAAGAGAGGGGGACAGTTCTCCATCTGAAGTAGAACTTAACTTCATCCCTAGGTGACAGATAAGAAAACTAAGGCCCAGAGATGGTAAGTGGTTTGGCCACAGTCTCACAGGTAGTAAGAGGCAGAGCCTAGATTCAAATGCAGATCCAATTAGGTTAAGTTAAATTGATCTTTCCACTATATATTGTTGCCTCCCGACCTCATAGATACGTATGTTCAGATATAGGTGCATAACCTGAGAGAGCCATACAGAAAATGTATATTCATGAATTTACTGGCTGTTTTCTGCCTGCTGTGAGAGAAATCAGTAGGTGCCTTGACCTTGCCCCTAGAACTCCTAGGACTCTCACACAGAACAGGTCCTTTTACACCAAGATTCTTTTTTTTTTTTAATATTTTTTTAAAATGTTTATTTTTGAGAGAGAGAGAGAGAGAGACAGAGCATGAGCAGGGGAGGGGCAGAGAGAGAGAGGAAGACACAGAATCTGAAACAGGCTCTAGGCTCTGAGCTGTCAGCATAGAGCCTGACATGGGGCTCAAACTCACGAACAGCTAGATCATGACCTAGGCCGAAGTCAGACTCTTAACCAACTGAGCCATGCAGGCACCACTACAGCAAAATTCTTAATCAAGATTCTTTAGATCGCCTTCAGGGGGAATCAGGGAGCCCTCCGCAAGTATATACATAGGTTTTGTTTCTGTTTATATGTACATTTTTTTGGTAGAAAATTTGCAATTTGCCTCTGTTTCCTAAAGGGGTCCTCTCCTTTCCCAAACTGTTACAAACCACTGCTCTACTGACAAAGACTATCTACCCTTAGGCCCTCTGTCTGGAACATGCAATCTAATCAACAGGTATTTACTTACTAAACACAAAAAGGGAAAGCCATGGCCAACACTTATTACTAAGGAAGCAATAGAAAATGCTGAGTGGTAAATGCATGCAGGAGGGAGGGAGGGAAGGAGAAAGGGGGTTAGGGGGAAAGAGGGAGACAGTGAGAAAGAGAGGGGGGAGACAGTGAGAGAGAGATTGGGTTCTACAGTTGTTGAGGGGAGAGGAAGAACATCGTAGCGTCCTTAGGGAAGACTTTAAAGAAAAGGCAAGTCAAGAACTGAAAGTTGAAGGATGCATGCTTCCATGATTTGCTCTCAGGTGTAAACAAGAATGAAACTCTTTGCTCCTGGGGCCAAGTTCAGTATCAGTGGGTAACCAGGCAGCAGTGGCCACCAGATTACCATTAAATGCAACTTGGCTGTTATTGTCCTGTTGGGTCATCAGCATTCAGCTAGTAGCATAGCATAAAGGGGGAAAGGAAAGCTACATTGAAGAGAAGATAAAAAGAACACAGCAAGCAGAAAATAAAATGCCTTCAGTCTATTTTGCAGACTCAAACCCACTAATCGATCTGACTCCAAGTTGAGCTACCATAGGACATAATATACACCCAGCTCAGGAGGAGCACACACAATTTGACATAATCTGGCCATGGAAAAGAAAGTCATTTTCAAGAAGTCATTAAATCATCTGGCTACAGGAACTGCCCACCAGTCCACATCTCTGCTGTCCAATCTGAGCCAGCTTCTTGTCTCCAATCCGAATTCCATTCTGTGCACACGCGAGACACATTGTGTCACTCCAGCACCGAGCAGGCACACTTGATATTTAAAGCAGGTTATCTATTTTTAGTTGGTTGCTGAACATCTGTCGGCCTCTCTCCTTAATAGACTGCTCAGTAGACAAGAAGGAGAAAAGCAGTATAAAATCATTTTGTTGTGCAATACCATGATTAGTTTTCTCAAGTTGACAGCCAGCCTTAACAAGATTCTCCTCTTCAGGAAAGGTTCTTTTGATGGATGGTGTCCCTGTGGCTCTAAACTGAATAGCAGAAGCAAGAAGGAGGTGAATTCTATAGTTGGAAAGAGTCTTTTTCCTGCTAACTCAGGTGTAATTGATAAAACCCCATCCCTGACATACCCCCAAAGTACAAGTCCAAGAAAAAGGACAGGCTTTTTCTTTTTTTTTCTTTTTGCTTTGTTTTAATGGAATTATCCCCAATTCTGCCTCTTCTGAGCCTGAACTTGGTTACAAATAATAACCTGGGGCCAGCCGCCAAGTTTAATATTTCACTGTACATTTTGGACAAAAAAAATCTCCAAATCTCACTTAACAAACAAAACCAAAACCAAAATGGCATGCTGTCTATGAAAACACAGGAATGCAGCATTGGTAGAGAAACCTAGAGATTCAGGAAGGTAAATGGCTGATGAAATTATAAAGATCTCATTACCTAACAAATTGTCTCAGGAAAGGTCTTGATTTTTCTCAATCGTGAACCTGGAAATAACGAAGCCTGGATAAACCTCAAATTTCTCTATAAAATATGCCATGCTTTTACATTTTCCCTTTGTAAACAGCCCCTTTAGACTTTGAGTCATCTGGCCAGGATCAGTAATGACATCACTTCTTCGGGCTGCTAAAGGTAGACTTAAGTGGATGTGTCTTTGAGAGAAAGAGAGATATGGGAGGGGGTGGGAAAGCCCATCTAAGATGTGGGCCTGCAAGGATTTTATTCAGTATTTTATGATATGACTGACCTATAGGCTGGAAGCAGAGCTTTGAAAAGAGAAGAAAACAAACCTCTTCATTTACATCCATGTATTTATATATTACAGTTAAATATATTCATATACTTTCATATTTTCTATGGAAATTGTATATTTATTTATACCCACTATATCTACATTGTGAGATTTATAGTTGTACACGTGAAACAGTCCCAAGAGGCTCTCATGTGGATGGGGCAATAGGAAATAGAAATCTTTCCTGTAATTTTCTATTTAAAAATGAGTATGAATTTAAAGACATAGCTTCAACAAAACCAATCATAAAGAGATTTTAAAATCCTAAAATTTGAAACAAAAATAAACCACCCTCAAATTTCTTAATAATGATAGCACATTTAGGGCTTTTTTATATATATTTTTTAATGTTTATTTTTGAGAGAGAGAGACACAGAGCATGAGCAGGGGAGGGGCAGAGAGAGAGAGAGAGAGAGGTGGGGGGAGAGGGAGACACAGAATCTGAAGCAGGCTCCAGGCTCTGAGTTTGTCAGCATAGAGCTCAATGCAGGGCTTGAACTCATGAGCTGTGAGATCCTGACCTGAGCCGAAGTCGGATGCTTAACCGACTGAGCCACCCAAGGCGAGTTACAGGGCATTTTTGAGCATAGAGCGTAAACAGTCATTAGAAGGCATTTGTGATTTGGTGATCTCACAGAAGGATGTCTCATACAATATTTTGGGGGAGGAAAGAAGTTAATGAGATGGTTGCATGCATCTGATAATCCTACCCCATTACTTGTCATGGAGCATTAACAGAATCCTTACTATGCCAAAGAGTATTCACTGGAATGTAAAGATGGGGATGCATGCTGCTCTGCTTTGTCATGACAGGTCACCCTTAGCTCACTGAGTGCGCAGTCTTTTCTCCCAGAGAGTGAAACAAGCCCTTCCCTGTCTAACCTCCAAAGCTCATCATCAGGGCATGTCTACTGGTAAAATGTAGAAGGTCAAAACCAAACACACCTTATCTTTACCAAAAGTTGGTTTTTTTGTCAGTTTTATTTATTTGAGAGTGACACAGCATGAGTCAAGGAGGGCAGAAAGAGAGGGAGAGAGAGAATCCCAGGAGAGCTCTGTGCTGCCACTGCAGAGCCCAGTGTGGGGTTTGAACTCACAAAACTGTGAAATCATGACTTGAGCCGAAATCAAGAGTCGGACACTTAACCAACTGAGCCACCCAGGTCCCCCACCAAAAGTCATTTTAAATAAATAAGAAGTTTGGAGTAGCAAGTGCTATCACCAATACAGAACAAAATACTATTAGAATCCACCGTGCCTACTCTGACATCCTATGTGCAGGATCCATTTAGACAATTTTTCCATTTTAATCCACTTGTGCTATGTTTTTACATTTTGACACACACCTTCGTGATAACTACCATTTTTGGCCACCTACAGGGCTCTCAACTGGACACACAAAAACACCGTCTCATTTAATCTCACAAGAACCACTTATGCTAAGTACAATCTTAAACATCTGCATTAAGAAAAAGCCACATGGAGGCCATAAGAGGACAGTCATGTGGCAAAGGTCGCAAGGCCAGTGAGGAGCAGAGCCTGGGACTCAAACACCATTCTAAGTGATTCCAAAACTCTGGCCCTTCCACTCTATGCTGTAGTTGCGTGTCTCCTCTTAACTGAGTCTTTCCAAAAGATAGGCATAGCTGAGGGGCTGGTACCCATTTCTGCCAATCCCGGTCATCACTTCCCTCTAGGTCATTTCAGATGGTCTTTCCCTGACACTGGCCATCCCCACCCATGCCACTATTCTCAGGCTGATCCAGAGACTATACAAATAGACATACTGGCCAACAAAAGTAGTTACAAGGTTTAATGAGAGAAAGATACTTAATGTGTTGGAAATGCAGATTCTCAATAAAGTTCATTTCTATTTGTAGGGAGTAAAAAGCAACAAACTAAGTGCCGTGTGACTTTTTCACTGGCTCTGAGCCTGAACTTCCAAGAGAGCTTTATAATTATGTTAGACCCTAACAAAAACATAATAAATAGACTCTCCAGTTAAAATATTTATGTGCTAGCTGACAGAAAGTCTCCATCAGTAAGATGGATAATTGAAGAGAGAAAAGGTAAATTGTTTGGGGAGCATACTACATACATCTTGACTAGCCGGGATTTTTTTTAAGTGATTGATTTTGAATTCTCTAATAGGTCACTGTGGTGCACATTCAGTTCATTATTATTAATACAACTGGTTATCAGTTTTGATTTAAAAAAACATAACTGGGTACCTCTGTGACATAACTGTTTAGTGCATTCAGCTATTAACCCAAAGACTTCTGATAAGAGCCCAAGGTAAGGTGTACTTTTAACCATTCAAGGACATAGGATTTTCCTGCCGTTTATCACCTGCAGATTTCCTTATGTAAAGTTTACCCTCCACCATTCTGGGTCCTGTCCACCTCACCTCTGATACTTGTTAAGGGCCTCTGCCCCTACCCAATCATCTGATACCTGTCAAGGGTCATCTCACTTCCCCAACCCAATTCTTACAGAATATCTGCTGGGTTATCAGATTTATAACAGGAATTTGTGAAACAGAGACAGAAGAACCCAGGTTCGGGGGTGGGGTGTGTGTGTGAAATTTTTAATGAGATGCTACTATCCATCCACCTATTAGAATGGCCCAAATCTTGAACACTGACAACACCAAATGCTAATAAAAATGTGGAGCCACAGGAACTGTCATACATTGTAGGTGGGAATGCAAAGTGGTACAGCTACTATAGGAAACAGTTGGGCTTTTTTTGTGCTCCTTGGTATTTACCTAAAGGAGTTAAAAACTTACGTCCACATAAAAACCTGCACACAGATGTTTACAGCTTTATTCATCACTGCCAAAATTTGGATGCAACCAAGATGTTTTCTAGTAGGAAAACAATGGATACACTGTAGTACATCCAAATAATGGAAAACTACTCAGCATTAAAAAGAAATGAGCTATCAAACTTTGAAAAGACATGGAGAAATCTTAAGTGCATGTTACCAAGTGAAAGAAGCCAATGTGAAAAGGCTACATATTGTATAATTCCAACTATATGACACTCTGGAAAAGATAAAACTATAGAGACAGTAAAAAGATCAGCGACTGGGTGGGGGGATAAATTGGTGGAACACAGAGGATTTTTAGGACAGTTTAAATATTCTATAGGATACTATAATGGTGGTAAAAGTCATACATTTGTCAAAACCCACAGCACATACAACACCACGAGTGAACCCTACTGTAAACTATGCACTCTGGGTGCTAATGATGTGTCAATGTAGATTCACCTATTATAACAAATGTACCACTCTGGTAGACGATGTTGATAATGGGGGAGGCTATGCATGTGTGAGGACAGGGAGTATATGGTAAATCTCAATTTTGCTATGAACCTCAAACTATTCTAAAAAAATATAAAATCTTACATGTATCTCTATATACATATAGATATGAAACTGTTAATAGACAACTATAGAGAAAAAACTGTCTCAATTAGATGAGAAGCAACAAACTGATCACAGGTGATGCACTTAATTTCTCTCTCAGTGGGTGTAAATAACAAACCATCTTAAAGATAGTTAAGCTTTGATGAAAACCCATTTTTTTTCCTCATGATAAAAAGTTCTTTTAAGTTGAAATGTCATCATTATTTGATCGTATTCAACCCAAAGTGCTTTTGGAGGTTGGGGGCTGGGGAGTCAAGTTCTTTAAAGAGAAGAAACAGTCCTGTTCACTACTGAGCACACATGAAGAGTTGAAAGTGTCCCAACTGTGTTACCTCCATGTTGACAGAACCGGTGAACATGAACTTCTGTATGGTTCAGTTTCCTATACAAAGGCTGAATTACAAAACAAAGAGACTAATGAAAGGAAATCCATTGATATTCACTTGGAATCAAATACATATAAAGGAGGGAATAAAATGCTATCCTGTTAATGATTGCTGTTTTACTTCAATAAAAAAAATTGAGGCTTTAAATTTTTTCTTTTCATAAAAGCCCCTCAACTTTCACATCTTACAGTGAAGGACTTGGTGGTTGTTGTTTTTTTTTTTTATTTTCTCTATGATGATATAATCAAAGGAGAAATGTATGAGAAGGCTGATAATTTCAGAGTCTTCATTTCGAACCATTAAAGCTGAATTGCATCATTTCCTTTCTAAGGATTGAAGCTCTCCAAAAATGAATAGATGAAAGGTCGCAGCTTTCTAAAATACTTGTTCCTCCACTTATACAAATAACATATAATAACATGCATTCTAAGACTAGTTATTTTTCCTTTAGTATCTCAAAACAGTATGAATTGATACAGCCCAGATCAGCTCTTAAGCCCCTCCATTGCTTGCCCATCAAAATAGCAGGTCAGCACCAGAGGTTTACAGAGCTGTATTACTGAGCCACGACATTACCAAACAATGATCATCATATGAAATTAGATTCACCATCAAAAACAAAAAAATTTTTTGTGTGGCTGAAATTATGATTCTGGGTGCAGGCCTCCAGCTCGAGCATCAACATTGATGCAAAATTGATGAAACTTCCAAGTGAAATTGCATTGTTTGATCTTCACAGCCCTGGAATAACATAGCCTAAAGCTACAGTTTCTATAAACTTACTTTGCACAAACGACTTAGCCAGTATGGATGTATTGACACAGAGTGCCCATGAATGACATTAGGGCTACTTAGAAAAGAGACAAAATAACAGCAAAAAGAATGCAGCAATTGGTTCTGAAAATTACCTTTTTCCAGTGAACCTCTCTGAAAAATTACCTTTTTCTGCTGAATCTCACTCAAAAATTACCTTTTCCAACTGAGGCTCTCTCAAAGTGCCTTGATGTTAAGCAATATTATAGTTTTAAGTTGAAAATGTCACAAGGCCATGGAAAGAAATTGATAGAAAATTTCAGGGTTCCTTGTTGATATTTGAAGCAGCCTGTGGATTTTTGTTCTTTAACACAGATCTGCTCTGCTGTGCTACCACTTTGATTTCTGTATTGCCAAAAACAGCATGTTTCTAGGCTTAATGGCTTCACAGACAAGAGTATGAAGGTGATTTAGTTATTGCTGCTGAGGTTCTGTTACCAGTAGGAAATTGGTAAACAGATGTTTTCAAAATCCTCTCCATTCAGTGTGGAACTTTTCAAAAAGTGCAGTAAATAAAATTTTGAATTTTTTTATCCTTTAAAAGAAACTATAATACTGGCTACTACAGTACCCTTTTAGAAACGATGCACTTGAGCTGAGTTGTTTTCTTTTTCCTGACAGAAGGAATTTTTATTTCTCCAGTCGAAAGATGCAGGAAAGGCCTCATGGGCTTTGCAAGAAGGATCACTGGTATGGACATCTAAGGACTCGGGTCCTAGCTTGCAGTCTACCTCTCTCTGCAGTGTGACCTTGGGCGAGTCCTTGTGGAAAAAGGGAATGGACAGGATAATGTGACAGGCCCTTCCTGCTCTAACATCTAAAAGTTTCCTCTTAGTCTAGACTTAGAAAGACAAAACATGTCGTGATGTTACTGTTATTACAGATATTGCTAAAAAAGGAAGTTGTAGAATTTTTTTTTGCTTGTCTGGTGTGTGTGTGGGTGTGTGTATCCCTTAAGAGCCAAAGAAGTGCTCCCCAGTATGGGATGCTCTGGGTACGATCTCTTCTAAAGACATAGGGAAGACCCAGGAGACAGAGCCAGTTACAACAGCAGGGTATTGAGTAATTGAGCCTTCCCTGCCACGGAGATGAGTTTTCTTTTTCTTGCTTCCCTTTTCCTTCTCCTCTTCCTTTACCAGTCTCTCTGCCACTCTGCCTCTTCTCCACCCTCAGTTCTCCCTCTCTGCCCCCTCTTTCTCATTCCTTCTCCTCACTTACCAGCCTTTTAATTTCTCCTTGTTGCGTGCCAAAAGGACCCTCCTGGTAGAACTCACGATTATAAACCGTATGGAGGGACTATTGTAGTAGACCACGCTTTAATTTTTTTAAAAAAATCATAGAAAAAAAAGACGAAACAAAAAACAAACTCTTAACTGTAGAGAAGAAACTCACGGTTACCAGAAGGGAGGGGGCTGGGGGGGTGGATTCAATAGGTGATGGAGATTAAGGAGGGCACTTGTGATGAGCACCGAGTGTCATATGGAGGTGTTGAATCACTACCCTGTACACCTGAAACTAATATTACACTGTATGTTAACTGGAATTTAAAACTTTTTACAAAATCATGAAATAATTAGAATTTGATAATTAGAATTAGTAATTAGAATTATATCAAATGACAATTTTGGCTAAGCGTTTAACAGTCGATATTAACTAAAATTAATATTCTGCCAAAGCTGTGGTTAAATTTTGGAATGTGATAATAAGTCTGACTATTCATACTCAAAAATTAATTCAAATTAGGAGTTTATTAACATTTTTAATCATCAAATCTTACAAGTTTGACACTATAGTGTAGGAATAAGTTCTTCATTTGCTCTTTGCTGAATTGCTTTTATAGCCTTTATCCTGAATATTGAGATACTGAGTCTCACTTTCAAGTGGCATATTTAATATTTGATTAACTGTTTTGCACAAAACAAATTATCTTTAAGAACACTTTCAAGTAGCATTTTCTAGAAGAAACTGTACCCATGTTTCATAACTTGGGAAAAATTTTAAAAATCTTTCCTTTTCAATTATAGAATATGGTTGGCAGTCAGAAGTAACAATTACAGAAAGATTTTTATTTAAATTTTAGACTCCACAGATTTAAATTTTTAAGAAATTCAATTTAAAATTATAGTAAATACATTTTATAAAGCCCATTGTTTTGAGGTATAATTAATGAGAAAAATTTGTTTTAGTGATCTTTTTTCTCTAATGTTTTCCCCTTTTCTTCATATACTTTATATTCTTGATCCTATCATGGATGTTGTTTTACATAATTTTGGAGTTTTCCTCATAAAATTTTAAAATCATAAATTTGAGATTGAAATTCTGCTGTTAAATTCATTCCCCCAAGAGGTGGTGAATCCTAAAACATTGTTCTTTCTTTAAAAAGATCATAGATGAAGTAAAAGTAAATATCTAAAATTGAAATGCAGCTCTTAGTGGGATGAGGGAGAACACACCCTCCCATACATCTCTGTGAAAATACAACCTCTATGGAGGGAATTTGAAAAATCCAACAGTCCTATAAATGCATTTACCCTTTGTTCCAACAATCCCACTTCTAGGAATTTACCCTTAAGATATACCTCCAACAATATGAAAATAAATAGATGCAAGCTTATTCATTGCAACATTTGTAATTGCAAAATATTGGACATTTCTTAATGTCCACACATAAGATATTGGGTGAATAAACTATACTACATATAAATGGTGGGTGACTACCCAGCAGTAAAAAAGAATGAGGAAGATCTCTAGACACTGATAGGGAGGGATTTGCAAAAGACATTTTTAAAGGAAAAAAGCTTATATACATATATATAATATATATGTACATATATACATATGCATATATACATATACATATATTCCACCTTTGTGTAAAAAAGAAAGAAAAAAATTCATTCTCTGCTTATCTTTGGGGGAAAAAAGAAGGGTAAACTAGAAAGCAGTTAAATTCTTTACCAACACGGGGTAAGAGACGGGTGAAATGGTGTAAAAGGATGCAGAAGGGAGTAACACTTCTCTAAGTGCACTTTTTACAAAGTCTGCCTTTCAGAAGCATGTTAATATTATACACATTCAACAAAGCAAAATGCAATTAATAAGAATGGGGGTATTTTTCCAGCACTGAAAAAATGGCTGTAGCAAACGAATTCAATTGTGTTTCAAAGGAATGCCATAATCACACTGAAAGGGGAAGGAAGGAAGGAGGTTAGGAATGTGAGTAGGAAGGAAGGAACTCATCTAAGTAACTTTTGGACACAGATTTTTACCATGTACTTTTAGTGGTGGAGAAGTAAGTAGGTAGATATAGCTGTGTGTGTGTGGAGGCGGAAAAATTGCGAACACATCATGAACTCTTTCTAATAGGTTTATTATAGTAGTATAGTGGACCAATTCTGAAATTATTTTAGGTATATTATAGGATCAGGAAAATGAATAAATGTATGCTTGGGAATCAGTGTTCTCACTGTAGAAGAAGGAACATACAAACATGGAATGAGGGAAGGCAAGAATGAACCCTGCGGGAATGGTCTGAAATTGGTGTCGTGATTTCTAAAATACATGTGTAAATATGTATGTATATGTGCAACATATATGCACCTATGTGTCTGTATGTATATTTTATGTAGGTAGATGTAGATTATTTTCAGACTTTGCCCATGGAATCAAGAGCCAAGAATCAAACACAGCTCAGTAGCTACAAGTATACCTAGCATCCAGATCTTAGAATGAGAGGTCTTCAGATAAATGGCTGATTCCAAGGTTGGGGAGGGTACATCAAGGGTTCTGGAACAGCTTCTTATGCCAGAAAGTAATGAAGTACTAGGGTAGGGGTGGGGGGAGAGGAAGTCATGTCACAGGAACACAGGAGTCAGCTTGAAGGGGTGCCAACTGGGACAACATGAATATCAAAATAATTTAAGGCAGTAATGAACTACACATAAAATGTGAGAATAGGGATTCCTATATAAATAGCAAATTAATACACAAGTTGGAGGGATGAATGGCTCTTGCTTGCAGTCGAAGGCTACATGCCAACTAGCAAGAATGGAGGCAGTGATGGAGTTGGAGAAACCAACACTCTGCAACTATCACAGGAAATAGTCTTTAATTGATATTAAATCTAGAGGAAAATTTTGATGAGAAGCAGGATATTTTCATTCCCTTCCCTTAATGTGTCTCCCTACAGACTGCTTATTATTTGCAAGAAGGAAAGTGATAGTACAGTGGCAGAATCAGAAATACCTTGACTAGATGATCAAAAATTTAATCACCAATGAGGACTTGATACAATACTTACAGAAAGAAATAACATCACCTCCATAGTATTCTGGAAGAGAACAGAGAAGGTGAATCTGTTCATGACAAAGTATTAGACAAAAACCAAATACAGAACATTCTATTTAAAGGAGGGAAGGGGAAATATATTCTTTGAAGAGTCAATATCCCTTCTTTCTGATTACCCGGAGCTCCCCTTTTCAATCCCCCAGCTGTTTTAGTTATGCCACTAGGCGCACACACTTCTGAGACTGTGCCAACATCTGGGGCCAAGTAGCATGAAGACAGAGAGGGAAAAGCAAGTATGTTTTCTTCCATTTCACTAGGATTGCAGCTATCTTTCTTAGAAAGTTTCTCCCCTCGCAGAGTTTTGGCCCCTGTGGTCTCTCTCCATCTCTGCCACCACTGCCATGAGACTGCTTGAGGGCTGGAGAGCGAGAGGACAGACAGACAGAAAGAAAAGGAAATGTCTGCACTCTATCTCATCATTAGGAATTCCTGCTCCTTGAGCCCAAATGAGAGGGCTTCTCCTGAAGGTCTCTTTTGTTCTGCAGATAACCACCTTTTGGGATTCAGGCTGTGTTGAGTTCAAGCAGGGAGATACCAAAGGAAAGAAAAATCCCAAGTTGGGTGGTATTTCAAATTCTGGTCTTCTTCCCCAATCTACCTGCTACTATTTACTTTTCTAAGTCCTACAACAATTACTCCAGGCATTCTGTCCAGGCTGTACAGTTGCCCACTGAGGGACGGATATAGTGGGGTGTGCTTATATCATTTTATCCAGAACCACAAGTGCTCTAAATAGCTTTTTATATTGATTTTTAGTTTAATTCAGTTGCAGTGAGAGAACATACTCTGTAATACTGCAGTGTTTTAAATTTTATTGATCATCTTTTCATGGCCCAATATGTGGTCTCTCTTGGTAAACATTTAATATGTGCTTGTAAAGAAAATGCACTCCAATGTTTTGGGGTATAATGTTCTAGAAATGCCAATTAGGTCATATTGACTCATAACACTGTTCATACTTTTCTGTATCTTTACAGATTTGTTGTTGCTTATTTCTCCTATCAATTATGGAAGAGGAGTAGGAAATCTTCAACTGGGGTACAAGATTTGTCTATTACTGTCTTTAATTCTTTCATTTTTGGCTTTTATGTGTTTTGGAACTCTGTTATTAGCATATTTATAATTTTTCTGTCTTAATATATTCTTTTATTCATATAGTATATTCATCTTTAATGGCACTCCTTTTCTTGATGTCTATTTGTCTAGTATTTTTATTTGCTTGATATGTTTCTGTCCTTTAACTTTCTGTTTGTTTTTATTTAAAGTGTGTCTCTTGTAGACAGCATCTATTCAGTCCTTTTTAAATCTACTTTGACAATGTTTCTCTTTTATTTGGAACGTTTAGATCATTTATGCTTATAATAGTTGTTGATATAATTGGATTTAGTTCAACTATTATATTGTTTTCTGTATGTCTTACCTGTTCTTCTTCTCCCTTTCCTACTTTTTTTGATCAAATATATTTTAGTATTCCATTTTAAGATACTGATTTGCATTTTTAGAGTACACATTGATGGACACAAGATTTAGGACCTTTCAATAATCTGTCATGAACTGTCTTCTGAGCCTCATGCTCTATCAGCTGTGCTCAGTCCTCTTTCTGCCCTATGCTTTGTCCACTTTAAACTTATTATGCCATCTTATAACCTTCTATGGTGATGTCATGCCTTCTACGTACTACAATATACTCATAAACTCAAATGAAATTACTAAAAGTAAAAAGCTAGTCACTGTGGCTGGCCAACTGCATCCAATAACATAACAAAGGAAGCAAATGCGGAGTTATGATTTTCAACATTGTAGCCTCTTCTCCATTTTCAACACTGTAGCCTCTTCTCGCCTCACCTTGTTTATTCCTTAATGTCAGTGGGGAGGTATTCTTGTGCTACTGCAGCACCATTTATTTTGTAAAATATCCATCAAGAAAAAACTTACCTGGTATTGCAGGGATTCGTTTAATAATAAATAAAAGCAGAAATAGCTAGTTGAGGCTTTTGAGATTGAGCTGATTAAGGCTTTATACTCTCCAGTATAAATTTTGAACATAAAGAGAATCTGAATCTCTCGGTGGTTAGTATACTAGCTATAATAAAAGGAAGTGGCCAATCCAGGGTGCATTCATGTGGATCAACAGAAGACATAGAAAAAGAGGATTGCCCAGGATGAAGCTAAAGAAAAGATAATCTAGACACGACCAAGACAAAGCCATTTGTCACAGCTACTTCTGAGTATGATCTCCATCAACTCTCTAGTGAAAAGGTTAAGAAGCAAACTGTGGTTATAGCATTTCCTAATTGTAGACTGGTGTCTCTATTGATATATACATCCATATATATTAACATAACCACATATTAAATTGTCTATAATTTTTTCCATAGTGTGGGTTGTGGTATCTTTAACGTATACTTTTGTTTAAAGTCTCAAGTTAAAAGAATCTTCTCAAGTATGTTCAAATGAAACACTTAAATCAAATGGTTTCAATTATTAATGCATGAAAGATTATATTACTCAGTCTGGATAGATCAGTTTACTACATCCATTACAGAATAATACATAAATAAGACTTACTCCTACTTGTGTATGTCACACTTTATATTTTCTTATGGTGTTTTCCCCACCTAGCCAGCCTTTTTTTCCTTTTCTATAATTGGATAGCCTCTAAGCATTTTTAAGACCCACCCTTATATTATTGTCCATGTTAGGCCATTCATGGAGAGTGTTAAGTAATTTGTTATTCCTTCTTCCATGCTCCCATAGCTCCCATAGCACTGTGTTCTTACTTCTATCGAAACTCTTATCATTAATATTAGATTCATCCCTTTGTGTCCTATTTCCCCCCAATCTATGAACACACTTCTAGCATTTACTGCAGAGTGGGAAAAGAACAGACAACGAAAAGAGCAGAGAATGAAAAGGGCAGAAAACATGAAGAAAGGAAGAATACCATATTTTGTTCAATGACAAATAAACCCTTTCTTCACATTTTAATGTCTCTGAAATAGGGCTATTCTTACAGTCCTTTGTCTCTTACAGTCAAAATCTAAGTGACAATCATGATGTAGCTGTTACTGCCTCCATGTGCACGAACTTGGTCATTTGGATTAGCATGTCTAAATAATTGCAAACCCACTTGGAGCCCACTTTATGAAGGAATACAAGTCATAGTTGTCTTAAAACTTTGCTGTCATATTCTGGTACATTTTTTAAAGGTTCACCATCAAAATGTGCAGAACCTGTATCAGTAGCTTGGAAGAAATTCCCAGAAACTACATGGAAAATTATTTTAAGAAATGCTGTATTGCCAATAATCTTGGTAAAATATTATGTGGATAAACACTAACACTGATTTGTTTTAAAGTTAAGGGACTTAGATGAATCTAATGCACATATAGAGATACATGGAGAACTTTAAGAATACCTTAGCCACCTTATTTTACCTAGGTTTTCTGCTTTGGGTATTCATAAATGTAATATGTGATTAAACACACACACACACACACACACACACACACACACACACACACACACACTGTATGTCCAAGTAAGGTTTTAAAAGCTCTTTAAGGAAGCAAAGATAAAGATTCTATACATCAAAAAGACATTTGTTTAGTTGACAATATTTTTGTTTACATCTTACAATCAACTGCAAGATAGATTAAGTGGAATGTGTAAATAATCATCAGCTTATGAGTACTGATTTAACAGAATTCATATTAAGAAAAATTTTGCAAAATTATCCATAATGTTTGAAACCTCTACATGCTTTAGATAAGTTTTCTTATCTAGAGAACAGTCTCCTGAATAACATGGTTTCTTTTTTTTTTTAATTTTTTAATGTGTATTTATTTTTGAGAGAGAGACAAAGCATGAGCAGGAAGGGGCAGAGAGAGAAGGAGACACAGAATCTGAAGCAGGCTCCAGGCTCTGAGCTATCGGCAAAGAGCCTGATGTGGGGCTTGAACTCACGGACCATGAAATCATGACCTGAGCTGAAGTCATACACAACCAACTGAGCCACCCAGGAACCCCTCTATTACTATTTTCAATACCAAATTTTTTTGAAGTGGAGAGTCAGAAAATAACTTAATTTCCAGAGAAAGGATAAATGCTCTGAACAGTTCCCATAAATAGAGAACATCTCAGCATCAGCTAGGATTGTTGAATTCTCAAGAGGACAGCATGACAGCTAAGAAAATAATACTTTTATTTCAACTATTAGATACTCTGAGCTGTTCTTATTTAATGTTAAAAGTCATATCATCATCATAGCACCTATTTTGCTGAATGCCTCCCATCTTAATTTAGTGAGAAAAACACATGACAAACACCTTTCCACAGTAAACACTCAAATTAGTAGAATGGACAAATGCTCTGGTTGAATCAGTTACATTCATAAATGTAACAGCTCTGAGTGATAATAGAATGAAATGTATCAAGACGGGAAAGAGCCTTTCAAATAAGAACAAAAATCCAGACACCACTTATATTCAACATGAGTACTTTGGCACTATTTTAAGGAAAAGCATATGGGCCCAGGTGTTCAGACAAGATCTTTCTTAGAGTAATTAATTATATTTTCGGAAGCTGCTTTCCTCTGCAACATTAACCAGTCATGAGCCTCTTTTCCTCTTCTTTCCAAAACATACCTAACTGGGAGTGTTAAAAGCTCAAATGTAGGCTTCTACTTCTTTCTATGGTAGAGTAAGAAAAGCCCTGACTTAACCCCATACTATTAACAATTAGATAGCTGTACAGAACTGTTGTCAGACACTGGGTAGCAGATAGTTCAAGACAGTAATCCCCAAAAGAGAAGCGAACAAGGCAAGCTGCATAATCACTCTGGTAGGCTGCTTGGAGCCAATTTTCAACTTATGTGGGTAAATTGGTTGTGGTGCCAACTCCAACATGAGAAGAGTGGGTGGCCTTCCCACACAACACCAAGCGATTGTCACACATCAGCAGGATGCCCAAGAATTCAACTCAATTCAGGCACTATCTACCCAGAGATAGCATCATATGCCACAGGTTAAAGATTCAGTTCTGTAAAACTGCTCCAATCCCCCTGATTTAGATGCTAGTTGGAAACCCAGGTTAATACCTGTGCTTCTGCCCAACTAGCTATAAATCAGAGGTTCCCATGACCTTCCCCTTGGGCTCGATTAATTTGCTACAGTAGCTCACAGAACTCAGAGAAACATTTTACTTACTAGATCACCAGTTTATTATAAAAGAAGATAACCCAGGAACAGTCAGACAGAGGAGCTACATAGGGCAAGGTATAGGGAAACAGCACAGAACTTCCATGTCCTCTTCTGGTGCACCATTCTCCCCAAATCTCCATGTGTCCACCAACCCAGAAGCTCTCCAATCCCTGTCCTCTTGGGTTTTCATGGAGGCTTTATTATCTTGTCATAATTCATTAAATTAGTGGCTGCTGATTCAACCCCCAGGCCCTCACCTCCTTCCAGAGGTCAAGGATGGGACACAAAGTTCCAACTCTCTAGTTACATGGTTGGTTCTCCTAGCAACCAGCCCCTACCTGCAGGTGAGGTCTAGAAGTCACCTCATTAGCACAACAAGAGACAACTTTGTCACTCTCAACACTTAGGAAATCCGAAGGCTTTGGAGAACTGTGAGTCAAGAACCCTGGATGAAGACCGATTATATATGAGATATCTATTCTGGTCCTATCACAATATCACAATGCAATGAGGGAAGTGAGAGCCCACTTCCCTCAACTAGAGCCCAATGGCTCCACAAAATTGAGGGTACTGAAATTCTGTTGTTCTTGTGGTCATAAAACATATTCTGTATTATTTAAAAGTATTGGTATTTGTTTTATGGACCAGCACACAGTCTACCCTAAGAAGCTAGGAAAAGAAGCATAAGTTGAACTCAAAGTAAGAAAAAAGAAATAATAACTGCAGAAATTAATGAAATAAAAATATAGACCTACTATAGAAAACCAGTAAAACAAACAATAGTTTCGTTGAAAACAAAATCAAGAAAACTGACGAACTTCTGGCAAGCATCTAAGAAAAACTAACAATCAACATTTTTTAAATCCTATTTATCCTGGTCTTACTAGGATTAGGAGTAAGAATGCCCACTCTTACCACTTATATTCAACATCAAACAGGAGGTACTAGTCAAGTTCAATAAGTCAAGAAAATGAAATACAAGGCACTCATACTGGAAAAAAGGTAAAACTTTTTATTCATAAATGACATGGTCAGGTGTAAAGAAAATTCTAAAGAATCATAAATAAATAAGTAAATAAATAAGCAAGCAAGCTACTTCAACTAAGGAGTGAGTTTAACAAGGTCACAGGTAGGAACTCAATTGCTTTTTGTAAAAAGCAAATTTTGTTTAACCGAAGAATTATTTGTATATATGAGAGATTAGACCATAAATTTTTAAAATACCTTTCATAATAGTGTCAGAGCTATGAAATATATAGGGATACATTTAAATATATACCTCCTATATACTGAAAACTACAATACATTATTGAAAGCTACTAAAGTATAGATAAGTAAATGGAGAGATATACTGTATTCATGGATTGGAAGAGTCCAATATTCTTAAGATATAAATTCTCCCTAAATTTATCTATATATTTAATACAATCCCAGTCATAATGGCAGCAAGCTTTTATAGAAACTAATGAGCACATATTAAAAATTTATACAGAAATGCAAAGTGAACTACAATAACCAAAATTTTTTGAAAATGAGAACAAAAGTAAATAACATAAATTACCTGAGTTCAACACTTGTTATAAAGTTATAACAGTTATGACACTCTACTATTGGCAAAAGGATAGACAAAAAAAAAATAAAGGAAGCAGAAAAGGATGTCCAGAATTAAACCTAACATTTACAGTCAACTGATTTTTCCAACAAAGGCAGCAAGATAATTAAATGGAGAAAGGGTGGTTTTTTCAACAAATTGTGATAAAAACTAGCACTTTTTTTTTCTATTTTTTCACCAAAACCACAGTGTCTTGATTACTGATTACTATAGCTTTATAGTAAGTCTTCATTTACCTGTCTATTCTCCATTTTTAGTCAACATTTTTTGGGTTTTCTCCATATAAATTTAGAATCAGTTTGTCAATATCCATAAAACAACTTGCTGGAATTTTGATTGGGATTGCATCAAATCTATAGACCAATGTGAGATGAACTGACATCTTCCCATCTATTCATGAATGTGGAGTATCTCTCCATTTGTTTAGGTCTCCTTTGAGGTATTTCATAAGAGTGTTATAGTTTTCCTCTTGTAGAATTTGTACACACTTTCTTAGATTTATACCTAAGTATTACATTTTGTGGGCTGCTAATATAAATGATACTGTGTTTTAATTTCAAATTCCACTTGTTCATTCTTGGTATATAGGAAAGCAATTGACTTTTGTATATTAGCCTTGTGCACCTTTATTTTTAATAGTTCCAACAGGAAACATCCTAAATGGATGCTTGGGATGGATAAACACATAGTATCTGCCTATGACGGATGCTACTCCACCACCATATATAAAAATTAACTGTGGATACACTGCACAACATGGACACATCTCAAAAACATTAGTCTGAGCAAAAGGAGATTCGAATGAGTTTATGCTGTATAATTTCACATGTGAAACTTCAGAGAAGACAAACCTAATTACAGTGACAGAAAGTAGATCAGTTGTCTTGGGCGGGTGGTGTTGGAGTGAGTGGGAGTGAGTGGGAAAGGACACAAGCGAAGTTCATGAAGTGATGGAAATATACATCTTGCTTGTGTGGTGATTATACAGGTGTGTAAATTTGCTAACTTCCTTTCTACTTACACTAGCTTGCATGGTTTCTATTATTACAGTAGGACGCTAACTGAGAAAGAACAGGAGGCTGCCTGGCAAACCAGTAGGGAAGTGCTTTCCAGGAGAAAGGACAGTGCGCACAAAGTTACTGTAGGAGGAGAAAGTGCGACACACGTGACAGGCCTTGTTAGTCAGTGTTACAGATTCTATCAATCACAGAAAACGGACATTTCTACATAAAAATGTTCTTAAAGTGTGTCTCCATTTTCTAGTACCATAGAGAAAAGGCAACATCTTCCAAAAGTTCTCTCCATTTGAACACGAAGAAAACTATGCTGAGCCAAAATCAAGTGGAAAAAATAAAAGTTACTTTGTAGAATGTGATTTCATTTTAATTTTTAAGTACGCAGAAGGAAAAAAAGACATTTAATTATTAACATCAAATGAAGGGAAAATAAAACGACCAAACAAAAACAGCAATACTTTAAGTCAATGCCCAGTAGGCCTTCCTCTTTTAGGAAGGTTTCAACAGACTCGTAAGCCTTGATAGCAGCAAAAGGAAGCTGTGCCATTATTTTTGCTTTGTCCTAATGCTGAGTTAGAATTCTAGAGGGGTTAGTGTTTGCTTCTTCAAGGTGTGGGGGTGTGTTCCAAGTCCTAACTTGTTAGATGGATAAATGCCAAAGTCGTGGAAGCAGAGTAAATCGTTCATGGCAGGCTCAGTGTGTAGATTCATTCAACGTTAGACATGATGCCACTGCTCCCCAAAATGAGAAGTTCAATTATAACAGAATTAAAAATGGAATCTTCTGAGGGCCATAAAGTATTTATAATGTCATATGGTTTCTCTGGCTGCAGCACAGGCATTCTAGAATGTGAATTTTATTTTATTTATTATTTTTTTTAACCAAATTTAGGTTGAAAAACAAACTGTTATCAATCCCTCCTCTCCCCCCCCCCCCCACTCTACCCACCCCACCTGACCACTACCAATGCCACATCAGTATTTGGATACAGAGGATAGGTCAACAGGTCATTCCATAGCAGCAAAGGTTCACATTAAGCTTAGAAAAACATGCATTAGACACCCCTAGTGCATGCAGGTATCCCCATAGGAATTTCTGTAACCTTAGAGAAGATTTGGAGATACTTCTAATGGGAAGAAGAGAATTCATTTAAAAAAATAAAAATAACCCATACCCTAGAAGTCCCGATTCTTCCAGGGAGTCTGGCTATACAAAATTAAGGATTAAACATATCTCTTGAATCAGAAACAACAAGATGCAAAATTTATACAGGTGAAAATACAACTAGTAAACAGCTAAGAGAAAATGTTCACCATTAATGGTAATCAGAAAAGCATTAATGAAAACCATTGAGGAGGCTTTTTCCCCCTTAAACCATTAACAAAAAATAAGAGATAATTCCAAATACAATCAAGGACACAGTGAATGATATGGCCTAAACTTGCTAGTTGCAGTGAAAATTTACATAACATTTTTAGAAAGAAATTTGGCAATGTGAAATAAGACCCCTACCTTTTTTTTTATCAAGCAGCTTATTTCTAGATGCTTATCCCAAGGATATGTTTAGATGACAGAACTTAATGATGAAAGATTTTCACTATAACATTTTTTATAATATCGAAAAATTAGAAACTACTTGAAGTTCAACAATGTGGAAATGATTAAATCGTGGTATGAAATGGGCTAGAATGTACAGTAGTATAAAAATACTGTTATGCTATCGTGAAATGTGATACGTAGAATAAATTAAATCACATTGTAATTGCAGTAGTGGTTAAAAACTTGCACTTTTGAACAAAGACTGGAAGGAGATAAAGAAAATGCTAAATTAAGTTAGGTAAAAGCCTTACGAATATCTTTTTCTTTTTCCTAAGACTTTTGTAATATTTTATTTTTTATAATAAATTAAATAGGAGTATGTAATCTTCTGGGTTATCAAAGGTTACAATAAAGGAGTAAACAAATCACTAACAGTTAAAAACTACAGAAGAAACCATCCATCTCGTTATGAGGAAAGTGGTTGTAACGTGACCAAGAGAGCATCAAAACTGATTAATTTGGTGGAAATTTTAAAAAACATGATAGATTTCTGGACATCAGATTTAAGCTTAAGGAGGAGAAAGAGCTCCTAAGTTTCACTTAAAAGTCCTAGAATGGAGTTCTGGCTTTACCATTTAATATACGTATAGCATCAAGCAAATCACGTAAAGATATGTTTACCTGTGTGCACAAGGAGGATGATGGTAATGCTCCCCTGACTCATCACTTGGTATAGTTTTAAGAATTATAGGAGATAACGCAAAAGGAAGTCTTTTGTAAACCAAATATTGGCTATGGGCATTTGTCACCATTCATAGCTTGGACTAAGTTTCTACCACACTAACCTCCTCAGGAGGTCGACATTGTGAGGAAGTATCACGTTAGATATTCTGTGGCCTTAGAAGAATGTCTAGAGAGACTGATCCACGTCAGCATAACTTCAAATTGGTCCAATCACCTATAACAATTACGATTTCCATAAATGATCATCTAGGATAAGAAAAAAGAAGGCCTGAAAAGAACTTTCTCAATTTTCTTTGAGGAAAAAGATGAAGAAAGAAGGCAACAGAGAGATCTTCTTCAGAACACACAGAACCAGGGGCACCTGGCTGGCTCAGTTGGTACGGCATGCGACTCTTGATCTCCTGGTCATGAGTTCGAGCACCATGCTGGGCCTAAAACTCAGGAAGGGAGAGACGGAGGAAAGGAGGGAGGAAGAAAAAAGAACAATTCGTAATACTGGTAACCAAATTTCCCTTCAAGGTGGATACCTATCTGGCAGCGATCAAGAGGTAGAGACCAACAAAGCTTCCTATGGAAAAGAGTGTTCCTTCTTGGTGATGCAATGGAGACCAGTCTCCTTGAATTGCCAGATCAATGGTGCAGACAGCATGTGTTAGCAGCTAAGCAGAGGCAAAGCAACCAAAGGTTTGTGGTCACTGGTAAACTCTTTTTTTTTTTTTTTAATTTTTAAAGTTTATTTATTTTGAGAGATAAAGAGAGAGCAAGCAAGCAGGGGAGGGGCAGAGAGAGAGGGGGAGAGAATCCCAAGCAGGCTTCGCACCATTAGCACAGTGCCGAATGTTGGGCTTGAGCCCGCAAATCATGAAATCAGGAGTTGAGTCGAAACTGAGAGTCAGGCATTTAACCCACTGAGCCACCCAGGTGCCCCAATGGTAAACTTTTAACAAATGTTGAGAGAAAGTTTAACAGTGGTGAGAGGAGCTAAGCAACCTAGAAGCTTCTACCAATAATAATGTTTCAGAACCTAAATTTTGTGCAATTGTTAAAAAGCTTTCTTTCTCAAACTTTTTGCTCTGCCTGCTAGCTGAAGGGAAGGGGTTCTTGTGCAAACTGACTGCCAGTTTCAGTAATATTAGTAAGTCACGGCACGGCAACCATACTGCTTCCAAAAGAATTTTCTTGGCTTGATTTTAAAACTGATTGCATCCTCTGTTGGCAAGTGGATCTGCTCATCCCTGAAGGAAGACTAATAATTTCTGATTTGGTTGCCAAATATTCTCAGAAATTCTAAATATATTTACTTAACAAACATATCTCAATCAGTGCCAAGCACTACTCTAAACACAATGTAAATGTTAACTCTTAATCTGAGAGGCCCTCTTTCTGTGGAGTCATGGGGGCATCCCCGCACAGAGTAATTTTCAATGGCTCTGCACTAGCTGTAAACATCGCCTTGTCTAGTCTGTCCCCCCACCCCCAACCACCCTCCAGCTGCTGACGATTCCCCACAGTGTGTTCTCAGGGGCTTTGTCCTGACGAGATGTAAATGGCTTCTCTCTCCTCCCCAGGGAGTCTGGCCATTAGAAATGTTTTCCTTTATTTGAATTGATCCCACTACAGGCAGAGAGAACATTTGCTCACCACTCTTTCATCTCTTCTACCTTCCTGATGTTTCTACCTTTCCCATCTGCAAGCCTGATGAGCATATTGTAAGACAGATCTGTTACTCCGTGATCGAGATGGCTACTTTTCAAAAATCTTCAATCAAATTTTACTCCCTCAAGCCTTTTTTTTTTTTTTTTTTTGGCTTTCCATTCTTTCTTATTGGTTAACACCTTTCTAATAATCGGGTGTCCAAAGTCTTATCACTTTGCAGGTTCAGTTTCCAGGTGCTGTTTACTGTGACTCTAGGGCTTTTGAGGCATTTCTGCCTTTCACTAGATATGTCTGTTTCCCATCATTTATCTCCAGGCACTTAGCTCCTTCCTATTTTCAACTTTAGTTATTTTCTGTGCCCCATTTTTAGTCTTACTGGGTTACATCTCTCATTGCTTGTCAATCTATAATGCAGGTAACACTTCAAGGCTTATAATTACTTGGTAATACAACTCCTATGTTGCTTAATTCTTCAAAATCACTTTTGGAACTTAATAAATGCCAATAACAGCTAACGGTTTTATATTAGTAATGATAAAAGAGCTAGCATTTACTGAACACTTTTCACATGCCAGGCACCATGCTAAGTGCTTTCATGAATACTCTTACAGTAAATCATAATCTGTAGATGCTATTGTCATCTTCTTTCTGTAGACAAAGAGATCTGAGATTTAGAAAAATCAAGTAGCTTGCTCAAAATCAGAGCTAGTAATTTGAACCCAAGTTGTGAACTTAATCATTAACCTACATGGTTTTTGCCTATATTTAATAAGGACCACATAAAGAGGCTTTAGTTTTGTTTACGATTTTGAGTAGTAAAAAATAGCTCATCTCGTTGTTTTCAACAATGAAAATGCCTTGATAATTAGCTTACTCTTTACAAAGAGTACTTCAGGCTCATGATAGAGAATTTTAACATGGTTACTTTACAGAGACGTGAAGCATAAACCCTCGAGGAGACTTTTCAGAGATTATGTAGCCTGGATGTCTTATTTGAAAAGGGAGGACCCTGAGGCACAGTTCTGTAAGTGACTTGATGAAGTTTACAGAATTAGTTCACAGCAGAGCATGGATTCCAGCCCTCCTTCCACTCCAAGATCTTGCCTCCGTGTTGAGGGGAAGCGGCAACCCAGGAACCACCCAAGCAGTGAGGCATCTCTGGGCCCCTGTGGCTCTCTCTGGGCCAGAGCACCAGAGCCTGCTACTCTGTATCTCACTTGCAGATGAAACCTTGCATTTCTGCCCTGGCAGTGTTGCTTCTGCTATCACCCACATGCCTGTCTTCCATCAGGGCCTTGGCCAGTTCTGGGCCCTGTGCCTGGCCTGATATGGACGACAGCTTAGGGAGGCTGCTTACTAGTGTCCCTGCTCTGACTACCAACATGCTGCTAGAGTCCTGCTCCATCTCCTCTGCTGGCGGTCCCCTCCCCTTCTCCACCTGCTGTCTTAAGCCATCAGTCCTCTGAGACCCAGGCCATCTCCCACACACCCCCTAAAGCCTCCTGAACCACCTCAGGCCAAAAGTGATCTCTCCCACCTCTTAAACACTGGAGCTCCTATTTCCCAAGCCACTCATTTACCACTTATCATATGTTGCTGTGTATTGTCTGTTTGGTATCTTTTATCTAAGAGCCTGGCTTGCCTCGAGGGCAGAGATCATCTCTTATTCATCATTGTATCCACCACATTGCTTAGCCTAGGGCCCAGAACAAAATAGGTGTTCTATAAATGTTGATTGATTTATTGTACGTGGAAATGAAAATGACTTCCTTGCTTCTATGGTGACCCAAGAAAAGAAAGTAAGTTTTCTGAGACCCATGAGATCAACTGAGAAAATACTTTTAGAACCCTCAAAAGAAAAATAATTTGAAGTACTTATGATTGTATGAACAAGTCTGTGTCTAACATCTGTTAAAATAGTTAAAAAGGTTTGCCTTGTTAATGGCTATTAGGCCAAGAAAAGTAAAACCAATGTTCACTGTACAGATTTGGATGTTTATTTTTCATTGAGTTTTTCAAACCAATTATACATACAGATATGGCTTGAATATTAGACTGGTTACTTGCTATCAGGTTACCAAAACTAGGGAAAACCCAAAGTCACAATCCTGAAATTCTCAATATGTAGTGCATTTATTTTACTGGGTTTGAACATTCTGTTGAGACGAGGCAACATATTTTCATGGCCTTCCTCATTATAGTAACATCTTGCACCTCAACAACTAATCAAACCTTTATAGGTAAGACTTTAATTCAGAAATACCATCTTTCAGTTGTTTTCTTCCATTGGCAATATCTGGCTTTTTTTATCCTGAGAATGAGGGAAAGCTTTTGAGTATATTTTTCTGGTATCTCCATATCTTTTATCAACAGACTGATCATTTGGACTGAGGCTGATTTGGTTGATATGCTGCACCATGTTTTGGTTGGCAACTATTGAATAAATTGGGTCTTATCATTGTCTAACACATCTTTCACTCTGTATCATAGAAGAATAGATTTTAGAAATCAACTCATCCAGTTCTTTTACAAGAGATATGGAAACCAAGAAAGAAAACTTACCCAGAGCCATACATTTTTACTGACAACAATCCATAAAGTAATTATTTTTATTATAGCGTAAGTTCTTTTAACAATTAGCCTGATAGGCAATAAACTTTAAATATGTTTTTAGGATTATTCTCTGGTGGAATTGCACTCTGGGTAAAATACAGAAATAATAAGATAGAAATAATAATAGAAATAATTTAAACCCACAGAGAAGGAAACTCCTTAATAACAAAGACAAGCTTTCAAAAGTGTGATTGGTGGGGGTAGCAGAGCCCTGTGATGGCTGCAGGGTTCCCATCCTGCTAAGAAAGGACCAACCTTGAAATCACGTTAGTTTGTCTTCAGCATCCCCAACGGCCCTTTCTGTGGTCCTTCCCCTCTCCCTGGTGGCTTCTCCTCTCCTTACCCACCTTTTCAGATGTTCTATGCCCTCTATCAAACAAGGAATTAAGCATTCAGTTATTTAGCGTAAATTTCAACCTGTTATTTTAATCAGGCTTTTCCATCTTATTTTAAAAGTTATTTATTTATTTTGAGAGAGTGTGAGCATGCACATGTGAGCAGGGGAACGGCAGAGAGAGGGAGACAGAACCCCAAGCAGGCTTCGTGCTGCCGGTGAAGAGCCCAACGTGGGGCTGAATCTCACTAACTGTGAGATCATGACCTGAGTCATAATCAAAAGTCAGACACCTAATCTACTGAACCACCCAGGCACCCCCAGACTTTTCCATCTTAAGTGAGTCCTTGATGATTCTTATACCATCAAGCAAGTGGAAAAATGTTTTTGGACTTCCTAAAATCATACATATGGCCAGTGAGGAATCTAAAGTTGATTTAGTAATATGTAGCCAGTAAGTAAGGACCTGTCAGAACAATCATCTATCCTTTCCCTACTCCTGGCCCTTTACATGCCAACTTCCTCCCTTGGAAGGATAAAACAGGGTCTGGTGACCATTCCCAAGAGTGGACTGAGACAGAAGAAATTATGGCCTATTGTTACAAGCACCTCCTAGATATGAATTCAGTCTTCCCTTGACTTGGGTCTTTTTGGCAGGTTTTCTCTTACTGCCTCCACACCAACTAAGCTAAGTGATCATAAGTCAGTCATCCACCAATATTCATTAACTTCTCATCTGTTTCCCAAATCACATCTTGTACTTTCTAGCATATATTATAATGATTATATTAACAGTTTTATGACATGATCATCACACCTTTTCCATCATTCTGGAATAAATACATGTTACATCTATTCTTTCCACCATGATGATAATTTCTGACAACATGACATTGGAGAATATGTCTTCACTCATAGGTATTATTTAACTGTATCTTATAATTAAGAGCATGAAATTTATAAGACTACTATATGATGTACATTTGTAATCATAATAACTCAATATTTTAGGGCTTTACAATTCACACTGATTACAATTTCACCTTATTTTACAAGTTACAATGATCCCTTGAGATAGAGGAGGGAAAGCAATTACTATCATCATGCCTATTTAACAGTTAAAAAGACTGAGACTCTGTCACTTGCTTGGTGGTATTGGCCTCTCTACTTTTTCTACTTCTCCTAGAGGGGAAAAAAGAGACTGGCATTTGGTGACCATCCATCACATGTTAGGCACCATGTTACAAGTGTTTTATAAATAAGATCTTTGGCAACTTGCCCAGTTTCCAATGGCCAGTCGATATAGAACTGACCTCTCTTCCTTCTTCCCCCATCCTGAACCTCATGGCTGATCATCGGAACAACTATCTCATCAACACCTTGGGTTCTCCTTACACTTCAGTATTTCCACCTTACCTCCTTAGCAAAGCCCAATTCGTTTCACTGTTGTAATTTACTTCCATATCCAGGCATCGGTTTGTTGCTTGAGAGGAACCATACAACCCAAATTCATGTTCTCTAAACACACATCTCCCCTGCCTCTTTTTATTTATTCTTGGTCAGCTCCTCCTTTGTTCTTCCCACAGCTATTTCCTCTTCGTGCCTCACTTTGCTTTCACTCAACACATGATCAGAGTCCCTCTGCCACCCAAAAATCTAGCCATTATTCATGGTCTTCCTCAGCTTCCAGAATGCCTAACTACAAATTTAAACAGAACCACAGATGCTTCTCCCCTTCTTTCTTCCTTCCAGTTTCAGAAGAGACAGCCCTCTTCTTACTCTACAATAAATTCATTTGTTCTTTTGACCCATTTGTTCATTTGTTCTTATTATCACAATTCTTGGGCTTCCTGATTTTATCCCACCATGCATCCTAACAAGGTCAAATCTCTCACATTTTCAGAAAAACATACTCCTCTTTAGCCTCAAGACTTCTCTTACCAGAACTCCCCCATCCCCTTTCCCTCTTGCCACCCAAACCCATAAAAGACAACAAAACAAAAATCTAGGTTACCGTTACCATATCTTGAATTTACACTCAGCTCACTGCAATTTCATTGTTTTTCCCCAACTTCATCACTGCAAACTCTTTCCCTAGAGCAACCAAATATATCAGCAGGGCTATTCTCAGCTTACTAATTTTCTGCCTCTATATAACTCTCTGTTCAAGGGAAGAGGTCCAGTTAGAACTACACTGAGTTCCCACATAAGTGGGAAGGCTTATGCAAATATCCTTCTTTTCTCCTCTAGGATCAGGCAACTTTACAGCCTTCTATAATCCCAAGATTAACCTATCTAGTAAACAGGGCTATCCATTCATTCTCTCCTTCTCCCCATATCCCTGTAATTTTCCCTCACTTGTACCATAGTTGATATATAAGATTTATACATTTTAGTATTTATCAAGTATATACTTATCAAATCTACTAATGCAGAATAGAAGGAAGGACGCCAGTGACATCCTTGCTGCCACCATATTCAAAGAGGTCATGTTCACTTGGATGCCCATCCTCTTTTATCATACATCATGACTGGAGACATAACCATCCACTCAGGCAATAAAACCAAAAATTCTGACTCAATCTGGAGTCATCTTCTCCTTTCTTTCCTCTCCAACAAATCAATCACTGAGAGCTGTCAGCATTACCTCCTAAATTCTTTTAGAGTCTGTCTTGTATTCTCTAGTCCTATTACCAATTACCAAAGGGCTAGAGCGACTCTTCACAACTTTTACCCAGAGCAGTGGTTCTCCAAGGCAACTGTGCCTCCCAGGGGACACTTGGAAAAGCTCTAAAGACATTTTTTTTTCTCTTTCAACTTTTTTTTTTTGGGGGGGGGGGGACAGAGAGAGAGACAGAGCATTAACGGGTGGAGGGGCAGAGAGAGAGGGAGACAGAATCGGAAACAGGCTCCAGGCTCCGAGCCATCAGCCCAGAGCCCGACGCGGGGCTCGAACTCACGGACCGCGAGATGGTGACCTGGCTGAAGTCGGACGCTTAACCGACTGCGCCACCCAGGCGCCCCAACTCTAAAGACATTTTTAGTTGTCACAGCGGGGAATGGGGTGAGGCTATTTCTAATAGCTAGTGAGTATTAGGTACTACAAACATCCCACAATGCAAGAGAACCCCTCACAAACACACACACAACACAGAATTTTGTGTCCCCAAACGTCAATGGTGCCAATGCCTAGAAACCTTTACACAGCCTATGGTAACAGCCTCTTAGTAGGTCTCTCTTCCTTCAGTTTTATCCCCCTTAAATCTATCACACAGAGCCCTAGAGTGATTTATCTAAAATGGAAATCTGTCCACTCCACTATCCTGCTTACAACTCTAATAGTTTACGTTGTCCTCTAGGATAAGGTCACCTTGTGCCACTCTTCACTTACATTCCCCCCCCCCCCATTCCTGACTCTCCACGCCTCTTTACTATCCAACAATAAAATACTTTTCATTTCCCACCTAGTTTGTGGCTTTCTTATCTGTATTCATGCAGTTTCTCTCTTTGAACTGCGGTGTTTTTTTTTCTTCTTATTCTCCCTTATCTTTCTAACTCCTTTCCCTCTTTAAGACTGAGCCCACACAGCATTTCCTTCAAGAAACCTTCTGCTGTGGGTCTTCCTTCCCCCCACATGCTGAGATGTATTTCCAAAACATCTTGAACCAATATGAGTTTAACATTAGCTCTGTTATACTACATTTAAGTTTCTGGGTTCTGATTCACTGCCACTTAGACTAAGTTGCCTGAAGGAGAGTCTGTGAGGGCTGTATCTTCTACATTTTTTTAATGTGGCACATAATAAATGCCTTAAAAAAAAACAATCAGTGAATGTTAACTTACGCTGACATAAGAGCTCTACACTTTACAGAATTCTTTCACATGTAAAATCCTATTTGATTATAATTCTGTCAAAGAATGTAGCTGGGACAGACCTAACAATACTACTTTTTTTATATCATTAAACGGGCTCAGAACTTGAAATCATTTACCCACAGTGACTTGGTTTATAAGTGGCAGAATTAACAACGGAATCCAGATCTTTTGCTGTCATGCCCTATGCCCTTTCCACAATTCCAGACTAGTTGGCCTCACCTACACACTCACTTCATCACTACCACCTCCACCACACAGGAGACACAGATATACTTATATATTTGTGTATACATATTTATACCTGTGAAGGCACATGTGTGTGTCTATTTATATATGTTTATATAAATAATGGCCTATATATATACCTTTTGCATCTTAACATATAATGCATAATACATACACATACACGAATAGAAAATCTATGAGATTACATATACCTTAGCTCTGTCTTTTAATTCTTACAATTATTTTTTTAATGTTATTTTTGAGAGAGAGATAGAGCGAGAGAGAAAGAGAGTGAGAGCATGTGAAGGAGGGGCAGAGAAAGACAGGGGGACAGAGAATCCCAAGCGGGCTCTGTGCTGACAGCAGACAGCCCAATGAGGGGCTCAAACTCACACATCGCGAGATCATGACCTGAGCCCATGTCTGATGCTTAACCAACTGAGCCACCCAGTCTTACAACTCTTGATCAGAGCATTCATTTCATTCATACTTCATCCTAAGTTAACTGTGGAAACTAGTTAACTAGTCACATCTTCAGGAAAGAAGAGGTGCAAAGAGTACCAGATGATGAAAACTGGCAAGTCGTCTGTATTTGGTTTGGCTTATTCAGAGACACATTCTCATATCCACTTACCCTTTTGCAAACAGTGTCACCACGTGACCTGAGATGCAAATAGACAAGTGGAGACCACAGACCTCACAACTGTCCAGGCCTCTCAGAGATAACTAAACACAGCTTCGATGAATGTCTTCTATCTTGAAGAAAGTGCAATTTTTGTGAACGTCTGGTAAAAAATTCAACTTCAAGTATCAAGCACAGAATATAGCATCTAGTCCCTAAACAAAACAGACCTATTCCTCTATGATGAGGTGTATTAAACAGATTTTCTCCCTTGTGTGAGCTCACCATTGGTATTCATTAGATTCAAAAGAGCAAGTGCACAAAGGGACGATGCTGGAGAGAAACTGTCAGATCTTTCTGCATGTGGAAACAGACCCGTGTATAATATTTGAAGAGGATAGTTTGATTTTTTCTAAAAGCCTGGTTAGGTAACCCACTTACCTTGTGGTAACCCACAAGGAAGCTTTACAAATTAACTTTAATGAATGTATTAAGCATGATCATCTGCTGAAAGCCTCAGCTATGAAACAATATAACCCAACAAAGATAGTTAACAAACTGGGGAGACATAGCTTCAACAGTACAGTACATATAATAACAAAAGAATCCATGTACTTGAAGCAACTGCTGGGCAACTGGTGGAAAATATTTTATTTTCAGATAACTTTATTTAATTATTTTATGTACCTGAGATGCGGAGAGCCATTTAATATCTTGCATGTTATGTTTTTATTTCTTCATGAAGATCAAGGAATGAAGCAGTCATTAATTTTAAAGAAAAAAATGGATTAATCAAGAACAAAATATTTTCCTATGGGTAAAGCATGTGGGTTCTGGATTTTAAGGATGAGTCTTAGATCCTAAATGGTCTCCAGTGAAACCATCTGAAATTTAAGTTTCCCAATTATCCCAATGTTTTACAAATTTCATTGACTATTGTCATGAGAATTCTTCTACGTTATCATTTTTGCTTCTAGAAATATATCAACATTTTCAACTCCGGCAAGCTTATTTTAAGAAAACCTGGAATATTAAGTCTCATCTATGAAACTCACATACATTAAAGGATATTTGAATTAGTAAAGAATTTTCAGTTGGCAAAATAACACCCCCTTAGAGTTGGTTCTGAAAGGATTTAAATCTGCAGTTACACAACTTCTGTTAGAACTGAAGTTACACTTATGGTAGACATTTTCAGGATACAAGTGTTTTACAAAATAAGGTGCCCTTACCTATTGACTTACTTCTTCCCATACTCTGAGGTTTTAGTATTGAGTACACCAGCAGATTTGATACAACCCAGAAAGGCTTGGGAGAGGAAGTAATGCATTTTTGACATTCTCCATATGCTGAGAGCCTGTGTGCTATGCCAGTTCTTGTAAGTGAGCAGTGGCGGCTAACTGGATATTCAATTCAGCCATTTCCAGAACTAACATTCATAAGCAGGGATAAACCTGAACAATATGACAAGATGGCCTAAGACAAAGGCCCAAGACACCTCACACCAATAAGGTAATGGATGATATTGGCAATTCATGGAAGTATGCTGAAATATGGTCTTAGAAACTTAGTAGGTCTGTAAAATGTTTTGTTATTCAAATGTGCATTAATTCCTTCATTTAACAGGCGTTTACCAAGCACCAATCCAGACACTGTTGCAGCTGGATGTTGAGGCATAAGACTGCAGAAGACAGAGCCACTACCCCAGTCAGGCCTCAGTGCACTGGAGAAGACAGACTGGCAGAGACAAGTAAATTGCAACTGCATCATAAGGTCTGAAACAGGGACATGAGTGAAGAACCATGGGAGCACTGGGACAGGAAACAAGTGCGCATCAAGGAGTTGACAACTCTTTCTGACAGGTGGTGATTTTTGAGATGGATTTTAAAGGATGAGAATACATTTTCCAAGGACTTAGTGAAAGGCATTCCAGACTATAAGAACAGCATGTACACAGGAACGAAAATTTATTAAGCCTGAAAAATTAAGTTCCATGTGCCTAGAACAAGAAGAGGTTGTCGACTTTAAGGAAGAAAAAAAAAATGGGCCAAAAGGTAGCTCAAGTATGATTATGAGATTTTATACATCAAGTTAATTTACATGCACAAGTAAATGTTCAACATTCACTTATGAGGAAAATGGTGAGAAAGGAGCAGGTATAGGGAGGTGTGTGTTTGTGTGTGTATTCATATGCATATAAACACATATACACACACATATACATATATTTTTCCAGAAAATATGGTATTTGCCTTACAATTTCTTCCGAGTCAGAGAAGCATGAAACAGGCCCATGCAGAAAAGGCCCTTTATGGTGAGCTTTAACATTTACTACCTTATTTGGTAATCAAACACTCTGTTTCTTGCTGTCTTCTATTGTTTTCTTGAGCCATTAAATAAAATGTAACATCACTGAATCTTTTGGAGTGTCTTTCTGTCTCCCCAGTTATTATGCTAACTCTTTGAGGGCCTAGACTGCCTTGTATAATTTTAATTTTTTTAAACAGCTAATACACTTACTTTAGAACATACCAGCCTCATCATTTCCAGTCTATGTCTGACATTAATTGGTTCAGGAAGAGTGACTTCATTGACTTATAAAATGAGTATATTTAAAACCATCTGATACTTTTCAAATGGGCTCTTGCAACAAAATAAATGACAGTGCTGAATTACAACAAAGAGAACAAAGGAAATATCCATGAATCTATATTTATATCCATGACTGGAAGGGAGGGAGGGAAGAAGAAAGGAAGGGGAGAGAAATAAAGAAGGGTCAGCTCATTCGTACTAGTGAATTCCAATTCATAAATTAAAAGGAATGAGAAAAGCAAGAGTTACCATTAGGCCAACATCACAGACATACTTGTTGCAGGCAAGATGCACCGAGACTGTCATGTTACCTGTGGTATTCTAGCCCAAAACGTGTAACCACCATCAAATCATGACAAAACCTCAAGCAGAAATTGAGGAATATTCTAAAATGACAAATTCTTTCAAAAGCATCAAGATAATGAAAGACAGACCAAACCACCATTATGAATGGGGGAAATTAAGAACAGCTAAGTGCAATGTGGCAATTGTCCAGAAGGACACTAGTGGGAAATTGGCAAAATTGCAACACAGTCTGTAGATCCATTAACCAGATTGTATCAAATGTTAACTTTATTTCTATAATTGAACTATGGCTATATATGCTAACATTAGAGGAATCTGGGTGAAGGCAATGTGGCAATCATCTGTACTATTTTTGTAACTTTTTATCTAAAAATGTTACAAGCTAAAAAGTTATTTAAAACCATAAATGGGCTCTTGTTATAGATTGAACATCTCCAACAACTATATTTTTGTAACAACTGCAGTGAGATTAACTTTTGCTTTGCAACTCTTTAGCTGAAACTTTTATATACATCAAAGCAATAGAAATACACATGTAAGTAACATCCTCACAAAGCAGCAGACCTTTCTAGCTGGAGATTTAGCTCTCTTGTACTGCTAAGAAAGCTGGTCACAGTTAATACAATACGTAGGATTTAGAGCGAAGGAGAAAATAACAAATCTTAAAAGGCAAAAGAAGCCTATGAATGCAAAAGCATTATTAATTTACAAGGATTTATTGAGTGTCTATGTGCTAATTACTTTACCAAGACAAAGAAGTAGAATACACAGTCTTTGAACCAGAGACCTTTATAATCTGGTTCAGGAAACAGGATGAATATGTGAAGTGAAGTAACAGCTCATGTTAGAATGATTCTTATTTCCTACTCCTGGCATTTCACACGAAGGCATTTTCACTAGAGTAACACTCTTGACCACTGTATTAGTCATCCTGGGCTGTCATAAAAGCAAACAAACAAAAACAACAACAACAAAAAAAAACAAGAGGTGGAGTGGCTTGGACAACAGAAATGCATTTCCTCACAGTTCTGGAAGCTGGAAGTCCAAGATCAAGATGTCAAGAGGGCTGGTTTCTCCTAAGGCCTCTTTTCTTGGCTTTCAGAAAGCTGACTTTTCACTGTGATCTTACATGACCTTTTTTCACATGATCTGCATCCCTGGTGTCTCTCTTCTTATAAGGAAACCAGTCCTATTGGATTGACCTCATTTAACCTTAATTATCTCCTGAAAGGTCCTATCTCCAAATACAGTCACAATGGGGGTTAGTTAGGGCTCAACATGTGAATTAGAGCAAAGAGGAGACACAATTCAGTCCATAAAAGCCACCCTGAAAGAAGACTGACTTGTATAGACTACCAAGAAGTACTGAGCAAGTGCAGCCTTTTAAAAAAGTTTTTAAATTTTTAATTAATTTATTTTTTAATGTTTATTTATTTTTGAGAGAGAGAGAGAGAGAGCGCGCGCGAGCGAGCAGGGGAGGGGCAGAAAGAGAGGGAGACATGAATCCAAAGCAGGCTCCAGGCTCTGAGCTGTCAGCACAGAGCCCGATGCGGGGCTCAAACCCACGAACCGCAAGATCATGACCTGAACCCAAGTCAACACTTAACCTATTGAGCCACCCAGGCACCCCTCTGCCCTTCTGTTCTTCAATTCTGCCTGACTGTGAGAAATGTGTGTTCCCAACTGCTCTGTTGCCCAGGAGGTAAACTTAGCAAGACAGTCTCTGCTCCTCTAGATACAGGTGCATGTATGGGGAGGTAGAATCTCTGTGACCAGGTTAAGCAAGCTTGATTAAGTCAGGGTAAAATATTACCAAACCCGCTGTGTCAAAACTTCTCCTAAATAAAGCTTTATCAGTTAATCTTAGGAAAAGGTAGGATTTTTATCTCAATTTGCCTGATCCCTGTGCCTCTTAGCTGGTTCTGAATTGAGTCAAAAAGTACTATTTGTGGGGCTTCCTTGTACCATAATATCATATTTACGTATCTCACCTGTTACAGGATATAAAATATACTCGACAGTATGACTAAATAGTTCTCAGATATCTTTCTGGTACAAAACACTTTAACACCGTTTCATAAAAAATGACTTTATGAAGAAGAATGCCCACTCTTACCACTTTTATTCAACATAGTCCTGGAAGTCCTACCCAGATCAATTAGGCAAGGAAAGAAAAATTAAAGCCACCCCAATCAGAGCAGAAGTGTAAATGTCTCTATGTGCAGATGACATGATATTATACATAGAAAATCCTCAAAACTCCACACACACACACACACACACACACACACACACACACACACACACAAACTGTTAGAACTAACAAACACATTCAGTAAAGTTGCAGGAAACAAAATCAATTTGTAAAAATCACTTGCATTTTTATACACTAATGGGAACCATCAGAAAATGAAACAAAAAACAAGACAAGAAATAAAAGACCATCACAAGAGTCAGTGAGGATGTGGAGAAAAGGGAATCTTCATGCACTGTTGGTGGGGATGTAATTTGGTGCAGCCAACATACATGTACTGTCATAGATTTCTCAAAAGCTTGAAAATTAAACTACCCTATGATCTAGCTACCCCCTTCTACATATTTATCCAAATTAAACAAAATCATTAGCTCCAAGAGAGATCTGTACCCCCATGTTGGCCACAGTACTATTTGTAAGAGTCAAGACATGGAAACAACCTAAGTGTCCATCGACAGAGGAATGAATTAAGAAAATGGACAAAGATAGAATATTATTCAATTATAAAAAGAAGGAAATCCTACCATTTACAACACCATGGATAGAACTTGAGGGTATTAGGCTGAGGGAACTAATTCAGAACAAAGACAAATAGTATATGATATCACTTATATATGGAATAAAAAAAAGAACTCATCAGATACAGACAACAGATTGGAGGTTGCCAGAGGCAAGCAGGGCAAAATGGGTGACAGTAGGCAATAGATGCAAACTTGTGGTTTTAAGGTAAATAAGTCCTGGGGATGTAATGGTAATGTATAGCACGGTGACCACAGTTAACAATACTGTGTATCTAAAAGTGCTTAGAGAGTAGATCTTAAAAGCTCCCATCACAAAACTCTATTACTATGTGTGGTGATGGATGTTAACTTACTGTGTGATCATTTCACAATATGTACACTTATCAAATCATTATGTTGTGTACCTACAATTAATACAATGTTGGGGGCGCCTGGGTGGCTTAGTCAGTTAAGCCTCCAACTTTGGCTCAGATCATCATCTCACAGTTCATAAGATTGAGCCCTGCATCAGGCTGTGTCCTGACAGTGCAGAGTCTGGAGTCTGCTTTGAGTTCTGTGTTTCCCTCTTTCTCTACCCTTCCCCTGCTTGTACTCTCTGTCAAAAAAAACCAAAAAACAAAAACAAACATTAAAAAAATAATAAATAAAATTAATACAGTGTTGTATGTCAACTATACTTGAATTAAAGAACATTAAAATTAAAAAAAAGCAAAATGATGGTCATATTGTTTTGTTTTCACAAAAAAGATAATTACATAATCATTTAATTTCCAGTGAACCAACTTGTTTCACATTTGGCTATTAATTTTTTTTTAATTTTTTGATGTTTATTTGTTTTTGAGAGAGACAGAATGTGAGCAGATGAAGGGCAGAGAGAGAGGGAGACACAGAATCTGAAGCAGTCTCCAGGCTCTGAGCTGTCAGCACAGAGACTGACGCGGGTCTTAAACTCACAGACCATGAGATCATGACCTGAGCCAAAGTTAGCCACTTAACCAACTGAGCCACCCAGGCACTCCATATTTGGCTATTAATTTCAGATTAGAGCCACAAATAAAGAGGCAGATAAACTGATTTTTACTATAATTTGTGCTTTATAGGTATGGATGACACAAAAATGTCATGTTTAGATGCTACTTCAGTAACTGTATTTGCACATCTATTTGTTTTTATATTTAAATTTTAGTTAGTTAACATATAGTGCAATACTGGTTTCAGGAGTAGAATTCAGTGATTCATCACTTGCATACAACACCCTGTGCTCATCCCAACAAGTTGCACATCTATTTTAATACTTCCTATGTTCAGCACTATTTCTGAAAAACCACATCACTAGCTCAGTGAGAACTACTGGTAGCAACACGAGATGAGCCTTTCCTTCAATGGTGATTACACAGAAAATGAGAAGGCAACAATAGTAATAGATATATATTTTTATACACAGTGAACACCTATACTTTATGTGGATATGAATGCTTTTTGCTTTAAAATAAGTTTAACAACTGAAAATAACCTCCTCTTAGTTTATTTAAGACATCAGCGCCCCATGCTATGATGTTTACAACTGACCTGTTACATGTGGGAAGTATTCATACTAACATGCTACATAATTTTCACATGTCTTGAGACTCTGTCAGACCAATCTGCATGGACAAAACAATCCATTTCTGAATTACCCATTTGTTAGTGTTCAGAAGTAGAAAGACTCTTTTGGCAATAATTAACAAGGTATGCCCATGCATATTAGCACATGAAGATTAAATTTTTAACACTCAACTTCATTTCATGCTGAAACAAATCCTATTGTGCTAACTCTATGCTAAACTACAGCATCTCATTCATTATTACCTAATTAACCTACTAATAGCCACATCATAGGAGTTTGTATCTATAATTATTTTAGATATTGGTTTTAAGGGCTATTAAAAGGAATGTGATCGTATTGATTTCCAAAATCTGGGAAACCAGATTGTTGCAATGTATACATAGGAAAATGCCCTGCCCGTTGGATACTGTCTGTTACAGCCTATAAGTCATTTCTTAGAGTCCCCATTTTAATCTATATATTAAATACTCAAAGTGTATACTGGAAAAAAATAGTGAGGCAATATTCGCAGATATTTGAGAGCCAAAGCTAAATAACTGGTGCTAACAACATAAAATACATTTCTTGTTTTGTATTATTTTTTAAGCCTGCCCGAATAGGAACAAAGTTTTGAAAACAAAATCGGAACATTCAAGATGAGATCGCTTATGAAGCCCATCACAAGGTCCAGAAAGAGAAGTTCTCCATGAGAACCATACAGCATTATCAAAATTCAAAACTTGTTGCTTGAATGATAATCTATGCATTATGAATACATTGGTTTCTAAGTCCTCTTTCCACCACAATTGCACAGCTGCCCTGTGACTGCTTGGATCTGACTGAGAAGTTTGTACTTGTTTTCCATGCAAAACTGCAGACGGCCAGTCTTCCATTTCCTCACAAGGGCAATAAAGAAAAGACTGGTGTCCCTTAGGAAAGGTATTGGCAGTGGAAAATGCTGGCAGGGTCCTCCATGAGCTGCTGCTACTGCACCGTTTACCACTAGATGTCCTGTGGACTAAGCAAGCAGAACACTGGTGCATATATTTGCATTCTTATCCTAGCAATGGATGTTTCTGGTTCTAATAATTTAGCTCTCGGTTTCCAAAATAGCCTGGTCAACCATTTTCTGCTACATTTCCTATTGACAGCGGCAAAATGAAATACAGCAATGGAGGTTATGTAATGAAGCCCAGCATGCCATTTGTCGTGCTTGCAAATAATTATAGAATTATGATTGAAATATTTATCTCAGAACCTTTCATAACGAGGAAGGAATACACATATGCACACACACAATTAGAACTCCCCTTATCGCAAAGATAGATCTTTTAATTAAGCTTCATTTTTCTCATTTAGCAGGCTCAACAGGCTGTCTTGTTATAGATTTCCTTCCTTTTTTGTGAAGGGTAATACATGGGTATAGCAAAACAATTATAGTTTATTCAGGGGAACCGTTCACACTGTGTTATCTTCCATGACTGCTAAGCAAATTAAAGTTGAAATTTTACTGTCTGTCAATTTGGGTGATTATTATGGTGAATCTGTGAAGTACAGAAGGTATTTAAAAGCAGTGTGATGCCTTTCTAAAATTCCACCTCCTAACAAGGCAAAAAAGTACCTGCAGATACCACTGATGTGTGCCAACATGTGATGTGAAGGGACATGTTTAGCTACAATTGTTTTGGTACGGCACTCAGTGTGGGGAAAACTGGCAGTGCATCCACTCAAATCCCCGACGTTGTCAGAAAAGGAGCTGGAGGAATAAACCGTTCTCAGTGGTGCCTAGTGAGAACCCCAAGGTATGAGGGCCAACAGCAAATGCCTTCCCTGGCAGCACTGTGACCTGCTGGCAGGACGGGAACCTCAGCACGGATGCCAAGGCTTAGGGATCATCATCACCAAGGTCTGTAATTCCCAAATCCAGTCTTTTTTGGAATTGGATTAAATGCAGTGAAAACCATTTTTGGGTGGAAAAATTAAGAGCCAATGAAAATTACTTTACAGTTTTAGAAACATTACACTGCATATTACAAAAAAAAATTTTTTTTGTGAAGTATCCTTGGCCTCCCCAAACATACGTGTGTGCCATACTGCAACAGTGCACAAGTGCCCTATTAGACATTCGGAGAACATGAAACCAAGCTGATGCGAGATTCCAGGTGCAAGTAACCCTGCAACCCTGTGAAGCAAGAGGTGTCTTTTTTCTTAAATGAGTGGGTTAGAACTCTCCCAAGACAATTGCCTTTGTTTTCCCCCTTGGCTAGCTTGCTTTGGCTGTGGCACCCTGAACTATCTCCCCAGCAGCCACAGGCCGTGACAAAGGGAAGAGATGTGATGAACTGCAAACTTTCTCAGCTTTGCTGAGATGCACCTCACGAACAAGGTTGTGGGAGGGGGGCGGGCAATCCTTCTTTAGCATAACCTGCAGCTGCCACAAATTAGGTGCCTTCCATTGGGACTCCGAGCTAAGCATTTAAAAAGGACTTTTCTGAATCACTTTCCAGTTTCTAAGACCTTTGAGCTGATTTCTCAGGGCCAAAGAGAAGAGACTGGAAGGCAGGGGAGGACAGAGTGGGAAAGGGAAATTCATTCCTTTGTAATTTTACCGGACAAATATTTATCGAGCACCTATTTGTGGCATGTTTTATCAAAGTTGATTCTGTACTGCTTTGCATTCATGCAGGACAATGAGACTCAGAGAAAAATCCAAAAAGCAATTTTTAAATCTGATCACACAATGAGGAAAAGGGAATGTTGAGGTACTAGGCAAGAAGGTTAAAAATGTTGTGTTGCGCAGTGTGTACAGTTCCAAGTCACTGAAGCTGACAACATACTTTCTTGCCTCCACTCCTTTGTTCATGGGGAGCTCTCTCCCTGCAAACTTCCATGTATCCATCTTTGCTTACTAAAATTTTACCAACTTTCAAGGCCCATTTTGCACACCAGTTCCTACATAGAGCTTTTTCAAATTTACTCACCTGTCTACAATTTATGTATCATTTGAACAATGATGATTCCAAGTTGACACTTCTTTAAGACTCTGGTCTTATTCCATCATGTATTATTAATGAAATTGGTTTTCCTCATAAATAAATGGTATTGTTCTTAGGGACAGGTCCATTTTTGTAAAGATTTGAATGACTTATACCAAATAAACTCTTGTTGAGTATTTGTTAAGCTGAGTAAGTTTACCTTTTTATGGTATTACAGACTTGTAGCAAAGTCAATGCTAGAAATCAGGCCTACAAACATGCTGTTGCTATTGAGGGCTGGCCTACTCTCCGCTGTTCCTAGGTTGATATGCTAATTAAGTCTTTAACACGATAACCAAATGGGATGATCACATTTCCAAATGTGAAGTTTATATGTATCTAAATATACTAGATTAAATCCAAACTGCCCATAGATAGTAAGGAGTTCGGTCTTAGGAGAAGAGAAAAGCTAATTCATTATTATCTTAAAGTGATTTCTAGGGGCGCCTGGGTGGCTCAGTTGGTTGAGCGTCCGACTTCAGCTCAGGTCATGATCTCGCGGTTTGTGAGTTCAAGCCCTGCGTCAGGCTCTGTGCTGACAGCTCAGACCCTGGAGCCTGCTTCAGATTCTGTGTCTCCTTCTCTCTCTGCCCCTCCCCCACTTTTGCTCTGTCTCTATCAAAAATAAATAAATGTAATAAAAAAATTTAAAAAATAATAAAGTGATTTCTAAGGATCTTTTATTATTTTCATGTTTATCTTTGAGAGAGAAAGATGGAGCAGGATCAGGGGAAGGACAGATAGAGAGGGAGACACAGAATTCAAAGCACACTCCAGGCTCTGAGCTGTCAGCACAGAGCCCACTGCGAGCCTTGAACGCATGAACTGCGAGAACATGACCTGAGCCAAAGTCAGAGGCTCAACTGACTGAGGCACCCAGGTGCCCCTCAAGGTTCATTTTTTAAATGGCAAATAATTACAATTCTAATTGTTAAGTAACAATAATTTTAGTTAAAATCAAATCATTTAAAATGGTGAAAGTTAAAAGTATTAAGAGACACCAGCAAATAAAAAGTCACGTTTCTTTAAAAAAAAAATTTAAACCAGACCAATAATTTTTAGATCAAATAGATGATGAATTGGTCAGATTGCCCCATCTTATTTGATATACCAAGATAACTGAAAAGAAAATCAGATCCATAAAAATTACTTGAGTTATTTGGTCCAATATAATTGTGTGATGATTCACTTTTTGTTCAATTATCAGCCCTTATGATAATTGGGCTTTTTTATCATGAAAGTTTTTATAATGAGAACACTTGTTTCCTTCATTGAACTTACTTCAACTTTTTATTGTTTTTTTGTTGTTTCCTTAACTAGACTGTAAATTTCATCAAGGCAGGGAACATAACTTTTTCTCATTGCTCTTTTTCTAGCGCTTTCCATAGGACATAAAGAGTAGGTATTCAGTTAATGTTTTATGAATGAATACGAATCAAAGAATGAGTGAATGTGAATGAAGCAAAATTTTAGAAGCTAAAACTATATCACATCACTATGTAGTCTGTATTAAATATGGGATAGGACAGTTAAAAGGTGAAAAATTCAGCCAATCAACCAATTGTTAGGTCATGCCTCACTCAAATTAATCAATTATTTTATTGCATGATATATCCTTTGAGTTCATATCATCCAAATCCATGGAGAAATGACCCTCTAGTAAGCCAGGCTATATCTGATAACATAAATGGCAAGACCTTTCAGAAACTTTAATGCAAACAAGATGTTCATATATTCATATTGGAATTTTATGCTTATAACAAAATCAATATTTCTGCATTTTCAAAATTCCATCTTCATTTAGTCTATAAATCTCCACTGCAAGGATTCAATAAATCAGAATCAATAAACATAAGGAATCACTTGATGCAAAGCATTTAAATAGTTTAGGAGAGAAAGAGGGAGGGAGGGAGGGGAGTAATATATATCATGAGAAGAGAATTATAAATATACTAATAAAGTAGCAACTGCCCCATGCATACACACACACAAGCGCACATGCGCACACACACACACACACACACACACACACACACAGTGGACGTTACCTTGAGACATACAGGCAGCTACATGAGCAATATAAAAACATCCTCATTTCCACTAAAATAGTATCTTCAATTTTGGAATGGAGGGGAAAATAGAATCTATTTTATAAAGATAAATTTCAGACATGTCTATGACTGTTGATTGACTTAGTATTTAATATTTATGAACTGGAGAAAGTTCATTAGGGCAGTATTTAAATAGAATTCCATGAAATAGATACAGCACATTTAATTCCACACTTCAAATTTATCATCTAGTTCTACATGGATAGTGAATTATTTTGTATATTATTAATAGAAAATCTAAGAGAAGCTGTTAGTAAGCAAGGTTTGCATATTCTCTGTTTTTCTGGCAGAGTTTTTTTTTTTTTTTTTTTTTGTAATGGAGAAGAAAAAGAAAGCAAAGCATAAAACTAAAGCATCTCCTTTGTTCACTTGAGTAAGTACTTCTCCATATTCCTTTTATGCTGTCTGGATTTCCAAATGTGCCCTTATCATTTTTAGCAAGTGAAAATTGAGAAGAAAAACAGAAATGTAATATGTATTATTATATTTTAATGTGATGTTCTACTTTTCTGTTTGTAGATATTGAAGTTTTTGTCTTACTTCATTAAACATTTAATAAATCACCACCAGTTTTGTGACAGATTTTAGCCATAACACAAACAGCAGGCGGTATCAACCCAGCTCAGTTCATATAGGCATATAATATCAGTGTCTACATCATCATGCCCTGCAGGCATATTGGCAGAACGACCAATGGAAGGTAAGCTTTTTCCGACAAAGCTTCGAAAATAAAGTTTTCTTCTTTTATCTTACTACAAATCAATTGGAGCCCTTACAGCAAAATCCTATAAAATAACTTCAAACACCACTTCTTAGTCTAAAAATTTGTATTATGGCTATAACTCTTTGAAGTATTATGACTGAAGTTTGGAGAAAAATGATTTAAGTGCTATCTGCTAGACATCAGAGCTTCAAAAATTCTCTCAGTTTTTCTTGACACATAAACTACTACTCACTGTATGTTTTAGAATTTTTTTCTTGCTTTTAACCACCTAACCCAGTTTGCTTGATAAAAGTTATTTAACTGCAGTTTATCCAATTGAATTAATACTCTTTAAAGGTTCACCAACTTACAATTGATTATTTTACTTTGGCTAAGTTTTTTTTTTTTTCCTCCCATTCTGTTAGAGTTCGGGAATTCTTTTTAAATTTTTTTTTTCAACGTTTATTTATTTTTGGGACACAGAGAGACAGAGCATGAACGGGGGAGGGGCAGAGAGAGAGGGAGACACAGAATCGGAAGCAGGCTCCAGGCTCTGAGCCATCAGCCCAGAGCCTGACGCGGGGCTCGAACTCACGGACCATGAGATGGTGACCAGCTGAAGTCGGACGCTTAACCGACTGCGCCACCTAGGCGCCCCGGGAATTCTTTATAAAGAATTTCCAGACTCTCAAGCATGTTGACTTTAAATTAAAAAAAAAAAAAACAACAACAAAAAGCAAAAAACACTGAGAAAAGTGTACAACATGGGGTTAAAGGCACTGTGATTCCTGCTCAGAAGTTAAATGTTAGTGAAAACTCTGAATTTTCCTGATGGAAAAGTCTCCCTTACACTGAGGGGGCGATGACCAAGGACACCTTCCGCAAAAAACATAAGACTTCTCAGGCCTCTGCGGCCACTGGATGGGAAAGTGTTGCTCAGGATTCAAGTCACTGCATACTCACCAACATTATTCAATTACTAGAGTGGAAACTTTCATAGTTTAAATTTTTTAAAACAAGACACACACAAAGTTTAGTTTGAAAAAGAGGATTCCATTCAACAAGCTCTTAGTATCTATCGTATGCATGTACCTCTGTGAGAGGTTATGATGGGAGGGTGTGCAAAAATGGAAGAAAAAATAAAAAGAGTCCCTGACCTCAACAGATTGCATTTGACTTAATACGTAAAGAATCCTTTGGTTTTGGGCTGCCTGGGTAGCTTAGTCAGTTGGGCATCCAACTCTTGATTTCTGCTCAGGTCATGATCTCATGGTTCATGAGTTTAAGCCCTGCATTGGGCTCTCTGCTGACAGCGCAGAGCCTGCTTAGGATTCTCTCTTCCTCTCTCTCTGTCCCTCCCCTGCTCACTAATGCTTGCACTCTTTCTCTTTGTCTCTCAAAATAAATAAACTTTTTTTTAAATCCTTTGGTTTTTATCCTATATCCCTGAAGAATATTTTCAGTTGAGTCTCTTTTAAAATAAAATTATGCTTTGCAGAGTCCAAAATAAATCATATAGCTAATATAGGTTCTGTAATCATATGTTCATATATGGCATATATTCATATATTCAAAGCAGCATTATTTTTAATAGGCAAAGGCTGGAAGCAAAACAAGTGTCCATTGATGGGATGTACAAACTAAATATATATTTGCATAAAGTGATTATCCATCTTTGAAAAGAAAAAATTCTGCCACTTTTGATAACATGGATAAACCTTGAGTAAACTGTGCCATGTAATAAACTGGTCACAGGAAAACAAATGCTGTATGATTTCACTTATATAAGGTACCTAAGTAATAGATTCATACAGACAGAAAGCAGAATGGTGGTAGCAAGGGGCTGGGAGGAAGGAGAAATGGGGTGGAGTTTCAGTTTTGCTAAATGAAAAGAATCCTGGAGATTGCACAACAACATGAATATTCTTTTTCTTTTTAATTTTTTTTAATGTTTATTCATTTTTGAAAGACACAGAGAGACAGAGCGCAAGCAGGGGTGGTACAGAGAGAGAGGGGGACACAGAATCTGAAGCAGGCTCCAGGCTCTGGGCTGTCAGCACAGAACCCAATGCGGGGCTCGAACTCACCAACTATGAGATCATGACCTGAGCTGAAGCTGGACGCTTAACCGACTGAGCCACCCAGCCACCCCAACAACGTGAGTATTCTTAATGCTGCTAAAGTGTACATGTAAAAATTGTTAGGATGGTTGGTTTAATGTGTAGTTTACCACAATTAATAAAAAAATTTTAATGTTTATTTTGTCACGCGTGTATGCATAAGTTGGGGAAGGGCAGAAAGAGGGGCTATCAGCTCAGAGCCTGATTTGGGGCTCGACCCCATGACCATGAGATCACAACCTGAACCAAAATCAAGACTCAGACGTTCAACTGACTGAGCCACCCAGGTGCCCCTGAACAATTTTTCTTTTTTTTTTTTTTTTTATTTTAGAAAAAGTCACTCTGCATTAGCAGAGCAGGGGCAGAAAGAGAGGGAGAGAGAGGATCCCCAGCAGCCTGTCCACTGTAAACATGGATCCCAACTTGGAGCTCCATCCCAACAACTAGGAGATTGTGATCTGAGTCGAAATCAAGAGCTGGATGCTCAATCGACTGAGCCATCCAGGCGCGCCCCCTGCTGCCAAAAAAATTTTATATATAACACCCATTCTTAGTTCACAGTTATATAAAAACAAGTGGTGGGCCAAGTTAGTTTGCGAAATCCCGGTCTAATATGTGCACAGGTAGCAAGTGAATCCCAAATATCTCAACTGCTAGTCCAGCAACTCAATACATACAAATTCTTTCAATGATTCTCTATAAATGACACATGAAATGCCATAAAATAGACACAGATCAAGTACCATGGCAGTTTAGAGGAGGAAAAGATGCATCTAGCTGTGGAGATCAGCAAAGCTAGTGTCGACTTTTGTCAACAAGCAGAAGGTCTATCTCAGCTAAGATTTTGCACCGATAGTATTTAGATATACACAGATGGAGAAAGAAGTCCAACACAGACCAGAAGGTCAGCCCAAAAGGGAAAATAAAGTGTTCAATTTAAGAGCAATACAGGAAGTCAGAAGTAAGACTGGAAATTTTATTTGGGGTTACATCAAAAAAGTCATTAAATTAAGAACTTCGACTCCTTAGGCAATGAAGAACAAAGAAAGGTTTTTGTACAGACTGATGGATGGCAAGACCAACAATACATACTAACACAATTTGTTTCTATGTGTGTCCACTGGAGTACAGAAAATAGTTAAAGCAGGGAGACTAGCGAAGTGGCTACTGCAATAGCAATGATAATAAGCCCTCTGACAGGATAAGAACAGCCGAGTTCAAGAGAAGGTAGGGGGTTTGAGACATGTGGTAGAGCTGAAATATATGGGATTTAACCACTGGTTGTGAAGACAAAAGAAGAGACAAATTCAAAACAATATTAAGATTTTTAACCTGGTGGTTAGGGAGAAAGGCAAGTTTAGGTGAAAAGATGTGAGTTCATTTGATCACGCTAACTGTGAGGTAACAGTACATGAAGGTGTATCATGGGTAGCAAGGAGAGAAGAGTATATACACTGTGGGAGGGGGGTGGTCATTCATAAAATAATACTAAAGAGTAATGAATATGGCGAGATTTCCAAGGAACATAGAGAAGGCCAGGAATTGAACCTTGAAGAATAAGGACATTAAGAAGTAGAAAGAAGAAGATCCAGAGAAGGAGTTCGAGATATGGTTCAGAATGGTGGGAGCAGGGAGGGACTCATATTTAGTTAATACCTAACGACTGTGCTAGGGATAACACACACGTAGGTCACCTACTTTTAATCTTTAAGTCAACTCTATCCGGTATTATCTGTTCCTCCTTTTAGAGGTGAGAAAACAGAAGCTCAGAAAGTGAAATAATGTGACCCAGTAACAAAGTAAGCGGCAGACCTGGGATCCCCACCCCAGTCCTTAGAAGGAAAACCAGGTGGGCACATATCACTAAAGACAAAGAAGTAGAGTGTTTCAAGAATGCTTTGGTATCAGCATCATTACATGCACATAGACAGTAAGGAGAATAAACACTGAGAAAACTAACTAAATGGCTGTGAGATTTGCTTACAAGGAAGTCACTGAGTTGCTTCCTTCCAGTGCCAGAAACGAAAACTAGATCGCAAGTGTTTAAAGAACAAGAGGGTGGCTTGTAAGTAATGAGCTTGTAAGTTACTTACATGTAACACCCAGTGCTTATCACAAAAAGGGCCCTTCTTAATGCCCATCACCCATCTATCCCCTGGGTGCATTTTTAGACCAGAGATCAGAAAGAGCATTTGGAGATCAGATAGAATGAGGATAGCTCAGCTCAGCTACCCATAGCTAAAAAGGCCTAAGATAAAGGCAAGTAATAAATTTGGATATTTATAATTACTAAGCATAAGGAAATTTTTCACATAGAATATGCTAGCTTGGGTCAGTCCACAAAATAGTCATCTGTACTTTCTCAGTGTGTTTTACTCAACAAAGACTCTCTTTTTAGCAGTTTAATATATGCTGCATAAACCGGTTATATAAAGCAAGGCACGAGGCTGGAGGGCTCCCACTCCAATTTGACAACACCATCTTGCCTTCACACCACCTGTCACATCTATCAACATTTTAACTAATGTCAGAGTTCTTCTTTTGCTAATGAGCTGCTACACAGAGAAGTGCTTCTCCTCCCAGTCCGCCAGCTACAGTATAATGAGGTGGAGAGAAAGGCGTGATCTTCCTCTCAGAAGCCCCTCTTTGCTCAGAAGACCATCACTGTTCTTTTTCTCTTTTGTCACGGACCCAAATTTGGTTAGTTGAGGCCCTTTTAGATGTGTTTTTGCTTTGATGTGATTAAAAAAAAAAATCTCTCCTCCATCTAAAGGTAAGGTCCCCCCCCCCCCCCAGGTTGATGTTGGTCGTAGCCCAAGAGTTACCTGTATGGTTACACAAAGTGGCTGTGCTCTATCTGAGCACTTTGCCAGCCCTCCCCTCTCCCAAACGTTACAGTCTCTTCTTCCAAAGAGATACCTTTTTATATTCTTCTCTCTGTAATATCAAAAATGAAATACCGTACTTCCCCCATTTCCCTCACCTATGTTTATGGTCACGGTGTTCTAGCTGGAAGCGACCTCTCCCCGCCACACGTGTGGTTAACTCCTCCTCTTCCTTTAAGAGTCAGTTAGGGCATCACCTCCTCAAGAAAGCCTTCCCTGAATGCCTAGGCTGAGTCAAGCACCCCTTCTCTGGGCTGGCATTCTATTTTGCACATGCCTCAGTCCTGGCAATGACATCATATCGAAATGACTAATTTTTATGCCTTTCCCCAAACTAGACCATAATCTCATTACATACAAAGTAATGCGTCTTATTTAGTTTTATCCCCAGTACTTAGCACAGTGAACTGGAGGTGCTTCAGGGACAACTCTGCTGACAAACAGGATGCCACACCCATCTACTTGCAGTAACAGATGTCTGGCATTCCCTCCAACAGCTAGTACTTCCTTGGTTTAAGTCTCCAACTAGAATAAATTCAGATGAACTACCACTTATCCTGGATAGAAGAAACTTCATTAGTCTTTCCCAAAATTTTCTTTTCAGAACACTGATGCTGATAAGCCACAGGGCCCCATCCTTGTTCCCATGCATTTAGGAAATGCTTTCATACTATCCAAACACTTGGAAATTCACAAAGCACATTAGATTTAAACAGCTCTAAGAAGTCGAATCTGTTTTAACCCTATGTTTCCAAAATCATTTATTTGACAAAATCCTTATGGGGGGAGGGGAGGGACCTATCACCCGTTAATATCCCACAGTCTGCGTATTCCTCAGAAAATACTTTGAGAAACACTGCATTATTAAGCAGTCATTCTAACAGTCATTTCATATACATGCTGCAAGTCAGAGGTAGATTCTTCTTGAGAGACCATCTGAGCTCCTCTAACATTTCTTTAGCTCTTGTTCATAAAGATTATTTCAGAAATAGACATGTGGAGGGGCGCCTGGGTGGATCAGTCGGTTGGCAGCCGACTTCAGCTCATGTCATGATCTCACAGCTCATGAGTTTGAGCCCCGCATCAGGCTCTGTGCTGGTAACTCAGAGCCTGGATCCCGCTTCAGATTCTGTGTCTCCCTGTCTCTCTGCCCCTCCCCCGCTCACACTCTGTCTCTGTCTCTCAAAAATAAATAAATATTTAAAAAGAAGAAAGAAAGAAATAGACATGTGGATTTGACTATGGGCATATGAAAGATTGGTTACTCTAAAAGACAATTTTGTGAAAAGGACATATTTTTGTAGTGAATTTTTCTTATCACTACATCCCAGGCATTATTCAAGTGCTCTGAGAGCCCAAGGAAGATTATTTTATTCTTAGTACCATCTCCTCACTTTTACCAGTCATGGTGAGATAGCTGAAAACATTTATTTTGCTAACAGTTGGTCCATCTGGCATACTGTCAGGTGTAACCACTAAAACACATCCGTATTTTCTGTCAAGAAGTGTTCTGCATGATACTGATCCAGGCTTCACGGACACAAGTACCTGTACAGGTATGCAGACATATACATGCCTTTACTTGTCTATAAATTGGTGGTGAAAATTAAAGCAAGCACCTACGGGTGTTTAATTTGGTGCACCCAAGCATTTATTTATTTTTTACCTAAAATTAGCATTTTCTGTCATTCTTGAGGCTATTCCCACACTTTCTGTGACAGCACCTCATCAGAGGAAAAGCTAGGTTTCCAATTTTCTAACACTGGAAGGATATCTGAATCAAAAATGAATCAAAGTTAACATATTTACTAAGGGTCTATTATTGGCCAAATTCTGCATGTCACTATGAGGACTACAAGACTACTTTTTTTGTTTACCAACAATGCATATAGACAAGTCATTCTATGTATACATTTTAAAATGTGTTGGCTCAGATGAGGTTGCTCAGTATAGAAACTGAACGATAGCTATTCTAAACAACATATTCACTTTCCTGAACTACAAAGAGGGGATTCAAAGCTTTATGGGCATTGTTTACACAACCTTTTTTGATTCAGTACAGACCGTCTCAAAGACCATCTGAAGACAATGGGGCAAGTTGATGAGTTAGGAGATAATTACATACATGTTACCTAATTGCCTTAAGTCAAACTCATTTTCCAACCCTACAACAATTTCCTGACATTCCTAATAAGATCACAATAAATGTAATAAAAAAATGTGTCCTAAATAAATTCCTAATATGATTTCAATAAATGCAAATTCAACAGCATTTTCAAGTATCTTTCTGACCCCTTTTATTAAACCCTATACTCCCCATAAGACTTACCACTCATAATTGTTGTTCCCTCTTTTCTTTGCTGGTATTTAGGCTGTCTGAGAACATGGATTTTTCTTTCTCATTGTTCGCCCCTGTGTCTGACACAGGAAATGTGAAATTAGTCTTTGTGGAATGAATTAATATTTTCTAAGTGTCAACCGTTGCCTGTCTCTTGTGTTAAACTATGGGCCCCTTCAAAGGAGATATTTTTTTCCTATTTTATCATTTCATCAACCCCCAGTGGATATTTTCACTGAATTGACATTTAAAATTTCTTGGGTCTGTGTTCTATCTGCCCTCCTAGAATAACTTTCTTGAGGTCAATGATGGTATTTTACTCATCTTTTTATCCCAATCATTTAATACATTCCCTGATGATTAGAAGGTGAATGACAGTTATAAATGAATAAAGGAATAAATGGAGTAAAATTTACAAGCTAGTACGCTAGGCAGACACAAGTAAATCTAATACAAAGATGAGTGTAACAGTATCATTACAGTGATGGAAACAAAATGCACTAAGCAAGTATTGGGATAGATGAGATTTAGTAAGATTGGTCAGGGGGTGCCTGGGTGGCTCAGTTGGTTAAGCATCTGACTTCAGCTCGGGTCATGATCTCACGGTTTGTGGGTTTGACCCCCGTGTTGGGCTCTGTGCTAACAGCTTGGAGCCTGGAGCCTGCTTCGGATTCTGTGTCTCCCCTCTCCCTGCCCCTCCTATGCTCATGCTCTCTGTCTCTCAATAATAAATAATAAATTTTACAAAATTAAAAACAAAAAAGATTGGTCAGATCTACAAAGACTTCATAGAGAAGTCTTTGACCAAGACCTTCAAGGATGAATAAAACTTCAACAAGCAAAGATGGGGCAAAAGCACTAAGAAGAAAATAAAAAGAGCACTTGCATTTGGAAGAAGAGGCGAAAGGTAAAAGGGGAGTTATGGCTAAATCACACTAGAGCCAACTTTGAAAAGAGGCAGGAGACATGCACTGAGAGATGTGGTAAGAAATCAGTGTTCTGGTAAGACTACCAAGGACTCTTTTTAAAAGTTTTTAAAGTTTACTTTTATTTGAGAGAGAGAGAGTGAGTGCAAGGGGAGGAGGGACAAAGAGAATCCCAAGAGAATCTGCACTGACAGTGCAGAGCCTGACGTGGGGCTCAAACTCATGAACTGTCAGATCATGATCTGAGCAGAGACCAAGAGTCAGACAATTAACCGAGTAAGCCACCAATGTGCCCCAGGTTATTAAGGACTTTAAATGCCACTGGATTCAAAGTGGAACAGAACTTTTCCCATTGCCTTTGAGTTTCATCTGAGAACAATGGGTAATAAACATACCACATTTTTAAAGTGTAGTCCAAGATATTTTGATGTAACACTTATTCAAAGTTAACCAAACTCTGTCACTATCAATGCTGTATTTAACAGCTAGATGTTTATTGAGAAGATCTTCTGAGGGAAGAATTATGATCAGTTGGGAGTGCTGTGACATTTTCTCTTCCCACCAACACCAACCTCAAGCCAAGGGAAGGAGACTCTGACGAACACTTCTAAGTCCTGAAAGTACCTGCAGAAGAAGAGATTTCATTCTCAAATTCAAGTCAGATGCTTTTTTATAGCTAAAAACTAGTAGGCCTCCCCATGCTTCTGTCACAGCAGAACTCAAAAATGTTCTTGGGCAACCCTTAGGCATGTATCCAGGGGCCAGGAGGCCATGTGATGAGTAGAGTGGCTGCTGCCTGCTTGAGGCTGGCTAGAGCTGCCAGTGAAGGCAAGGCAAGCAACAAGAGACAAGTGGCTATCAAATGCTGCCATTTGATGAAGCAAGGATGTCTAAGATTTCCCACAGGCCAGCCACATGGATGCCTGATTCCAGTCATCTCCAATGAACTCTGCTAGTAAAAGGAGATCACAGGGGAAAAGGAGAGAGGATCTACCATGGGAAGGCAGGAACTGAGGTCAGTAAGACTCTCCCAAGTCAGGGAACAGCACAATGCAGAGGGCCACACAGGGTCTCCCAAGGAAGACATAAATGTGCCCCAGCAGAGGGCATTAACACTGGGATGCTGCCATTCCAGAGCATTAACACTCCCAGAGAGCTGCAAATGGTACCTCCGTTCTCTCTCCCTTCCTCTCCATCTGTACTTTGGAGGATCTAAATGGGAAAAGAGAATTTGGATTCAGAAAAACAAGTGGCAAGGGCCTCCTATTCCCCCATTAGTTCTAGACCTTAGCTAAACAGAGGGAAGATGCTTAGAATCAAATAGGAAACAGAAGTTTTGATGTATATTGGAGTGGAATACATACCAAAAAAGATGACTTCTAATACCCGAAAGCGACAGAAATTAATAGATTCTGCCCAAAATGCCATCCAGGGTGATGGCAATGGTAGAAAAAGATAAAGCCATTTCCGGATGGTTTCAATCCATCTAATAAGCTGCCTTGAACTTTTTCTGCTTATGATGGAAGGTCAACATTTTTAAAGAAAGAAATGCTACAAACTGATTTGTGCTCTAGAGATCCCCTTTATGACTGTATAGATTATTGAGAGAATGGACGCTTGCCTCTGTGTCAGAGCTTCATAAACTTCAATTGTACTATTCAATTTCCCCACATGGCAAGAGTGGAATGAATCTGTGAAAAAGGAAGGTATTTCTTCCCCTTCATACTAATTCCCAAAACAGAGTAGCATACAAAGTCCTTAATAAACCATCAAAAGTGCCCAGTAGGAAATATTTTAAAACATTTCATCTGCCCACTGGACCTTAACGGACTCATGAGTAGTTTAATATGTGGAAATCCTACCTTTCAGCCTGTAGACTCTTTTTTGTTTGTGCATCATGAAAATGCTTTGTGCTTGAAATTCTCTCTTGAGAAAATGGTTTAACGGACACACCTTGGCAAAGACCAAGTGAATCCACAGATATACCTCTGAAACTACTGCCTCCACCCCTGGGCCTCTGTTCTCTGCTGCAGGAGATGAATGTGCACAAAAAACTAATGCAGATACTAAGTAGATGCCTCAGTCCTATTCATCAGTGTTATGAAGATATAAAAATAAGACTTAGACAATGCAATCAGGAATTTGATATATTTAGCTGGTCACAAGCTGAATTTTGCTCGTCACTGCTATAAAGAGGTGAGGAAAAGCTTTTTAAAAAACTGTTTTTAAGATGCAAGGTGTAGGGAGTTAAGATCATCCCTATAACTTGCTAAAACTGATTCTAACAATACACAGTGCCACTTTCCATCTGTTGGATGCTTATGCAACCCATCATCACTGGCATTGAGAGCTGGGTCAGGACCGATTACCTTTCTCCCCAAACCTCTATTTCCAAGGCCTACACAAGCCCTGCAGGGCATATCACCACCAGACCTCTTCCTCCAAATTAGAGCCATGTCAGCCTGGTGGTTACCACCCACACCTGGTGGTCTCTTGCTCTCTCTTTTTCCTCCTATCAGTCCTCTTTGGTCTGAAATATAGAATCTCTCCTTTTCATCTGGCAATTCCAATGCCAAGAGATAGATTTTCTGAATAGTATCATTAAACTATGCGGGGCGCCTGGGTGGCGCAGTCGGTTAAGCGTCCGACTTCAGCCAGGTCACAATCTCACGGTCCGTGAGTTCGAGCCCTGCGTCGGGCTCTGGGCTGAAGGCTCAGAGCCTGGAGCCTGTTTCCGATTCTGTGTCTCCCTCTCTCTCTGCCCCTCCCCCGTTCATGCTCTGTCTCTCTCTGTCCCAAAAATAAATAAACGTTGAAAAAAAAATTAAAAAAAAAAAACTATAATAGAATCCTAAATAGTACATTTTAGACAAAGCAATCACCTGTAATGGTATGGGCATCAGGTCTTACTATTCTGGGTCTCTGGACATCATGCTGCCATTCACTACTACCAACAGACAGTTCAACTACAAGTTATAGTTCAAATGACTCAAAACAGACCAACCTGAAATTAGGATTCTGGGTTTTATTCCATTATTGTCATTCTTTTTAAGTTTATTTACTTTTGAGAGAGAGAGAGAGAGAGCACAAGTGGGGGAGAGGCAGAAAGAGAGAGGGGGAGACACAGAATCTGAAGTAGGCTCCAGGCTCTGAGCTGTCAGCACAGAGCCTGACATGGGGCTCAAACCCACAAACCATGAGATCATGGCCTGAGCTGGAGTCGGATGCTCAACTGACTGAACCACCCAGGTGCCCCCTGAATCTTTTTTATATCAATAAACAAACACTATAACGTGGAAAAAGAACATGGTAAGAACTGGTCTTTATTTCTGTGTGAATACCTGCTTGGTCTTTTGTTTGCTGTCTTGCTTCTAAACCCATGGCAACTGAATGCATCAGGCTTTTCAGGTCAGAAGCAAGGCAGGCAAAAACCAGGAATCAGTGGGCACCAGACCAGAGGTCAAGAGAATAGCTACAAGGTAAGGAGGAGTCCTAGATACCAAATCAACCATCTCCTTAAGCTTCACATACACCTCCAGCTGGAATAACCAACACCAATGATTGCCAGGCTGACATGGAACCAACCATCTCACCTGGTAACCCCTGACACAGATCTGATGCCGAACCTCAACTTGTCATGTTCAATCTATCCTGAAATGGCCTAATAGTAATGGGTCAGTTACCATTTCTACATCATGATTTTCCAATTAATAAAAAAAGGAATCATTATGAAACTCTGCCTCAATCTCCTCTATTGTCTACTTTGAAGGTAAGTAAATTAATACCTATGAAACAGCACAAGTTATAAAACGGAGGACTTTGTTCATTTCATTCAAGCATTAGGTGAAATACAACAACCACATACCAGCATTGTTTGCCGTGGTAGTGATCTTAAATTCTGCATGCTACCTATTTAACCAGGGACTTAGAGGAAAATTTAGGTTTTGATAGTGTCTTGATCACTGATGACATCATGGTTATAAAGCAAATCATACAACAAACTCAACCAAATCAATAAACCTTTTCAGTGTATCCAAACAAATAAGGGTGGGGTGTTAAAAGCTAGCACAGCAGTGTAGCTGTGGAATGTGGCACCAGCCTGGCACATTCAAGTAAGTACTGACAGTTCTTAAAGCGCAGTCAGTGCTCTGTACATGTTACTTCCCTTCCTGCACTTTACATCAGCTGCCCTCTCATCTTTAATCTGGTTTTTAAATCTTTCCTGTATATTTGGTCATTTAGTGTTTACTGAGCATCTACTCTGTGCAGGACTCTGTTCCAGGCCCTGCAAGTCTAGTGATGAGCACGAGGGGCACTGTCTCTGCCCTCTTGTGCTTGCATTTTAGGGAAGAAATATACAACATGTAAAAAAATAAATATGACCACCTCAGAGTGTGAAACCTGCAGAAAAGATCACTGTAATAGACAGGGAGGAAATATGCCTCTGAGCAGGTGACATTAGAACCAACAATGAGGGGGCTTGCCTCTCCTGTCTCCTGATAAACCCATGGCACCAAGAACTGGTAACTAGTAAATCATCAAGAGTTTGTTGAATGAGTGAGTGAAAGAATGAATACAGAGAAGGGCTCACAGATGTTTGAATGTGCGCGAAAGGAGAGGTGAACAAATGCAGGAATGCTGATTGGGTTCAAGAGAAAGACAAGGAAATGTGGCCTCAGCACAAGCTAGGAAAGAAGTGGTAGGAGGGGATGGAAGAGAGGGAAGCAGGGCCAGACCATGTTTCTCGTTAGACATTGACACCCCAGGCTCATCAGCAACCCATATTTGCAAACCACCGGTCAAGAGAGTTACCACTGCAGATGGCAAACCCACACCTGTTTTCCTAATTCTGAGGGAGCATCCTGTCCTTTGTGCAGTGCCTGTGACACAGTGAGATCCTGTGCACATCCTGTCTTCACACAAGCTCTAGCTCCTACCTGTACCACCTCTCACTAAATCCTCAGCTCCTCTCGGAGAGGCCACGTCTCCTCCCCAAACCTCCCTCTGTGATAACCTCCCCCTTGAACCCACTGCCTCCCCTTCATCACACTCATCCTCCATTTTTACCTTGTAAGATATCATCTGTGCCCACTAGATGGATCCTGCACATTCAGGGCAGGAGCTGTGTCAACTTGCTCATCACTGCTGCACAGGGTAAAACTCAGTGAATATGCTCATACGAATAAACTAACTCCAACCTTGACTTGAAAGGACTGGAGAAAACATATTTAAATTTTTCCTGGTTTTGGACTGAGAAACAGTTAACCATAGACTCCAACCTTACAACTACATGTTCTGGAAGAAGGCAAAAGAAGGCAAGTGTACTCGGCTCTTTTCCTGACTCGGACAGCGTGTGACTTCAAGCAAATAATTTAGCCTTGCCTGTGTCTGGGAGTGAGAGCAGGGCAGGAGAGCCTCACCAGCACAGGACGGGTTTGAAGTAGGGGACAGAACAGAATATAAAGAGGGAGGCAGGGAGAAAGAAGGGCCTAAAGTTCCCCGGGACTTTTAAGTAGCATGTCTACTGGATCTCAAAGTTATAACCACAAATCCTAAGGCTTCTTTGTATCTGCAAGCCGTTTTAGGAAATCAGCTTCAGTTTGTTTCAGAGCAAAGCTAATGGAGCAAATGCATGTGAAAGAAGGCGTCCTTGGCTGGGATAAAGGTCAGCCATAAACAGAAAGTTGCACTGACAGCTTAATCATTGCTTATTAGGCTAACAGTTTTTTAATTAAATATTTAAAACTGAGAGAGAGTCATAAGGAAGAAGTTTACATGTGTATTTTTCCCCCTGACATCAATACTGCCATTGATGAGCAGATCCAATTTAGTTTCACTGGGAGAGTGCAGACAATGGTCAGTTTTCCTCCAGCTGGCTTATTTTACAAGCATTAATGAACAATTAACCAACACTGGCACTCTTTCCGTCTGTAATCCTGTAGTAGGATCACTAATCTCTACCACTAGCAGCTAATGATGAAGGTCTCTTAAGCTTTACTTCTTATCTCAGCCAGTTCTTAATACTTGCATAAGTATGCTTTCTGAGGAGGGGGGCCCCCTACTGCTATGCAACCCCGAGAACAAAAGCCCAGAGACATTTTTGAAGGGGTTTCTGTTCAATAACACTTCTATGCTTATGTTTGCCTTCCTCCTACAACAAACACCAGTGATCAACAGAGGGCCCTGCAGGTCACGGAGGGCTCTGTGTTTCCATACTTCTAATACTTATAAGAATGTATTCAGACGGCATTATACACAACCCCACCCCCAATCACACAGGCAGACACCCTAAAGTGGGGAGGGAAATGTGGACTAAATAGAATCAAACGCTATTTTTCTCCGTGAGTCAGCTTTGATTTAGGATCAAATTACACTGAGTTTGAAACCACATTGTCATTAAAAATGTATAGGGCAGAGGCAGATTTATCTCGAAAACCCCACACAGGATAGGTCTTGGTTTCTCTGAATTTAATACAACTTATATTCAATTGTCTCTCTCTAGTGGGGCAGAAACCAATTCACCATTTCATTAGAACTCCTCCACAGGGTCAAGATTTAAAGAAAACGCAGGGTCAAGATAAAACAAAAAGTCCAACTGTAGAGAGGCACAACTGGAAGATAATGGCTCAGGCTGAAACGACACACTTTTCATTCTTAACCACCTTTCAGACTCTTACAGCTTGCCGGGAAAGTTATTATTTCAAGGAAACATGGACCTGAGACTTGATTCCAAGACCAAGTTGCTGGAAAGGGTTTTGTGAACACAGGTGTCGCCGGGCTTCACGCACCGGGGTGGAAGAGAAGGAGCCGACAGCGAGCAGGACCTGTGCACGGTGCTTCTGATTCCACGTGCAAAGACACAGAGTGAGCAACAGCACACACCCAGGCAGGTCTGAAACACCAAACCGGGCATTTTCTATAGTTTTTGGTCCTTGTAAAGTCCTAGCGTTGCGTCAACGATATTGATCTGGAAGCAGCAAAAAAGAGCAGGGTAACGTGGCAGGTGACATGTGTGCTGAGGCACCGAGCAATGCGATGCACCTGAAGGGGATGGGACCTGCTCTCTGGAAGATGACGACCAGGAAGATCAGTTATCTTTCCACAAGCTCTACCTACACACACTGCCTGGAACAGAACGCAATTTGGACACTTCTAGACATAGGATGCTCTAAAATTATTAAGTAAAAAGTTGAACTATTCCACAACTCGGACCCAAAACGAAGGGAGTATTTTTCATACACCATCTCACTTGTTAATTTCTCCTTTTGGAATGCTGAGGCACTCCTCTTCTCCCCTAACGTTCAGAGCTGCCGGCAGGAGAAAGGGGGCTTAGTGGGCAGAGCCCTGGACTCAAAGTTTGGAGGCTGAGTCCTATTCACACACAGCCTCTGACCCTTGTGTGATTTATACAAGTCACTTAACCTCTCTGCCCTTCTGTTTCCTCATTCATTCCACAGACACAATGCTACCTGCCCCTCCCCACCTCCGTGGAGCCATGAGAGGGAGTGACCCATGTCAGCGAAGCGTTTGAAAACGCCATGTGTCGGTGCGAGGCTCAGACAGCGTAAAACATTGTAATAGGCCTGCCGCGCGGTAACACACACAATGAAAATACGGACAGACTAGAAGTTACGGAAACATGGAGGTCAGGAGCATTTGCCACTGGAAATTTAGTAGCTGTGTGCTTTGAAAGTGAGTCTCAGTGACAGGATATTGAGTTTATTTGCTCTTTAGGAATCACTGGGCTTATCTAATTAAGTTAAGCGATTGTTTGGACAGGAGTAGTAAAGTTTAAAAGGGAGTGGATGAAGTTGTGGGGTCTTGTGACTCTCAGATGGGTGCTTATTGACCCTCAATTAGAAAGAATTAATTCAAGATTATCTACTACTCTTCCTCCCAGAAACACACTATACTGCCCCACAAATGCTCAGTTCCACTCATCTTTCCATACTGATTCTCACCTTCTCCCCTTTACTCAGCTTTGTATTCCAACTTAGATTTTACCTACCTCCCCCATCAAGTATTCCATAACATTCCAGTGTGTACCTACATATATACATTTCTATCCCACACAATTCCTGGGACAACACTGGACACAGTGGCGAAGTCCAATGGACTCTCCTGCCATGATGTGAAAGAATGTGGCCTAGAAAATCAGTTCCTGAAACACACCAGCTATTTCCTGCCTCAGGATCATTGTACATGCTGTTCCTTATGCCTGGCACCTGCTCTCTGCATCCCCACCCCTGCCACCATCACTCTGTCCTTTTCCTATCCTTCTGGTCTTGAGTGCAATCTATTCACAGAGGCTGACCACCCAATATAAAGCATCCTCCTCACTCCACTCTTCTCTCACATGTCATATTCTTCCTTCCTTGACAGCAGTCATTGCAATTTGTAATTACATATTTCCTATTTCGTATACTTCATTATTATGTCTTCACTACCAGAATGTATGCCCCTTTCATTTGTAACACAAGAAGTTTATCTGTTTTGCTCACCACCATTCAATATTTGTTGGATTCATTGGTTATGATGTCATCCAATTTTTAGCCAATATTGCCTAGCGCCTGTTCAGCAGCCCTCATCATTCTCCCCGAAGTAGTTAACATCTCCCTTTCTACCAATGTTGCAACTTGTTTATCAGGATCCCCCAAAAGGAGCACAGTATGTTTTATATTTTATAGTACTTTTTTGTTAAGACTCTTACCAAACAAACTCAGTTTCTTATCTCCACTCTTAAATTTGGGGTAAAGACCAACGGGCTGGCAAGAGAACAATGAAATAATACTACACATACTGTGTCCAAAGGACCCCAGCCCACAGAAAAGCTGTCAGTGTCCCAAGACAGAGCTCTGGCATTTCACTGTCCTGAGTCAGGGTTTCATGCCTCATCCACTCAAGACCCTCCTTGAGAAACCGAACATGGCCCTTCCTCACCATTTCCTTTGTTCCATGGCTTGGTATGAGGGACCATTAGTTCCAATCAAACTTTTCCTGGACTCTCAGGGGAATCTGTCAGAATTTCAATAAATAGCACACTCTCCACCTCAGATTCCCCAACATAAGCTTGAGGTTAGTGCCTGTTCTGGGACCTTGATACTTAGTAATACGTTAACACCCCACCTGACAAGGTTACTTTAAGAACCAAATGCATTGAAAAGCACTGTGCACTGATGATTGGTATACAAATGTTAGATTTATCACTGCCACAGCAATGTTGCAAAGTACTAGACGCATTAGATATATATGTCCTGTCACTGCTGTGCGCTGCCAAGCTTTCACAATATTTATAAACAAGTACGGTGATGGTATCAGATAGGGTGGTTTTGCCTGTAAGTAACAGCTCCACCAAAGGACGCTCAAATGTCACAGCAAGTCCTGAGGTAGGGAGGCTCCAAGGTTGGTTAATTCAGAGGCTCAATTTTGTTATCAAGGATCCAGGTTTCTCCTTCCACTCTGCCATCCTTAACATGTCCACGAGGCCACATGTTTGCAAGTATCACATCTTCATGCACCAATATCCAGAAGTTTCCAGCAGATTTCCTTTCATATTCATTTCCATCATGTGGAACCAGGTTAAATAGGCAACCCTAAATAAATCACCTGCTTAGGAATGGATTTCTCAAGACTGTCTTGGACCAGTCAAGACTAACCCACCTAGAACTACAGGCAAGGGCCACTTCAGCCAGGATGTGTGGAAAGTTGATGCAGTTTGGGTAGGCAGCCAACACTGTTTGCTACAGTGACATAATGAAGGCTGAGCCCCTAATTGTTCCCCAAGCCAAACATTATTTAGACACATTCATATAGGTCAGTGAAACGTCTCCATGGGAACTAGTGTATTTTGAGGTGACACATTCTTCCTTCAGATGCTACTCCGTCTATAACATTGGCAAAAAGTTTTGCTTCCTCTATGGACCTGGAAAATTGTCCCATCCCTGGTTAAGAGAATGACAGTTGCTAAGTCCTGGGATGGCCAGACTATGCATGGAGAAGATTCAACTGCAAACATTAAAAAAACAAACAAAAAAAAAAAAAAAAAAAAAAAAACAAAAAACCACAATGGGTTATTTTCATGCTATTATATTGCCAACTGGCTGGAGGCCCTGAGACTCTTGCCTCATTTCATCTGATGTGCTTATTAACCAACCAAAATACACATTTTCACATGATGCCTACAGGCAATGAGACTGTTTTTGAAAACTGCCACGTTTTCAAATTCAAATTTAATCTTGTCAATCCACTGCTTAAAATCCTTCAATGGCTCCTGACCATGGTTGGGAGAAGTTCAGCTTCTAAACGTGGGCCCTGCTTACCTTTACAACCTTCTTTCTTGCCATACCTGTCCTCTCCCCGTATCAAAGTTATGGGAATAGAAAATATTAAGCATATATATCTATTCTAAAAATTAGTTGTCATATTTTGGAAACAATTTTTTAAAGGAAATATATTAAAGGTCCAAGAGTAAGGTATTGGTTACATTAATTATGATAGATTCATATGATGACTATAAAGCCTCCATTTAAAATCATGCTGTAGAATATTTAATGATACGAAGACAAGTTCATACAAGATATTGGTAAATGAGGGGGTTATCAAAATCTAGGTACCAGTATGACCCTAATTTATAATATATATGAATAGACATGTATAGGAAAAGAACTAGAATATTATAAAAAAATCTTAACAATGGCTATTTATGAAGAATAAGATAAAAAGAAGACTAAGTTTATTCTTTGGACTTTTATCTAGTTTCGAAATTTTATATAGTGAACATGTACTCCTTTGACAATCAGAAAGAAATTCCTGGAAAAAGAAATGGAAGTGAAAAATACATAAGTGGCGGCACTACAAATAAATGCTTCTTCATCTTTCTTCCATCAGTGTCATAGCCGGCCTCACCCCACTTCCCGGACCATGCTCGCATTCAAGCACACATTTAGCAGCACTTAACCTCTACCTGGCTGTTGGTTTACTGCAGTGTCATGGACAACACCCACATGAGAGAATTCAGGGCCTGGAATTTAATTAAAATCCAATGTTTCCAAATTTGATAGAGAAGATTGTGGGCTGATGACCCCTCACTGGACTTTTCTTAGGGTACACATCAGACTGTTCTTTGAACTACAGCTACACCATTGTAGCTACTCTTCCTGTTAGAGTCTACAACTTAGCTGTCTTTTATATTTGCTGAGGCATGTAGCACAGTGCCTTGATCATTGCACATGCTCAATAAATAACTCTTTAGCTGAATACAAATGATCTACCAACTATTGGATTGATATATCAGTCATCAGATCAACTGATTTCAGGGTTCCTGGGTGGCTCAGCTGGTTGAACATCCGACTTCAGCTCAGGTCAAGATCTCAGGGTTCTTGAGTTCAAGCCCCACATTGCGCTCATTGCTGTCAGTGCAGAGCCCACTTGGGATCCTCTGTCCTCCACCACCACCCCGCCCATCTCTCTGCTCCTCCCCCATTCATTCATTCATTCATTCATTTTCTCTCTCTCTCTCTCTAGGGCAAACAAACAATTAAAAAAAAAAGACAATGGATTTCTGAGTGTCCATAGTTCCCAGGAACTGTGCTAGGTCTTAACAACAGCAATAGAGGTAAAGTATCTCTGCTTTCAAGTAACGTCCAGCCTGATAGGAAGGCAAAGCTACTGCAAATAAGCCACCTATGTGCTAAATTGTGTCATATTGATATAAATGAAATAGAAACTCAGAGTTGAGAAAGATGAGCATAGACTAGAATACAAAGCAACTGTAAAATAGGATCTGCTCTCTGGCCAGACACCACATCCTCAAGCCCACCTACGAGGCTTCCCCTGACTCCTGCCCATCCAACATGACAGGTTCTGCCCCAATTCAACCCACTGAGTCAACCAACCTATTGAGCCCATATACCTAACTTTTCCTGCACAAGGAAAACTGTAATTATCTACTAAAAAGCAGAACACAGCACTTTATCCCTACTTGCCTAAGGCTATTGAGTGTAGGGGTGGTTCTAGAGAGAGGACTGATGAATTCCAGGTTATTCCAGAGGTTCAAGTGTACGATGACTTAGACCTTGGACAGGCCTCCCTCCCTTTTGAGAATTTTACTTTATCCCATACTTTCATTGACTCAGCTAACCAGCTAACAATTCCACAAATACTCCTATTTCAGTCTAGAAGGGGAGATAACTTATGTATATAATACACAAAGTAAGTTAAGAAGGTGTTAGTTGCCTTATGAGAGGTGTAGATGAAGTGCTAGCCAGAAGTCAGTAAGTGCCCTACCAATATCGAAGAATATGTTGCAGCCAAAAGAGATAGATGGGAGAGCAACAGCTAGAAGTCATGGGGAAACTGCATTATCAAAGCAGGTTAAATATGTTTCTCTCTCTCTCTCTCTCTCTCTCTCTCTCTCACACACACACACACACACACGGGCACTGAGAGGAGTAGGAATAGCTTGATTTGGTAGGAGGACAGAGAGTACAAATGTAAACTTGGACACTCATGCAGAGGGAATTGGACTTCATTGTTGAGATCATAGGGAGCCAAGGAATCCGTCTAAGGAGGGGAAGTAACAGACTACCACCCAATTTTTACTTGCAGGTGCCAAAAAAGAGGAATGCCTACCAAATGGCTCTCTTACCTAACGGTTCAATTTTGTCTATTCAGAATAAGTACATTTTGTAAGTAGGCCTACAAAGCGTACCTTTCATTTTCACTGACAACTGCCATCCCCCATCTCCCCCTTACAAAGGAGTTTTAGGGCTTGTGCTACGGTAGTCCTAGAATGTTCCCACTCTGTCTTGGCTGTGTCATGTCATCAACCTAAAAATAGATGCTAATTAACAAGGTTATTTCTAACTTACATTGTTAAAAGAGAGGAAAACAGTGATGAAATGCACGGCATATCAAATTAACCAGAGATGGAACCAACTTCTAGTTCAAAACTCCCACCTCGCAGACATTGAATTCACTAAATAGTCTCCTTTTTTGTAAATCAGATAGTAATTATCCAAATTTCCTATCCCTGATGTGATAATATAGTGTGAGGAGACATGCCCCAACAGAACACAAATTGACTTTGGGAGTCCAGATGCTGCATGGAGTGTGTGGATGGTAAAGCAAATATCTCACTCTATTATCTGTTGTCTCTGAACCAACAGATTACATGGTTCACTGACTAGCTGAATAACTTTTAGACAGTTTGCTCATGTCTATTTACACATATTCCACAGAAATATATTAACAACTGAGGAACAGCTGTAAAAATTATATGGCAAGATGGATAGAGGAGAGCAACAATCTCTCTGTGTACATTTCTGCAGAGAAGACGCAAGTTTTACATGGTAAAGGAAATGGGGAAAAACACACATATGCACATTTCTATGTTGCTGCAACTACAAAGTGTGAATTCCATACAGTAATAGAGACAGTCAAAGAAAGCACATCATAAAATCTCCTGGGGACTCCTTACATCTACCTGGGATATTACTATAATATTTATTTTTACAGCCATGGGTTTGTGCTCTAAAATATTTTACTGGACAATTGTATTTCTTACCACTGTTCATACTCATTTGACAACCATAGAAATAACCAAAGTTTTCTGGCTTGTACTTTTACTTAAAAAATATTTACTTTCAAATCAGAACTCAATTTTAATACCCTCTGCAAGTCATGTATATCTCACACTCAAGGAAATTATTAACAGATAGAAGATCCTCCTATCTACTACAATAACCCTGGTCACTAAATATTGTGTAAAAGTTTTTTCAGATAAATGTTGCCTATCACTTCATAAAATTTCCAACTTAAACTATGTAAGCAAATGGATGGCTGGATGGCATTGGGATTGTGTTGCCCTCAAATCCAGTGGAAAATGGGCTCCATGACGTTTAAGTCTGAAAAACACTACATACTGGATTTCCTTCCAATGATTCAGACACACAACTCCCTTCTAGACGCATTATCTTCCTTTGAGTCCTGGGATGTTCCACGTTTCTTTTGTTCCTCTATGGCAGCCCTTCCCAACCTCCTTGGCAAACCTATCCTCATCTAAAAGCCATGAAATATGGGAGTTTTCTCCAAGGTTTAGTAATTGGCCCTTTGTTTAGTACTGCCTCACAGTAATTAGCTGTATCTGATTCTTCTATTTCAGTTACAGATGACAATTCCATTTGCTGGGAGCTCTAGACACATACATACATTTTCCCGTTCAATGGCACCACTTGAAGACCTCCAACTCTACACATCTAAAATCCCCCAATCTCTGGTCCAACTTAGATCTGCCTTCAGTTCCCTAGCCCAGGGATGGAACCATTGTCCTTCACCTAGACAAGACAGAAGAACCCCAGCAGATGTCTTTGATGCCTCAGTCTTCCTTCCCTCCAAAATCAAATCTCTCAGACTAGGAATACCTTCACTCTTTCATGTAGTCCTACTGCTGACTGCTTCTACCACCATTCCTACAGCCGGCTCTCTCCCACTGGATTTCTGCAGTCACCTCCTAACTAGTTTCCCCAATGCGTTCCCTAAAGCATAAGTAAAAATAATATCTTTAAATGCAAATGTCATTGGTCAATCTCCCATCTAAAACTCTTCAAAGGCTTCCCATGGCTTTTGGGATAAAGAATACAATTGTTAAAAAGACTGTGCTTGTTCCTGCCCCTGCTTTCTCTCGCCAGCCTGATCTCATGCCCACCTGTGATGCTCGCCTCATCCTACCTCAGATGCTTTGTACACACTGTTGTCTCTGCCTAGACTGTCCCCATCCTGTCCTTTCATTTTCTTCATTTCTACACATGCTTTAGATTTCAACTCCTTTCCAAAGTTTGCTGTTTTGTATCAATTACAATTGGCTACAAAGATTTTCTTTCTCCTTTGCCATACTACTAACTCCTTATGGGGTATTTTGTTTTTATACTCCTCCAGTGTCTAGTACACTGGTGGGCACAAAAGTGACTCCCCTAAGATGTGTTCACCCTGGAGATGAAGTAAGAACTGGGTAACTGTGGCTGGTAGAGAAGAAGGCAGCACAGAAGAGTGGTGAAAATCCAGGCCCCAAGAAGCAAAACCTGGGGACCATTTCATACTACTTCAAGTTCCTAAGGTTAAAACTTTAGTTATTGAACTGGCCTCCACATTACAGAGCCCAGTTTCCCCTGTTATTTTTCAGATTCTATAAGTCAATTATCTTTAAACCCTTTCTGAAGTTCAAATGTTATCCTTTGCACCTAGGAGCATGTTCTCAAAACCACGAAAGAGAACATTTCTGAGGACCCAATGAAACTTCACTAAAGCTATGACCAAAAAAGTCACCTTCCTGTTTACCAAACAAACCAACAGACAACAAAAGTCAGAGATCTGTGATGATAGTGCTAATGCCAACAGGTTTCAGAACCTGAACATCCAACTCATCCATGTCTTTCAGTGAGTCGTGATACTAAGGATTCTTTACCGTGTGAATCGAACTTTCTTAAACTCTCTCAGACTTTTAAAAGCCCAGATTGTAATACAGCCTCTTGGTGCTTAGGTCCATGAATTAAGATGTTGGTGTATTATTTAAATGCCATTAAGTCAATTTTGGAAAGAAGGAAGTCAGGTAACTCTAACAATCCCTGGACATTCCAGTTTTCCCATTAAGGTACAGCTAAATGAAACTTGTAGATTAAGGCAAAGATTTTTTTTTTCCTTCATTTGTTTTCACTAGCCAGATCTCTCTTCATATTGCCCATAATCTAGATTTTGATTACAGTCAGTAAAAATCACCGCTGTGTATGATTCAATCGCCTTAAGCTGTTGTTTGTTCAAAAGGCACATAAAGAAGTTGCTAACAGGCAGGGAAAAAAAAAATAAATTCTATTTCAGACAAAAAATATCTGATATGTCCAAGTTCATATCCACTCCAGCTTTGTGTCTATTTCATCAGTACCCAGGAATCTAGCGTTCGTGGCTACTTTTCTCTTTGGGCTGAATATCATTGAAACTGTTCTTATAAACAGAAATCATATGAAGAACATGTCCTGCATTCCAAGTGAAAATTAAAATGATTTCCAAGCTTTATTTCAAAGCACGTAACTATTGCTATCTGTTGCTGGTCTAGTTACTTAAAGCCAAGTTGTAAAAGCAAAGTTCCAGGACTAATTACCTTTCCTTTTTGCTGCTCTGCTGCCAAAGCTGCAATCACGGAGGATAATCTTCAGAAGCTTGGCTTTGTTGCTAGAGCAACCAACCCAACTTGAAGCATTTTTCAATATGTTCCTCTGGAGTATTTTAAATCACAATAAGACATAACTGATCCAGCCCACCGTAACAAGTGCTAAGCACATTTTTACAATTCTGATCTAGTTATAAGAAAATTCGGAACCTAGTCTGGCAAGAATTTTAAACAACAAACACTCTTTGTGTGGAAACCACATGGCATGTGCCACCTTCAGGCCAGTATTCCATTTCCCCAGGGTGAGTGGTCACAATCAAAAGGAAAAGGCTGACAAGAAAATTTCTGCTTCTTGCAGCTCAGACCCTCCAGCCATCTCAGAATTTAAATGCATCACAGCCCAATTTTACAATGCCCTACATTTCTGTTTACTTGTACTGATCAGGAAATAAGCAGATTCTGCAAACCTGATTGAAAATTAAGAAACTTGGGCATCTGTATCTGAATTCATCTAACTAGTAACAGCGAGCTCCTTGTTGCCACTAACCAGTTTTTAGCGTGTTTTTTTTTTAATTGTTTTCTACATTATATCAAGGAGACTGACACACTTTTTGGAAGTGGGATAGGTATTAATTTTAAATAGTAACAAACACACCACACATAAAACCAGAATCCATACATAACTGTACAATTGCAGTAATAGTCCCCCTGTATTTGCTGCCTATCCACTTTCTACAGAGCACAAACCATTTTTACACAGCATCCAGGAGAACAGGCATCTGCATGTAGCTGTGGCCTCCACTGAGAAAGAAAAAAATAGGCTTTTTAGTCAGTCAGTCAGGAAGTCAGAGGTTATTTATCAGGTACATAAACAGTACTGGAAGCAATAAGCATATGACACATTTCTATCTCAAACAGATAAAAAAAAATCTAATGATTTTATTTTGGGTAAATAAAATAGGGGGGGGGGGGGGAAAATTTACCGGGCTTTGGAGAAACCAGGCAACAGAGGATTATATTAGTAATAGTTCATTAAAAAGGTAAGGAAATAAGCTCTGGCAAGTTAAATAACTTTCATGGCTCCTGCTTGAGCAGACCCTCAAATCAAAGATGGCTGTCTTTACTAAAACCACTTTTCCAAGGCTAGGGTACATATGTACCAACCTTTGATCCCTAGACTATGAGATAAAGTGTCCCAGTAATAGTAATAATATAGTAGCATTACTGGAAAACTATATTAGTTTTAACTGTTAATTGAGTTGGCTTTCATGTACTTGAAGCCCAGTGGGTGAGTTCAACATTTTTTTTAGGAGGCCCTCAAATGATGTTTCCATGATTCTTCCTTAAAGGACATTCTCTTTTCTTGACATGTTAAGGGTAGATGCCATTTGGGTCCTCCTCAGTAAATTGAATGATGATTGTAAATGTACTATGTGCCATTAAAGACAACACACATTCATTTTTTTAGTGGTAGTTTTTATTTTTTTATTTTTTTTTTTAATTTTTTTTTCAACGTTTATTTATTTTGGGGACAGAGAGAGACAGAGCATGAACGGGGGAGGGGCAGAGAGAGAGGGAGACACAGAATCGGAAACAGGCTCCAGGCTCTGAGCCATCAGCCCAGAGCCTGACGCGGGGCTCGAACTCACGGACCGCGAGATTGTGACCTGGCTGAAGTCGGATGCTTAACCGACAGCACCACCCAGGCGCCCCTTTAGTGGTAGTTTTTAAATGCATAGCTCTCAAATTGTTCTCACTATGGTTATTCCATTTCTTTGAATATAAAATTTGGCCTCTACCACTTTGCCCCTTCTTACCTTTTATGGATGTTTGTTCAGATGTTCCATCACCTAAAAGGCCTTTCTACTTTCCTCTAAAATAACATGGTAAAAATAAAATAAAGTAACACTTAATACCAAGCTCAGTATAATAAAAATACTTTAAGATTCCACCATTTTACAAAATCTATTTCTAAGAAACCATAATACAATGATTTTTCCTCTTTGAGATCTTTCAGATTGTAAGATTCATTCTGCTTTGTCATTTAGTAGCTTCACACAAGGATATGTCTTGCCTCTCCAACTAAATGCCATGCTTCTAAAGGAAAGGGATCTTTTTTATTTATATCTGAATTGCCTATGATATGTTCAGGAATAGATTAAGTATGTTGTAACTATTATTTGAGAAGATAAAAATAAAGATGAAAGTCTTTGTGAAGTATGACATCTGTACTTAAATTACTTTTCTCTTTGTGATTCATTAAAAAAAAATCTTGATATTTTCAGGTAAGACTTTTACATAATTAAAGAGGTGAATTGATCATTCAGTAAATATTTATTAAACATCTACTATGAGCCCAATGCCATGCTACGTGTTACAAGAAATATAAAATTATAAATAATATATGCCTCCTATCCACAAGTGCCTGTAATCTAGTCAGGTCTAATGGCATATTTTGCTACTATCAGGTATGATCAGATACAAGTTAATGGAATGACTAAATACATAAGCTGCCCCCCAAAATTTATAATCCAAATTTTAAAACAGAACAGTTCAAGAAGTTGGATACAAAATTATTTACACAGAAAATTATGTTTTAAATATTATGAAAAAATGCAAGCAATTAAGTAGTAAGTACTTCTTAAAGTAAAACAGACAAAATAAATATCTATGAAATTACATTTACTGATTTTAGGTTTTTCTTTCATATCAAATCAGCACCAGTTCTATTGCTTAAACAACAACAACAAAAACCCACACAACCAAAAACAACTAAAACCCTCTGCGATCAAGTTCCTTACGTTCCATCTCACTGCTATGTTGTTAATTTAGACACTCATCATTTCTCATCTGACTCCATAGCTTAATTGGTCTCCACATCTTCAATCTCAGCACTACAAGAGTTCCTAAAGTACCAGTTACAATCATGTTATTCTCTTACTGTAAAGTCTCCAGGGTACTGCCTTGCCTAATCCATAACATGATATGCAAGACCCTCCACAGTCTGGTCCTAGTCATTCCATCTTCTTCCACTACCCATGCCCACACACCCTTCTAGTCCAGACATAGCAACATTTCTGGGGTACTCACTTTCAATTCACTCCATCAAAAAACTTATTAAGCAACTGTGCAAAACCTGTTGCTAAGCACTGGGAATATAGATGAGCTCAGAGTCCAGTGCCGGGGACAGAGAAGTTGTCAAATGGGCAAGCAGTCATTAGCAGCAATGACAAATGCTGCTGCTAGCTTGGCTTGCTCATGTCCCTGGATTTGTAGAATAAGAAGGAAACAAGCCCAAATGGACTCAGACATTTTATTACTTAGCCAAAACAGGAACTGCATGGTGTCAGTTACCCACATCCCTGTTCCCACAGGATGATACCACGCTGGAGGGACCAGACAACAGATGATGGCATGGGTGGTAGGCTGCTTGCCCATGGAGGAGCCAACTCAAAACTATAGACATGCAGTTTGATAGACTTACAGAACCCTGCAGCTGTACTCGAACAGGAGAACAGGAAATGAGGTGGAAAGTCCTTTGCTCAACTGAAACACAGGAGATAATGAAAAACTTCCTCATGGCAGCTCCCACAAGACATAAGACCTTGTGCCTTGTGGTAGCTCCTCACCAGGCTCATCTCTATTACTCTAGGAGGAATCACAGGGCATGTGTCAAGATTCAGGGTCAGGTCATGGTCAAGCCTTGCCTACTTGGCCTAAGTGGAAACGTGTAAGGTTGCCAGGGTACCATGACTGAGCCACCCCCCTACACAGGTAAAGAAAATAGCAGCAATACGTGTAAGGATAGAAAAATGCTCAGCATGCTGGGGGGAGCACATTGGAGGGGGCCTGGCACAGTGACACAATGGGCCTTTGCACACACTTGACCTGCCTAAATGTTTCTGCCCCCTGCATGTTTGTCCAACCTAAGTCTAGAATGAAAAGTTCCTACCACCTCCTCTGGTACCTTATCCCACCATTCTAGGATGTATAAATTGCTCTTTTCTCTCTATGTTCATAGCCCTCAGATCAGGCCTGTGTTTATTATTTGCCATCAACCATTCATTCTTTCATAGGCCAGGCACTGCCTCAGGCACTGTCAAAACGGCAGTGAATAAAACGGAAAGATCCTTCCCCCATGGAGCTTCCATTTGTTCTGTTCTCTCCTGTCTATTCTATTCATAGTTCCAGTCAAACTCTCAAACTCGTGAAATGGTCTATTAGTCAGGATCCCTTGACTGATCAGGAACATTATTTCCTTTCTTAATTTACATTTAAGTTCAAGTAGGAGAAACAAATCTCTAATGCCATTTTATATTTGTACAACACTGTAATCAAATTTCATAAAACTTGGTTTTGCCACAGAGTTCATAAAAGAAAAATATTGTATCAGTGAGAGTTGTGCTCATCATTCTCCTATCAAAGACCCTCATGTTGAGGATAGAGAAGGCTTCTTCAGTTCAACTTAGGACTTAAATTCAAAACAAAACATTGGAAAAGTTTTCTTTTCCAATTTACAATACTATCAGATGCAACCAATTTCTTCCTTCTCTTATTGCAGCGCCTTTGAATTCCTCAGTCTGAGTATTGGATTAGAAAACAGACTTTCTCCTAAGTTGACTTGTGCTCAAAAGCCTTTTTTCTCTCTGATTAGTGAAAACAACTTAACCATCTCATCAACTTGTCCATGACAAGATCTAACCCCACTGAAAGGAGTCAAATGTCAATTCTTTAAAGATTAGAATTTTCTTCTTAATCGATGTTTCTAAAGATGCAAAAACAAATTTGTGGTAAGAGCTGTGGGAAATCATTACAAACATGACAGAAAAAAAGAACTTTATACCAACATTACAAAGATGACAGAAAAAAAGAACTTTATACCAACAAATTTGACAAACTAGGTGAAACAAATTCCTAAAAAATGCAAATTATCAAAACTGTATTAAGAAGAAATTACTAAGAAAGTAAATCTTAAATGTACTCACTATTCCAAAAAAAAAAAAAAAAGGTAACGATGTGAGGTGATGAATATGTTAACTTGATTGTAGTAATAATCATAGAATGTGTGTGTGTGTGTGTGTGTGTAACTCAAATCATCACATTATACACCTTTAACATACACAATTTTCACTTGTCAATAAAGCTCAGGAGAAAAGAATAGAATTTATGGATCAATATATATCAAATAAAAAATGTAAATAATTTAGATTCCCCCCCATAAATTTTTAAAAATTAAAATTTTACAAGGCTTTACTGATTGAGTTCTAAAAACATTTAAGGATGAAATAAGAATCCTTTCAGAAACCAGAGGTAGAACTTCATTTTATAAGACCAGTATTACCCTGATACCAAAGCCAGACAAAGACATCACAATAAAGTACAGACTAATAACCATCATGACTATAGATGCAAAAGTTCAGAAAATTTTAACACACTAAATCCAACAATACATATAATAAATTATACACCATAACCAAGTAGGACTTATCCAAAAAAAAAAGGGGGTGGGGGGTGTAGGATCCAAAGACCAATGGATGTAATACACCATACTAATAAAGAACAAAAAAACCCCACACGATTGTTTAAATTGACACAGAAAAAGCACTCACAATACTCAAGCCCATTCATGATTAAAAAGAAAAACAATCTTTCAACAAACTACGAACAGATGGGTACTTCCACAAACCTATAACAACATCTATGACAAACCTACAGTTAAAATATATTTAAGAGTGAAAGACTGAACACTTCCCCCCTGAGAACAGGAACAAGGCAAAGATGTTTCCTCTGATCACTTTGATTTAGCACTGTACTGTAGGTTCTAGCCAGTGCAATAGGCAAGGAGAAGAAATTAAAGATCCCAGTTTGGAATGGAAGACATAAAACTGTCCTCTTTCACACAGGACATGATTCTGGAGAAAAAAATCTTAAGGAACTTAAATAAAAATCTACTGGAAATAATAAGCAAGTTTTGCAAGGTCACAGGATACAATGAGAATATACAAAAAAAAACTGTACTTTATATAATAGCAATTAATTCTAAAATAAACTTAATTCCACTCACACTAGCATCAAAAATATTCATTAACATCTTTTGACGTAGAATTTCTGAAAACTACAAAATATTGCTCAAGTTTTTTTTTAATCTGAATAAACGAAGAGATATCATTTTCATGGATTCTAAGAATCAATATCACTAAGATGGCAATCTCCCTAAATTTCTCTATAAGTTCAATGCATTCCCAATCAAAATCCCAGCAGAAATGTTTTGTGGAAATTGACAAGTTTAATTTAGATAAAAATCAAAGAGCCAAAATCAGACAAAACAATTTTGAAAAAGCAAAACACAGTTAGAGGAGTGATAATACCTGATTTCAGACTTATTATAAAGTTGTGTGGTATTGGGAGAAGGATAGAGCTGTAGAAGAGACTACAAAGCCCAGAAACAGACTTTCACATCGAAGGTCAAGTGAATTTCTAGAAACTACATTTGTAGAAATTCAATGGGGAAAGGATAATCTTTTCAACAAATAGTGCTGGAACAATTGGATATCCATACGCCAAAAACAAAAAAACAAACAAAAAAAAAAACAAGAAAAAAAAAGCCTTTTATCTTTTTCAAAGAAAAATGAGGAAAAGAGGAGGGGGAGGGTGAAGAGAGAGAACTTAGACCTTTACCTCACACCATACACAAAAATCAATTTAAAATAGATTGTAGACCTAAATAAAAGAGTTAAAACTAAACCTTCTTGAACAAAAGACAGGAGAAAATCTTTGCAATCTTGAAGTATGCCAAACTTTCATAAGTGCAACACCAAAAGCAAAATCCATTTAAGAAAAAAAAAAAAAACAGATAAATTAGACCTCATCGATATGGAAAACATTTGCTCCCCAAAAGAGATGACTAATAAAATGAAAACAGACAGGCACAGATAGGCAGCTAATATTTGCAAATAGTATAACTGATCAAGGACTTTCATCCAGAATATATAAAGAACTCTAAAAATTCAATAATAAGTAGACAAAAATAAACAATTTTAAAGTAAGCAAAAGATTTAAGTAGACATTTCAGGGAAGAAGATAGATGGCTAATAAGCACATTAAAAGATGCCTAACATTATTAACTATTAAACAAATCCAAGTTAAGAGAATAAGATACTACTATCCATTAGAATGACTGTGGTCAAAAGCATAACAATGTTAAATATTAGCAAGGATGTGAAGGACCTAGAGACCTCACACATTGCCACTGGGAATGTAAAATGGTACAACCACTTTGGAAAACAGGTTTGGAAGTTGTTGTTGTTAGGTTAAACATAAACCTACCATATGACCAGCAATTCCATTCCTAGGGAACGTGTACACAAAGCCTTCTTTATGAATGTTCATAGCAGCCTTATCTGTAAGAGGCAAAACCTAGAAACAACCTAAGGGTCTGCCATTAACATGTAAGTGCTAGCCATTGATGACTGGCTCAACAAAATGTGGTCTATCCACAGAATGAAATACTGCTCAGTAATGAAAAGAAATGAACTACTGTTAAATGCCATAACATAGATCAAACTCAAAAACTTTACACTGAGTAACAAAAGCCAGACACAAACAACTACATGTTGTACAATTCTGTTTATGCAAAATGTTTAGTAATGGCAAAATAACAGAGACAAAAAGCAGAGCAGTGGTTGCCTACAGTGAGGGGTAGGTGCAGGGATTAGCCTCAAATAGGAGATCAATTTCTGGGCGGGGGGGGGGGCGGGGAGAAGAGTTGTTCTAAAAACTGGATCGTGACGAAGATGCACAACTGTATGCACTTACTAAAATCATCAAACACAAACACCTACAATGATCAGATTTATGGCTTATAAATCATATCTCAATAAATCTGAAAAGATAAAAGTCCATGCCTAGGTTAGAAGAATCTCTGGAGAAATAAATACTGTCTCAGTATTTAAGGAAGGGATTCCTGATCACCACAACCATCTGAAAATAGAATAAGCTCCCTTAGAAGGTAATGAGTTTCCCATCACTAAAGATGTACTAGCATTGGCTAGCCATCCATGTGGAAAAAAATATTATCAAAATGGTTTATTCGGATATAGAATAGATGATTGGACTAAAACATCTTTAAAGTCTCCTACAACTTTTATATTCTATAGTTTTTCAGTCTAATGTTTGCAAGAGAAATCTCAATTTTCATTGATAATTACTGAAACTCTTTAAAATGCTATTATCTAAAGAATGCCACATTTAGGCAGCTCTTGTACCAATTTATGGGTCTCCCCACATGCCTATGGAATAGGTAGCCCCTTCACAGGCAGGGCATGATTAGAAGTGGATTCAACAATTAGGGTCCAACAATTAGGTGTCATTCAGCCCAACTTTTTCTGTTTGTTTTCTAAGTATAGGTTTTTATTGTGCTTTCCTCTCATTTTTAAAATATATTTGGTGTGTACACATGCATCTCTATAATAACAACTATTATGGATATTTAGGACATCACACAGAAATCTCTGAAGCAGATGTTCACTTTGCAGTATCAAAGGCATGAAAAAAGGTAACACAGAAAAAAACCAGATAACTTATGCAACCTTTTTTATTAACCATTTTGGTTTTGGGGAAAGTTTTGTTCTATATAGTTATTTCACCACGTATCACGTGTGTTAGTGTTTGTGTGTGCACACACCCATTAGTTAATTTTGTAAGCCTTCTCTTTGTATGTTCTATTTGAGTTAACAGAGCATCTAAGTAAAGAGGGAAGGGTGGACAGATGGAAACAGGTAATAAAAATAACAAAGATAAAAGAGTGGGAAAGGCCAGAGGTAGAAGAAAATTTAACTGCAACAAGGCAGCTGTCAGAGCCACTGAAACAGGGTGGAGATTCATCCCTTGTCCTCCACAATCAGCATAAACTCATCAATCCCTAGGGAAACATTGGCAGGGCAAAGGTAGAGAGCTCAAATTAAGATGGAGAAAATGCAGCAGGCTGGTATTTCCCATTCACTCATGAATCTCGTAGTAAAGATGATGGTGCTAAGTTGCCATTTATTGAGTGTTCACTCTGTGACAACTAGTGATTCTTCAAAGCACTTTATCAGCTTCAGACTATTTAATTCTCATAACAAACATTAATGGTAAGTCTGAAGTTGCTTCTTCTGTAACATAAAAATGGTAAAGTCACACAGGTGAATTAACTTTCCCAGAGTCATGCAACAAGCAGGTGGAAGAAACAGGACTCAAACTCAGGTCTGTCTGGCCCTCAAGACATTGTTTTTACCCCGCACACATACTGCCCCATTCCACAAATATTTGAAGAGTACCTACAATCTCTAAATCAGTGGACTTAAGTACACCATCATAGTCATGACCCCTGCCCCTACTGTGGAGAGCCTAAGACAGGTGCACAGACTGCTATTTGGGACAATTCTCAGTCACCATATTTAGTCCATTAATACCCCAGTGTGCAGCTTCCTTTCCTACTCCATGACCACTTCACTTCAGGATTAAATCCCTCTTCTTCCTAAGAACACAAGAGGTGTTCAAGAAGTCCAACCAAATCCAGCACTCAAACAGGAAAATTTGTCACAGAATGTTCTCAAGGGAGTGCCACAGAGGCTGAACTTAGGTGGCGTTAACAATTTCCTAAACAACGTTAAGGCAGGAAAAGTGGGGTTTGCGTTGGCAGACCTAACAAAGTTCCAGAGAGAGGAAAATGTGGGCCTATTAAAGCTCACAGCATTGAAACTCACAACCTTGTCTACAGAAATAGGATAAGCAACAAATCCAGCAGGCTGTGATTATCAGGAGATGGTACAACGATAGTCTCGTGTGCATTCTGATTGAAAATTCAGCTGCATAACCTTCCATGAACTGTTTATCTTACATACTTATTTAACTAACATTCAAACTGACAAGACTCCTATTCTGGGCCTTCTTTTTATACTTTCATGTACCAACGATCAGATGAAGCTCAGATACCACAAACTTTGCATGTTTTTGATTTTGCACATAAACTGAAGGTTAGAATTCTAGTCTGTGTCCTCAGTCACTCAATTCTTTTAGATCTTTGAACATGACTTCAAACCCTGCCAAAACACAACCCAAATACAGACTTGCTTCTGTGTCTGTACAAATACGTAAAAGAAATGGGTATGTCAACTTTCAATGGATACCAGCCTAATTGAAGCTTTAACTACTGTCAGTGAACAAAGGCAGCCAGTGCTAACTACGTCTGCTTTGTTCAAGGGTAAGAAGACATTCAGAAACATGAGGAACGAGTAAGTGCAGGTAGCACAATGGAAAGAAGCCAAAAACTTCACTGGCTGCTTCAATCCACACCGACTTCTCCCTGTTCTGGCTCCCACTGCACTTGTAACAGCCACCTTAAGTAATTAATTAAACACACTTGTAGCTGTACAAAGTATTCGTTTCTTGTTCGTGCAATGTTGGTCTCACAAAGAAAATATTACAGGTATAGGATATTTCAGCACTTTCATACACAGTACTTCATCTTCTCTGCACAGGGCCCACTGAGGTAGATCTATGTAGACACGTAGAACGATCTTGATTTCACAGCTCACAAAATTGAGGCTGAAGAAGTCATTTATGCAACAGTGTTCACTAGGTGGAGATCTGGGAATCTAAGCCAAGGCCCAGGCTCCATAGCTTTGATTCTTTTCCTAGTCTCATACCACCTTAACTTGATAGCAGTGAGATTTTTATTTCTTCTATTACTACAGAGCTAGAAAAATGTTGAATAAATACTTGCTTGTAAGACTCCCACCTCTACTCCTCCACAGGTAAAGCAATCTGTAGTAAACAAAGTGTAGCCTCTCAATTATGCTGTGACAGTCCATTGGAAAACTGTGTGATTATGTGTGGTGAGGGTTGTTAAGTAGACTTATTGTAGTCATCTTTTCAGAATATATACACATATCGAATTGTTATGTTGTACAGCTGAAATGAAGACAGTGAACCCTTGAACAATATGGAGGTTGGGGTGTTGAATCCCTACATCCTCAAAAATCCAGGGGCACCTGGGTGGCTCAGTTGGTTAAGCGTCCGACTTCAGCTCAGGTCACGATCGCACCATTCCCAAGTTCAAGCCCCGCATTGGCTCTGTGCTGATATCTCAGAGCTTGGAGCCTGTTTTGAATTCTATGTGTCTCTCTCGCTCTCGCTCTCTCTAGCTCTCTCTTGCTCTGCCCCTCCCCCACTCAGGCTCTGTCTCTCACTCTCAAAAATAAACATTAAAATTTTAAAAAGAAATTCATGTGCAACTTTTCACTCCCCAAATATCTAATTACTAATAGTTTCCTGTTGACTAGAAGCCTTACTAATAACATAAACAATTAATACCTATTTTGTATATTATATGTAGCTTATACTGTATTCTTACAATAAAGCTAGAGAAAATATTTAAAAATTTTTAAGGGGAAACAAATTTATTGTACTGTATTCATCAAAAAACATCCATGTGTAAGTGGACCCGTGCAGTTCAAGTCCAAGCTGTTCAAGAGCCAATTATATAATGTTATAGGTCAATTGTATCTCAATTAAAAAATCCATTAGACCAAAGAAGTACGGGGAGCTTAGAGAAAACATAACTTTTCAGCTTCTAGGCACTATAGTGACTACTCAGATTTCTTTAAATCTTCAGTGAGTTAAGTGGTCTTAACTGTTTGCATGTCAGGTTCAAACTGTACCCTCCCCTGCTGACTGCTCACACAGGTTGATGGACCATTAAATGGTGATAATCCATCAAGGGTGGGAAACCCAAAGTCCAGTACAGACACTCTGATTTTCACATAATTGCTACATTTAGCTCCTGTTCCCCCCATTTTTCTACAGCCCTCCTTAGACATAGCTTTTCTGTCTCTACATTCCAATCTCTCTCCCCTGAATGTTTTTTCTCCTGCTGGGTCACTCTGGAAATATTGTAATAGGTGTTATAACAGCTTTTTTCCATGGTATTTCACCAAAACAAAAAGACATATAGTCCCTGAAAACAACACACAATCAACCTGAATGGAATAGCGTTGGCGTGCACTGGTCTCACTCACCCACACCTTACCCTTACCCCAATGGAAAAGTCAAAATTACTGAATTTAACATAAGCAAGATCAAATGCGGCAGCGTATGTTTAAGGACAACTCTCTTAGGTTCTTAGAATTCATATTAGGAGGCCAGCATCACAACTGTGCAGCACCATAAAGAGAAAACAGAAGGTGAGGTATGCAGCATTTGAAGCCTCACCCTGTACCATGCAGCTCTGTATCCTAGTTGCCTAATGTGGTGGCTCTCAAGGTGGATGGGGCCACACATTTCATGCCTCTTTCCCTCACCCACAGCCTCCAATCAACACAGATATATTCCGGGTCCTTCATCAAGGAACTGCTCTGAGCTACTTAATCTGGAAAATGCTAAGGCATTTTCATGTACAGGATGTGCACATGTTTACTCTGCATTCCAAGTAACACACATGCATTTTAACAAAAGCTTTCTAAAATCTCTGCATTAACTCAAAGGCTTGTGTTAAGGGTGAGAAGTCCAAACAATAGGACAGGGAAGCCTCCAATGACATCATGCTTTCAACACAATGGACTCTTTCACCTTTATTGGCCAAAAGCTCCAGATAAACTCAAATGCTAGCAAATTCACCAAAACAAATCACTTTAGGTCAGATAGGTAGTTGTAGCATTTTTCCTCTGAGCATTTTTCAGTTAAAGTCAAGGTGGACAAATTTAATGTAAGTCGTTGAACATTTATTGGGCACCTACTTTGTAGGGCCCTATGGTCCATGCTAGGAATACAAACATGGATAAGGGGCTGCTCCTGCCCTCAGAGATTAATGTGTTGAATTAATCACTCATCTAATTCACTGTCTAAACCTCTAAGTCTTTCAAAAGTTAGCATATTTTTGTAGTTCTTTATTAAAAATTAAAGAACTATACTCCATCACCACCACCAATTTCCTTTAAACTCCCTTTTCCAATCAAATTCATAAGCTCACCCACACTTTGAGTGTTAAAGTTAATCCCAAGGGATCATGTGTAGCAAAAACACAGCTGACAATGTGCATGAGTTTACAAGCTCTCGGCCCTAAGTAGTCCCAAAAAGTCAGATTTCTACACCACCCAAATTAGGTAAGCAGTATCTGCTTATCAATTATCAAATAGAGTATTATTCAGATCCTGCTTTCACTTCTCTGTGATCGTATCCGAAACACCAGTGGGCCAGGGCCCACTGCATGCAGCCCAGGGGCAGTAGTCCCTTTGTGACAAGCACTTTCTTCACCACCTGCACCAACAATGAGGCCATGAAGATTCTCAAGTGTCTGAGCACTCCCTCACGGCCGACTTCCTACAGCAGAATTTCTTCACCCTTTTCCTTTACTCAGGGCTTAACTTTGCCTTTCTTCTCAGCCACACACCACCCAGTCATCCTATTTGGACCTCAGGACTATTTTCCACTTAACACTGCACCGATTCTCTGAAGCTAGGCCTGGTATGGTACAACCTCTCCTGGCGGCTCCATCCTGGCACAGTTCAGACCACCCAGGGAATTGGGAGGCAGTGGTGCTAGCTATTTTGTTCCCCTCCCCACAAAATAACGTTCACGGTTTCAGATTTCAATGGCCATTATTTAGAATTGATATTAACATATGTTGCGGGCAACTTAGAACTTCTTTAAAAGATAAAATCTGAGAGAATACAATGCTCTAGACACAAGACAGAAATGCAACAGAAATAAAAACAGAAATACAAAGAGACATTTTTATACTACCAAAATAACAAAGGCTGAAATGGAGTCCACTCTGTTATAGCAAAGCAGTGGCCCTCAAAGAAAATTATTTACGGAGTTCTACATGAACAGCAACCACAGGCCACTGACTGGCATGAACAGTTTGCAGTAGTCATTTCCAGCCTGTCACCCTGCTTTAGGTTGGTCATCTAAAGTTACCTAGAGGAGTGAATATATAGAATAATAAACCATCTCAACAAGCCAGTCCAAAATCATTCTAGATACTATGCCATTAACATACCACCCACACTTTGTATATCCCTGCAACTTCCCATTACCGTTCATAAAAGAGGTCTTGAAAAGAATAGCACAGTGTGGTCAACTCTTCTTATAACTCATCTCATAGCATGTTTCCAGCAAAAAAGCACCAGATGAGCTACCAAATGCAATGTCATTAATTTAACATCCTCAAAAATGTTGAGGAAGAAATTGACTCATTTTATTATCAAAAAAAAAAAAAAAAAAAAAAAAGTACAGAGTTTCTAACTGCACCAACCACTGAGCTGATGTTCTCACTAGCAAACTGCATGACCTCAGTGACTTCTAGAAACTTAGACTTGACTGTCAATGCACTGTAGAGACAGAGAGCCCTAAGATGGAGACACTGACCCACTACACATATCTACAGAGGCAACGTCAGTCATTGCTCCAAGTATTTTAAAGATGGAACTTGCAAAGGTAGACTATGGGAACTGAGGTAAGAGACAATAAGCTTAAGAAAATTTTCTTTTGAGTGATGGAAAACAAAGGCAGCAGAACTAGATTCCTCTGTGCTTCATATGGGGAGCATGCAGGGGAATGAGAGAAGACCATGAGCACTTTCCTGATCCAGAGACAAAGGTTTCACTGAGAAAGTGGGACTTCAAGAGACATAAAAATGGTGTGGGCAAGGAATTCAGTTAGGCTGTGGAGAGAAAGATGTTCTAGGTGTCTTCATTCAAAATTCATGTACTTCTTCAAAGCTGCTAAGGTATATTGAAAGATTAGAAGGTGAACCACAATAATGATCTGAGGGTACACAAATGGAAATAAAGTCTCCAGTACTCCTCCCTACACACTATTAAATCACCCCTCTAACCCATATTCATTCATTGAACAAATATTATTTGTTCCTATTCTGTGCGAGGTATGTGCTAAATATTATGGATGATAAAGGAGTCAGATAAGAACCTGCTCTCAGGGAACTTACTAGAAGTGGCAATAATGATAAAATTTATTAAAATAAATTGTCAGGAGACAGAGCTAAGTGCCTTAAGGAGATGAAGTATTATGAGAGTTCAAGTTCAAAGGGTTCTCAGACAACTCAAATCCCATCTTCTCTGAGAATTATGGCTATCCCCTTTGAATTTCCTCCAGATTTTGTTCACTTGACACTTGCCTTTTACTATCTTATAATAGTAGGTAGGGAAGTTCGTGCGTATAGGTCTTATCTCTCCAAGTAGACTATACAGGTTTCCCCCACTCTCCAAAAGTAGAGCATTTCTATGAAAACATTTGTAAGTCAAAATGGTGTCAAGTGAAGAAGCAATTACCATCAACTTATGTGGAAATTTTTTGAACCCAACCCAAAAAACAACCTCTCTTAGGCTCTCTTGACACCTTGGAACATGTTTTGCTAATGGAGGCACAAAACAAATCGAGATAAAGCACAGATGCTCACAAACAGTTCAAAGCTTCTAATGGCTTGATGCTGAGATGCTGAGTATAGCTCCCCAGGATGGAGCCTGGCAGAGCCCCTCTCACTGCTTGGGAAACACACACTACCTACATCAGGGCTCACTGCAGAGCAAACACTGAATGCTATTTTCACATTTCACCCCTTTTCCTAAAAACAAAAATCTACTTTGGATTCCTTCTGGTTAGCAAACACAGGTACATACTAATGTAGGTCATTCAGAAAACACAAGTGGCATAATGAGAACTTTCCAAACATGGGAGGATACCTGTATAAGGTACTTATGACTACATCTTCCTTCTCAGTAATCCCCCAGCCCCAAAACCAAAATACTTAGCATAGTGCTGTGTGCATACTAAGTTCTCAACCAATACTTGTTAGAAGGACTAGAGTTTCTTAAACTTTTAACAGTCCCAGATGCAAGATTTATTTTTTTGTGCCTACCTTCTGCTAGATTTTTGACTTCCTATGGCAGGAATTGTGTCTTACTGGTCTTTGTAAGCCTCCTATGCTCAGACAGTCTGGTACATGTCAACATTCAATAAATGTCTGCTGAATGAATCCATGTTCAATAGCAAACTTTCTGGAAGTATCATAATGACACCTTACATACATATAGGGATTTACGAAGTTTATAAAATTGCTCTAAAATACATGATCTCCTTTAATCCTCTCAACAGTACTGCGGAGTTGCCACCGAGATGACCACTGAACAGATAATATACGATAATGCTCATGGAAGTTTAGTCACCAAGCAGCTAAGAGGCAGAGCTGAAACTTGCAGGTGTGAGAGGCTCTGTATCAAGTCTCTCATTCTACCACAGAAATCACTGAATTTCATGGTAGAGTGACTTAGTTTGCCCTTGGACTGCCAGACACAGTTTGGTATGATGATACAGCAGCAATCAGGTGACATGTAAAGTCCCTTTCTTCTTTAAGGTCATTCCACAACAACAGGGTCACTTCAACCTCTGATCCAAGCCTAGTGGATTTTGGCTGTGTCGAGTGGCTATCTTGGTTCAAATGACAGACTGAACTACAATGAGCCATCTCAATGAAAGAAAGTCAAATCTATTCAAGTGATTCATGTAAGGAAAGAAAATCTTAAATGATGGGTCAAATGCCAAGTTTTTGTATGATGTGCGCAGAACAGTAAGTAGGCAATCTACGTCCAGGATGGAATCCATGTCAAAACTGACCTCAGTGGAACTCAAAAGGTCCACAAATTGTCTGACATGGGCTTTTAGGATATCCCTACCCATGTGCTCTCCGGGCTTCTAAAAAACACCAGTGACTCCCCCAAACTCACCTAGTATAGCAAATAAACTCTGGAGTTTTCACCCCAACTCAAAACTCAGCCATTCTAACCCTTCTTCAGCCATCAATAGACATAAGCTGCTTTTTAATGCGTTCCTTGTACTCGCCTTGTCTCCTGTCAGCAGCCAGAAGTTGGGTTTTTTTTATCAGGAGTAAGATTCAAAGAGCCTGCCCTGCAGCAATCCCATACTGCACTTCTCTGTCAGAATCCTAATGACGGATTCCAAATACTTAAGAGACAGTCTCCAGCTGTAAAAGTGAGGAGTTTCCGGGGGCCTGTCGAGTTCCCTGACCCCAGACCTATTTTTATATTTTGATCTTGGGGACCGTGCCTCGTGACTTTCAGAACCCTCAAGTTATCCCCGGGGTTACAGAGCCCTAGCTTAACCAGTCATAGCAAGACTTAAAACAGGGCAGCCAGGATCAAAGTGGCCAACAAACTAGTGCATTAGCCACCAGACCAGCCCCCGAGAGAACCGCATTAAGCTGCACTGAGCAAGTGGTTAAACTCTTCTCATGGAAAAAAAAAAAAACACTCAAGGCTTTTCACTGCATACATCTGAATAATCATTTAACAGCTACCCCTATTTTGATATAAAATGTAACAACGGTAGTTTCATGTTCTGATTGAAGTAAAGAGAAAACAACACCATGATTTAAATTTTTTTAATTTCAAGCTGCCTGAAGTGCCAAAGTTCAGTGTTACTTGCTCTATGTGTTCTTCCAAATGATATTAAACAGACTTTCCCCTATTCAAACAGGGAGCATGGGTGAGAGAGAGACAGACAGACAGAGGGAGGGACGGAGGGAGAAAGGGAAAAAGAGAGAAAGAGAGAGAGAAAGAGAGTAAGAGAGAAAGAGAGAAAGAAAGAGAGAAAGAGAAAGAAGGAAAGAAAGAAAGACCCTGATGAGTCTGGCTTAAGAATAACATAGCACAGAGAGGTTCTGTCAATGAACTGACACTTCATTTTTCCCTCTATTGTCTTCCTACCCAAAGAGCAGGAGACTAGCAACTGGGATGATCACATGAAGGCGGGAAAAACACAACTGTCAGGCTCCAAGGACAAAGCCTACTTTTAACAATACCATTCCTTAAATCCAGACATTAGAGCCGAAGGAATGAGAAAAAAGCAACTCACTCATGGATAGCTTACTGAGGATACTGCAGAAGATTATGCTAATCTTCACTTCATTGTCCTCTGCAAAATGTTTTCATATCAAGCCTTTTATCTGGGGAAGAAGAGATGCCCAACCTCTCAACTCAGTAACAGCGAGCACTTTCTGTGTGGTTTCTGCGTAATTAACACCAGCACTAGACCTTTTCATTTGTGCTACTCAAGCTTAGGGCCTTTTGAGGGTGTCCACGGGGGAGCGGCCCTCACCCTTTGCCTGTGGCCCGGGAGCCACAGCTTACGCTTAGATCTGCGTGCCATCTGTTAATGGCAGAGGGAGCAAAACTTGAGCTAACTTTTCCTTGACTGCCAGAGAATGCAAGAGACCAAATCCACCAGCATGAGATGAGCAAATTATTACTAGAACAAAACAAAACAAAACCTAACCTAGGAATTCAGACCAACTGCTTCATTTTCCGTATCAGATTTGTGCCTCATTATAAAGTAGCTTTCATTCAGGACTTAAATGGCATGAAAGCACTGGCTGAGGTGGGAACTTGAATGGGCCAAGGGAAGCTTATTTATTATTTATTAATTGAGTTATTATTTTTGAAGGATTGTGCTTCAGTATCCACCTCATTTTGTTTCAGAATTATGTCAGAGATGAGCCACATGCCAGCTCCTGGCTACCCAGAGGCTACAGGCAGCCCCCATGGAACATAAGATTTAAGGATAAATTTTCCTCTCTAATCGATTTCCCTGGCTTTGGTTGGTGCAGGTCAAACTCATATGAATACCATAAAAGCCAATCATCATAATGATGAACGTCATGTGAAAGTGTCAAAAAGAGCCTGTAGCACATGATGTTTTTGTTTGTTGTGATTGTTGGTGTGAGAAATTAGTCATTAGGAGTTTCCCCAGAACATCTAAAATGAAAGATTAATATATATAACACATTTTCCTTCAGATGGATGCCACGAGTCTAGAGATGAAGCACTATTGCCATACTTTTTACCTCTTCTCTGAAAAACTTTGACTACATTTACTAGACGCAGCCTACTGTTTTTATTCTGCTTCAAACTCAGCCTAGTTTTTACTCCACTTCAAACTAACTTTATGATCATGGTGGGAGGTGGGGGGTGGGGGGTGGGGAAGTCTGGACCTTCATTGATTTAACAAGGTCACACAAGATGACAGATTCCCAAACTGGGGCCAAAAATCCTTCAGGAATCCCCACCCCCACCCAAATAGATGTTACTATTCCTGAAATGAATTATTTGCAATGATTTTTTAGCCTAATGGAAACCAAACTCACATGTAAAGTATTTCATTATCTTCCAAAATGTGGGCACCATAAAGATAATAAAAGAGATTTTGATTGAAGAAAATGTGAGAACCACAAAACCAGAGGGTCTTTAAGATCTTTCAGCTTTGTACTTCTCCGATATGAGTGTCCTTTTCTAGCTCAGGTGGTGCTCTTGGTAGCAAGCTCCAGAGTTAGTGCTCCATATGTGTAGCATGTACTCTTTGGCAGTGCCATGTTCTCAACAGATTTTTGTTGAATTAATCCCAGCAAGTGAGTTAGCAGGGTTCCAATTAATTGGTATGAACCAGCACTGTTTACCTCTCAAACTTACTACCGTTCAAACATACTACCACTCTGAAGAGCTAAAAAAAAAAAAAAAAAAGGAAAAAAAATGCCACTGTCCCTCAATAGTCCTGCTCAGTGAAGAAGGCTGCTTTAGGGCAGTGGGTATTCACTGTGGGGACTAGGGAAATGTCTGTGTGCCCCTGGCCACCATCATGGTCAATGCCAGAAGGCTTGCTCTTTAGCCATTTCACACCAAATGTTCTGTCTTTCAAAAATGGGGGTCTCTCCTGCTTTTTTAAAAAAAAATTTTAATGTTTTTTTATTTTTGAGATAGAGACAGAGCATGAATGGGGGAGGGTCAGAGAGAGAGGGAGACACAGAATCTGAAGCATGAAGCATAAAGTGCCAAGCTGTCAGCACGGAGCCCAATACAGGGCTCTAACTCACAAACTATGAGATCATGACCTGAGCCAAAGTCAGAAGCTCAACTGACTGAGCCACCCAGGCGCCCCTCTCCTGCTTTTTTAAATTTGTTAGTATTTATAACAAACAGTGATCACACTATACACTGCCAAGCAATCACCTTGTAGATTCCTCTTAAAAGATTTGGAGGGAGGGGTGCCTGGGTGGCTCAGTTGGATAAGTGCCTGACTTTGGCTCAGGTTATGATCTCATGGTTCATGAGTTCAATCCCTGCATCAGGCTCTGTGCTGACACCTCAGTGCCTAGAGCCTGCCTCAGATTCTGTGTCTCCCTCTGTCTCTCTCTCTCTGCCCCTCCCCTGCTCGTACTCTGTCTCTCTCTCTCAAAAATAAACATTTTTTTTTTATTTTAAAAAAAGATTTGGAGGGAAAAAGTTTTTGAAGGAAAAATAAATGAAAGAAGATAAAGAGCAAGGCTGTGAGAAATAGTCTGAATTCTCTCTCTTCAAAATGCTAAATATTTGTTAGATTGCATTTTGAGTAATCAAAAATGTACACATCCCACTTGTAATTATAATACATCTTTCTTCATTACTGTGTTCAGACATGAATATTACAAATTGTTTTTAAACTCTTAACTTTAGGTAAACCTTAAAGAAGATTTTTCTCTTTGAGATTGTGGTGAAAGATGAGATGACCAAGAACAAAATAAAAGTCTTATAATATATTCTTTGTTCCTTTTATGGAAGTTTATTTTTCTACTTTTTCCATATACATATGCATGCATGCACACACACACACACACACACACACACACACACACAACTCTCTCTAGTATCTAAGGTTATAACTTGACAGTGCTCTAAATAAAAGGGATCAAAAAGGCATTGCATGATCATCTAAACTCAACTACAGTAAGTAAGCACGTAAATCTTCAGTGTAAGACAGAGATCCTCTAAAGTTGGGACACCCCATAACAGCAAAAGCAGATAAATGTAAAAGGCCACCTGCTTCATCCACTAACCATTTGGTAGAATTAAACTATTGCAGTGCAGCTCAATCTTGGAAAAACTGCATAGCTGTGAAAATACCATTTACTGACTACCCAGAGCTTGACTTAGTATAAGCTATTTAGACCACATGAAATCTGCAATGCACGGTTAGATCTTTACAAATTTCATGAAATCTTTTTCGGATATCCAAAAAATCCTGAACTGCTTGAATCTTTTGTATCCTAGCACTGGGGACTGACCCATAATCTCTTTCCCAGCCAGGATACCAAGTCTGGACCCAACCTTGTCACTGATTCCGGCAGCTGCTTCAATTCACCAGAGGGGATGGCAGCAATCCTACTTCTAAAAGAACCCCACAAGGGCTTACGTTCATGATGCCTTGAAGAGAGCCTGAAAGAAAGGTCAAAGGTGAAGAAAAGATAAAGTGCCAAACAAGGAGATCAGTAACATAGGGTCTTCTTGATGAAATCCTAATGTCTGATTCTTCGGGATGCAAGCATCATAATTGCATTTCCAAAAAAGCCTCAGTTTTATCAGCATTTGTGTATGCATGTATGCCTGTGTTTGTGAGTGTGAGTGTGTGTGTGTCTGTGTGTGTGCAGTGTGGGTTTTGTTTTTAGGTCGGATCACTGTGCATCTAAAAGCCTTATTCAGCTGTCCTTGTCCTGAGTACTTTGTCTTACACAGGCCGCATTACTCTTGTAAACAGAGGCTGCATCAAAGTGAGAGCAGAGAGAGTCACATCAGTGGATTAAGGTCTTCTGCATGATAAAGTAGCTACCTAGGGGGGGATAAACTTAATATGTGAAAGAATGTTATTGAGAGGAATAAAGTACCAAAACTCTGTCATTCTCTTCATAATGTCCTAATCTAATGCCTGACACTGGGGCCTTAGGCCAGGGTTAGTGTTAATCAATGAAATACCCATCTGTGTTCCCTGTCCTTATCGCTATTTAAAACTAGCCTAAACTCAATTATTGTCCCTTAGAAACCAAGATGGGATATTAAGTTGATTGAAAGGAATTGTGTCCCACAAAGAAATCCCAGTGTTAAAATGCAGAGGTGTCAACATTGCTAACTAAATTTCAGCTAAACAGAGATTAGAAGCTAATTCTTGGAACATGAAAAACTTGCAGAGATAACATCTGGTTAAAAATCCTTATTTGAAAACAGATAAATTCTGGTCAACAGAGTAATCAATCCAGAGCAGACTGTGTGTTTTAGAAGAGATTGTGTCTCGTGTAACGTGTATGACATCATCAATATACATTCAAACAAGGATTCAGATCTTGGGGCTGAAGGTGAACAAGAGATCAACATTCTCAAATTCATAACTGCTAACAATCATGAGGATCATTACAAGGATATATAACTTCTTCCTTGAATAACTAAAAGGTACTATCCAAAGCTGCCTTATTCATGATGACATTAAAAAGTATTTTTAAAAGGGGAACGAGGGGTGCCTGGGTGGCTTAGTCGATTGAGCCTCCAACTTCGGCTCAGGTCATGATCTCATGGTTTACGGGTTCGAGCCCCGTGTTGGGCTCTATGCTGACAGCTCGGTGCCTGAAGCCTGCTTTGGGTTCTGTGTCTCCCTCTCTCTCTGCCCCTTCCCCATCACACTCTCTCTCTCCTTCAAAAATAAACATCAAAAAAAAATTTTTTTTAAGGAAAACAAGGCGAGGAGGAGAGAGGGCAAGGAGGCATAATCCTATAGCTCAAGGATGCCCATAATGGTCTTACTAACATTTGGGTACAAAACAGTAGCTTTTGTCATTCATATTCTTCTCTGCTTTGTTTTCGCCTAGGTTTAATGGCAGCTTGCTTTTAGTTCTCTATAACCAGATCTCACAGCACACGTATTGAATATCCCTTTCAGAAGCTTAAAAAAAACCAAAACAAACAATAATGCCACTCTTAAATATGTAACAAAGTCTAAAGCTGAGTGAACATGCTTTTATCATACTTCTTGAGCCTATAAACACATTCAAGTGCCAACAGATTCATAGGATACCATATAATAATAATAAAGTTATAATTAAAATCTTCCCTGCTAACTACTAAGTGCAAAAGTATCCTCATTCCTTGTTGCAATACTAGCCGTAAGCATACTAATGAATACCAATTAGCAATACTAGTTAAAACAGGCATGATTCTAACACAAGAATGGACTGCCAAGCCAGGGAAATGGAACAGAGGACTCAGGAGTAAATTGTATGTGTGATCCGTGATAGAGGAGAAATCACAAGTCAGGAGAGGAGAGGAATGTTGGCTCACTGAACAGTGTTTACTGGCCAGCAGGATAAGCTGCCAGTTTGGTCAATACCTCGTACCATGTACCCATATCAATTCCAAGTAAGTTTTAAAAGTTCCATCATGCTTTAAAATTAATCAGTCAACAGCAAGAAGAAACAGTATCAAATACCCAAGTTTTGGAGAGAGATCACTCTAAGCTTAAAACAGTGAAAGAAATTACCAAGTAAAAACTATCTGATTTAACTACATATAAATTTTAAGTCATTCAAAGGAACTAAAACTGCAAAGTGAACAGCAAACTAGGGAAATATTTGTAGCAAATATCACATAAAAAGGCCCAATGTCTCACACGCGGAGACGAAGGACTGTAAACTCCTATAGAACAGGGAGATCTTTGTTCAGCTAATCATAACCAGTTTTGCTTGGAATTCTCCCTAGTCAAGGTCAAAACTCATCTAATTGAACATCAGCACCTTGGGCAGATCGAGAATAATTTTTAGAGGCCTTGCTTTTGCATGATTTTTTACACTGCCTCTCTCCAACAGGGGTTCCCGAGGTTGGAGGCTAAATAGTCCATACATCTGTTTTCAATGGTTCAAAACCATTTATCCTCAGCTTTCCATTTAGAACTTTGGTTGATGCCAAGCAGTATCTGCCTCCTTAGTGCGGCCACCAGCAGCCAGCTGACGGGTTAACCCTGTACTTTTTCAGAGGGAGAGGAAGGAGAGAATTAAAAAGACACTTGGAAATCTCAGCTAACAGCTTTGCGCACAAAGTTTTTAGGAAGCCCAGGCTCGTCTCAATCCCCTGCTGCAGATAAAATTCTTCGCTCATATCTCAAGTGCTCAGGCAGTCAGGAAACCAAGAACAAAAGACTAAATAGGGAAACACGTTCCAACGTGCTGATATTAATATACAAAATAACTTCAACCACCTCACTGTAATTGCAGAGAACAGTACATAATAGTGTCACCCTATTTACATATAACAAATAGGGAAATGGCCTTTGTAAAAGCCAGTTATTCAAGAGCAGCCAGGATGAAGGCGGAATGCCATGTGTCAGAGCCAGAGAGGGAAATGGTTCCGAAGTCAAGAGCATCTGGAATAGCCTCCAAATGTCATACTGGGGGGAAAAAATGAAAGAAAAAAAGATTGTCATCTTTCAGGGACTGAAGTGGAAGCTGAAGTGCTCTCCCTCAATTAGGCGAAGTGTGGTGCAGCTGATTAACCTGAATGTTACCTTGGTAACCCAAGAATTACACTGTAAATGAAATATGTGTCGATGATGGGTACCTTTAATCAGACAAGAGCCACACGAGCATTTTGAGCCAGAGAGCCATAAATCTTGGGTTTCTAGCACTTTAATCATTCATGAAATAACAGTCTTTTTTGACAAGAGGCAAGCATGGCCACTAGTTATTAAGTAAGCAGTAACAGAACATGTGCTGTAGCAGAACCACGAAATATCCAAGGTTTGACTCCAGGCGTGATAGATGTAAATACAGTGCCTGTGGAATATAGTTATTATAATACTGATATATAAAGCAGAGATTATTAAAGTGCCTCCGTTTTTCAGTGGGGCCTAGGTTTTAAAAGGCTATGCTGCAATAAACATTGCTCTCCTTCTTAAAAACCATCCAAACAAAGAAATAAACATCACTAGTATTTGCTGCATTGACATTCTTTTTCTGCATATTACCCATCCCTGAAAGAGTTTCCATACAAAAAATAAAATCTAAATCCTTCAGTGTGTGTCACTGCGTGCGCTGTGTGTGTTGCAACATTTCCCCTTTAATAGAACCATTATCCTATTTTTTTAAAATAATTAAATTCTGGGCTCCATTCGTTTCTCATACTTCTATTGAATTCTGAATGTCTCTCTTGGCCATCCACAGTGCTGGGAGCACTGATAAACATTTGAAAACTAAATGAAGCTTTTAAAGCGCTCAAAACTGCCTCCAGGACATGCTTGTGACCATCATCTTGAACTTGAGTCTAAAGAGTAAAGACCTAGGGCCATATTTAGAGCTTTAAAGACATGTTTTAAAATTGATGGCAAGTCTTTTAAAACCTGTGATCAGGTGAGGGGGAAAAGGTCAGCCATTCATCCTTTTTTGTGGCTATGCCCTTGCCAAGGCGCACTCCTTCCAAAGATCTCACTCCTTTGGTTTGGTTAGATAGAGAAAGCGATAGACAGATAGATAGACAGACATATACCTCAATTCCCTCTCTCTTTAGAATGTTTATGTTACTCATTTAACCCTTAAATCATTTAGTACCCTAAGGCAGTGTTTCTTAAAGTGTATTCTGGAGAATTCTCTGACCGACATTTATAAGACAGCTTCACCGAAAGGGTTCAGGGCCAAATAAAATATTGAATTAAACAAAACTTAACATGTTTCTTTAGAAAGGACTTTTTGGAACCTTTTGTGCTAATATTTTTTGGCCTCCTGCCAGACACTGAGCCCTGGGTGGGCAACACCAGCCACGGCCCTTGCCATCAGGGAGGAACATTACACATAGCCCACTCAAATGTGTAGTTTAAAATGTCATCCTGAATTTTATCTGGCACTTTATTTTTCAGGGACTTTCAACATCCTCTGCACAAGAGACCAAGGACGCATACAGTATTAACACCCCCAGTTCTCCCCACAAATTTACATGTGTTTCTTATCTAAAGAGTGGGACTGCCTTCTCAGCACTTCAGGCTTGAAAACACAATCCTCTTCCCCTTCTCTCTCACCATCAAAGCCAGTTGCTATCAAACCCTTGCAATCTCTGCTCCACCTGCAGACACACACCGCAGTGCTGGTTTATATTCTCAGCCGTCCTCACCTAGTCCAATAATGTTACCACTTACTCCGTCCTTCGTCTCAAGGTCCCTCCTCCCCCAACACAATCACACATATTTCTGCTCTCACACATACCATCTAAGAGATCCTACACGAGTTTTCTTGGCCTCAAGAACTAGACTAAAAATTGGGGTTTCCAATCATAGGTCCTAACAATAATCCTCTCTCCTCTCCCCCTGCTTTTGCCCTCAAAGTTCCAGGAACATCCCTCTAGTTAAGAACTGCAACCTTGCCAAGAGAGAGCCTTGGCCCATGCATGCCATCCTTTTTCCAGCTTACATCCCACAGCTTGGAGGAAGTCTGTCCTGACCCTCCCATCAGAGCTCCTTTCTCTTCATGCAGCACTTCAATTGTATTTGTAGCCTAGCACTTATACAGTCTATACCCTGTATTCAAAGCTTTTTATGTATTTGTCAGTCTCACCTCCTACCTAGTGAGATGGTGAAAAACTGAACGTATCTTTTTACCCCACAGCATCTGGTACCAGACACATAGTAGGCAGTCACTACACTTTTGTTGAACCAACCAGAAACAAACTAGACTAGAGAGACTTTGGTTCAACATAGGATCCATAATAGGGTTTGATCAGCACTCAACAGTCATCAGCTTGAAAACCGCTTCTCCAAGGCTGACCTGGCAAGCCCTACCAGGCATATACTGAAAAGTTCAAGGGCTACTGAGGGAACAGTAAGAAGTTTTAGGTGTACTTTAATAACATCACTCCTTAAAGAGTTAATGTGCCAGTTTCAGTTGGAACAGATATCTTGAGTTCCCATGTATCTGTCAGAAAACATTGGAGAAAGGGGAAGGAATGTATCAATAGCCAATTGAAACACCATCAGCTCTCAACCACTTCCACTGGCAATGACATATTGCATGGAGGGTCATTGCTTCTCTCTACTTTAATCAGCTATGAACTGAGGGAGTCCAAAGGTTCTACAACAGACAGAAGGATGAGGTCCTAGTGTACGGTGTTCCATATGGCTCTAGAAAAAAGACATGGAAGAAAAGAAAAAAGTAGAAAGAATGGAAAAATTGTAGGCAAGTTGACTTACTCCAGAGTTTTATCAAACAGATGATCATGCAATTTTTTTACTACACTGACAGCTCCTTGGAAAAAGCAGCACCTTATTTTTTTTCCTAAATCTTCTGGTACATTATAGATGGACAATAAATGTTTTTCAAATGGAAATAAAGCAACAACCCACTGATAGTAGCTGATTAACAGTTGTCTGTTCAATAGCTCATTTCCTATTAAGTACTCATCCATCACAAGGATCTCAAAAGAAGCTTTAAACAAAACCCCTCATTTTGAAGTTGCTGTACACCTGGGTAGGGATGAAATCCTCAAGTGTCTACCTGACAGAGTGATATCAGGAAGCAACAGGAAGCAGCCAGAAAGGCAGGTAGCAGATGCCAAAATTAGGAGGCAGTTTACACTCTTCCAGAGAAAGAACTGTAAAAGGAGTGATGGATTGCAGCACAAAGAGAAGCCTTTAACTAGGATTTGCTCGGCATGGCATCCAGTAAGTAGCATCAACTGCATTCAGTGGAGTAAAAAAAAAGTGTCTGTATGCTGAGATGTCAGCTTGTAAAAGTGTCAGTCTCCAAAATAAATCAAGCAGCAAATGGAAAACATATAAATAACTATACCTGATGCCAGCAACACTAAGCAAGGGGGGAAAAAAACATTTTAAAGGAATTGTCCTTGTTAACCACACAGTAAGTTGGGCTTAGCTCAAGGGTTTTCTAGATTAGCAAATGAAGTTTTCCAGTTTTCTATAAAAGAGATGGTGGTTACAGGGTCTGCTGAAAAAAGCACTGATGGAAAAGGCCAAAATCTGGGACTTTGCCTTAACTCTGTTAATGTAACACAACCTGTGCCTCACAAGAATGTTTACCTTTCAGCTTCCTCCTCATAAAATGGAGACTGAGAACTTTGTTCTCTCCTTTCCTTTGCCACACCTCACCTATTCACACAATTTAGAAGCCTGTGGTGACAATGACACCACAATTATACGCTCAAATTCTGGGGATAGGGCCCGACTGTTACCTAAAGAATAAACTGCATGACTTCAGGGAGGATCAGGAGGGCCCTCCACCCCACAAACACTTGACCATCTGCTCAACACTGCGAAAAAGTCCTCTAACAGGAGTCAAAACCTTAACATTCTAAGGTAGAAAACGCAAATATTCCTGAAAGGGACACTACACATGCCTGAGGAGGTGGCATCAGGATGCAGATGAGACCATTAGCTTTAGGGGCAAGAGATCTGCACTGTTACCCTAATTTAACACTGTTTTAAGTGTGGGGTTTCAAATGAGTCCCCATTTCCTCATCTGTGGGGGAGGAATGGGGTAAGAGGTGAAATATCCACAGGTCAGCTGAAAGCAGTAAATGATAGAAACAGCTTATCTATTGCACAGATAAGAAAACGTTTTTGCCAAGCATGGGTAGGGACAGAGTCTCAGCAATCAAACAGAAATCCTGATTGTCCACAGGGCGGATGAGAGGAGAAATAAATAATTTTACGGTTATTGCAGAATCAGAAGAGTTCTGCTTGTTTCCATATCTGTGCTCCCAGCATCTGGTGCCTTGCCTCCAAAGGTTAGAACTATTTAAGGTCTTCCAGAGTCAATGGGAAGACTTCATCAACTTTAATATATGTAAATTTCTGGATAATGGGCCTCAACTTCTGCCCACATCACTATTCAGCTGGTTGCCTGAGATCTGAGATATTTCCTTAAAACCCACATGGCACCATATTCAAAAGGGGAAGGATAAGGTATTGAGAACCAAGAATGCTAATATCCCACTTCCACTCCCTCTCAAGGACTTGCATTTGCTACCAGTTACCTAAGTGCCTACATGACACAAGACCCAATGACATGCCCACCTTGTGATATTGAGTCGTGAAGTTATTTTCCACCTAAGTGATTTAAATCCTGAATTGTCACTGGCATTTGAAAGAAACATTGATGGGGCACCTGGGTGGTTCAGTCTGTTAAGCGTCCAACTATTGATTTTGGCTCAAGTCATGATCTCACAGTTCCTGAGGTCAAGCCCCACGATAGGCTCTGTGCTTCAGTGTGGAGCCTGCTTGGGATTTTCTCTCCTTCTCTCTCTGCCCCTCTCCTGCTCATGCATGCTGGTTCGTGCTAGCACTCTGTCTCCCCAGCCTCCTCTCATAAATAAAGAAATAAACATTGAAAAAAGAAAGAAGCATCTAGGATTAAATTTAAATGGCTATTTCTGAACCAATATACCTATATTTACACGGTCCGTATTTAAAAATATACACTTCCACAAAATTATCACCTCCAGTGATATGAACTTATTCTGTCAAATGGCTTCTATTATAGAGTGTTCCCTTCAGGATCCCTTCATTTTAACCTCATTTCTCTTCTTTGGCCTTCTCTTAAAGTAATAAACCAAACAATTTATAATTAGGAAGATTTCTATGTTAGAATATTTGAATTGGTTACAAGGTCACCTGCTGCATCTAAAGTAATTACTTAATGGTGAATAATCCAACTAGCTCAGGCCAACAGATCATTCAATAACATTCCTAATTTTCTAACAAATTGTCTTCTTTCCTACACATATAGATTTTCTGTCATGCAAATATTCTTCCACTAGCCCCACCTCCATCTCACTATAACGAGCAATACTCTGTAAGTAACAAAAGGCCAGTGTATTACACGTGTTCTATTGCTCTAATAAGTAAAAGGGACTGACTTGTTTATAACAGCCCATGTGGTCTGTTAATTTGGCATCTCATCTGGCTCTGTTTGACTGCAGAGACTAAAATGAAGCCTGCGTTCATTTTTCATTTTTCCAGAAATTTAAAATCAACAGGATAATTTCTCAACTACCCAAACTTTCCACTACTAGGAATTTATCCAAAGGATACAGGAGTGCTGATCCACAGGGGCACATGTAGTCCAAGGTTTATACCCCAACTTTGGTACCTGAGATGAAAAAAGACGAAGGCAGATCTTTACTTTGTATTTTCAGTCCATTCAGCATCATGGCCTGGTTTTTTCCACGGCTGAATAATATCGTGATTAGTCCCATGATTATTTACTGTTACAACTCTCACAACCTGTAGATAAATCCTTCACTTAAATTAAAAAAAAAATCAAGGAAAAATTAAGAGTCCCTACATTATAATTGCAGAAACAAAATCTTGATCATAATGTTAACAACCTTAACAGCTTCGTGGAAGGAGAGAGATCCTTTTTCTGGGCCTTCTAAAAGCAGACTCAGCTTGAGGTATTTTCAAAATGTGCTTCATGAAACTTAACATCATGATACTCATTCCTAAAACCTTCAGAAACCTTCCGGTTGCAGCCTGATTCAAATGTGAACTTTACTCTTATAGAGTGTAAATTTTCAAACTTGTTATTCTTCCTTCAATTTTTTTTCAATCTATCGTTTTCTTTTTCCACTCCTTCAAAAATCTTTTATGGCCTTTCTTATGAGGATACGTCTACAGCCATCTACTTTTCTTCATATAATTCCTTAACACTTCTCTCATAAGACCTTTCCAGAACTACTAGAGTACATCCAAAACATGACAAAAGAACAATCTGCCACCTGCAACAAGAATCAATGACCTTTCAAGCCCTTTTCAAATCAAGGATCTGGGATTCTTTGATTCCATTCTTCTGCCTAGACCTTGAACTAGGGTATAACCAGTGGGAACAAAAAAGATGGAAAAAAAATCCCTGACAATTAAAGTCACCAATAGAAAACTAAGCATAACCCCCAAAGGGACACTTATCCAAAGAGAACTATCACATTGTCTTCATGTCTCATGCTCCTATAGTTTTTTTTTTTTTTTTTAAGGGCGGGACTACAAAAACAGCCAGCATTTATACTCCTCTGAACTGCTTTGTATTTGGCATAAATCTTGCAAAGCTCAGTTTCCTAAAATATTTAAGGAGAAAAGTAGAAAATAAATCTTACATCTTTTCTGTAAGCTATTTAATACTTTGGAGCATTGCTAACTGGGTTAGGGGAAATACAAGAGAAGGATCAGAAGGACCATCTGGCACAAGCCAAGGGAGCAAATGTTTGTTGAACATTCAATGTATGACAGACATAAGGTCAGAGCTTCACAGGCATTACCTCATTTATCCTCAAGACAACTCTGTGAGGTGGATACTGTTTTTATCTTCATTTTACCCATGAGTAAATGGAGAGTTGGAGAAAGAAGCTAGGTGACTTGCTCCATGCCCAACACCAATATAAGTGAAACTGGGATCTAAACCCAAGCCTAACCACTCCAGAAACCACGATTTTAACCACTCTTTAAAACTGAACAACTCTAAGGTTTACAGCTAATATCTGGAGAACTTATTATGATTCCATTTTAGTTGTTACATGATGATAATCACACTCACTGGCGCTCAACCCTTCAGCTTAGACTGGAAGCCAGTAGATATTCTATAAGTTAGAGCATAATGATGATATCTTCCTGTCCAGAATTGCCAAAGTAAACCCAACAGAAGCCCAGCTGCCAGAGATATGCCATCAAATAAATCCAACACCAAACGTGATCTTCACGTTCTGCCAGCCATGTGGCCCTGTACATATGGTGGCCTTGCTCCCTAGCAGGAGAAACATAGGGGGAAACTACTCGAATGATGAAAAACAGCAGGTATTTAAATACTTCCGTTCAGACAGCAGGTAGCTTGTTACCTGAAATGCCCAGGATCCATCACTTGGCAAGGAGGGCACAAATACCAGACACTGATTTCAGGAACCCAGCAGGAAAATACCACTGTGTACAAATTCAGGGTGGAGAGAGAGGTTTTCTGTTTCAGATCTGGGTTACCTGTAGCACCCCACTTCCTCCTCCATCTTATACCTCCCTCATAACAGTGAGCTCAGAACTTTTCTCAAAAAAATCTGAACAGGTCCAGGTCACTCTCTCCCCTACCACTTTGGAGAGCTGCAACACAACAGGAACTAAGGGATTCTCAGCAAGCAATACAGTATTGCTGATATACTGACATTATGGAAGCCTATAGGAAGCCCATTTCAGCTCACCAGCTTCACAAGAGACTGAAGGAGGGTATTGCTATGTGTGACTCTGTCTGTTAACTACAAAGTTTGATTAACAAGGAACTTTATCTGATGACTTATGGCTAAGTAACACTGGAACTCAGTTGTTCATCATTCGTTCATTCTCTCTCTCTGACTCCCAACTGCTGCCCTCTTGCAATGGACAAATCAATAAGGTTCTCCTACTTCTACGAAGAACTTTGATAGGATTAGAAACCATGAAGATGCCAGATAACACCGCCAGTTCAGGCTCTGCTTTTGAAGATTTTGCGTTACTTATTTGCAGATTATGTACTTGAATAAAAGCTACTTGAAGACTATGAGTTCAAGTGATCTGTCCTCTATCAGGATTACCAAAAGCATTAAAGAGTAATAAATCAGCAGAGAAAAAAAAACAAAAGTGGCTCCTGACAAACATCTATGTTTTCCCTCAATGTAGAGATAAATGCAACACTGCTTTGTAATAGAGGCTGAGAAATGTGGTTAGTCTTTTGAGGGAAGGAGGAATGTCACTTATTGTTGTAAAAGGGGTTTATGTTTAGCTGATTTGATTACAAGCAGCAGACATCACATAAAACTCACTCAAGAAAACATTGGGGAGGGGTGCCTCAGTTGGTTAAACATCCGACTTTTGGTTTCAGTTCAGGTCATCTCACAGTTCATGGGTTTGAGCCCTACATCAGGCTCTGCACTGACAGCACAGAGCCTGCTTGGGATTCTCTCTCCTCT